>NW_027526385.1:201441469-201937583 GCF_048455015.1 Haemaphysalis longicornis
GGGCGAAGGATAAGTAGTGCTGATTTCTCCGTGGAGCAGGTCAGGCCCTTAGGAGAAATGAATTCGTTTATCATATCTACGGCGAGTTGTAGTCGTTCTTTTATTTCTCCGTCACTGCCTTTATTTGTCCAGAGCGTGATATCGTCAGCATAAAAACTGAATATCAGGTACTTTATCCCCTCTAGTTTTTTGGGCAGATACAGTAAAGCAATATTGAAAGGGTAGGGAGATAACACTGAGCCTTGTGGCGTTCCTCTGCTGCCGAGGTTGATATTTTCGCTTTGGATGCAACTAAGACTGAGTGTGGCGGTCCTGTCACTTAGAAAGTTGCGGATCCAGTGATAGGTTCGCGTTCCTACCCCTATCGTTTGTAGACTCTGGAGAATAGCTTCGTGCCTCACGGAATCAAATTCTCTGTCTAGATCTAACCCAAGTGTGACTCTGGTGTCTAGAGGGGATCCGCCATGCCCCTCGAGAATCTGCTTCTTCAATCTAAGCATGGTGTCTTGAGTAGAGAGCTTTTCTCTGAAACCCACCATGGTGAAGGGGTACAGATCTTTTTCTTCCATGTATCGATTGAGTCTGTTGAGTACGACGTGTTCCAGAAGCTTTCCTAGGGATGAAATGAGGGATATTGGTCTCGGAATTTTGCAGATTTAGTCTCTTTCCCTGGTTTTGGGATCAGTTTTATTGCGGCTGCCTTCCACTGCCTTGGTATGTTGCCACTTTCCCAAGATTTGTTGAAGTATTCTGTCAGCACCTCCACTGAGGTGTCGTCTAAATTTCAGATCATTTTATTTGTGATTCCATCCGGTCGAGGTGCAGGGTTAACTCGTATGGTTTGTATTGCGTAAATAACCTCTGCTAGCGTTATTGGGTCGTCCAACGCCTGGTTATTCATCCCGGAATACGGTGCCTGGGGGGGTGGGTAGTTCTGCCTTTAGGTATTTATGACATAATTCCTGGATAAGTTGTTGCTCTGTTCCGGGGTATGTAAGTATGAGTTTTGCGGGATTGTGCTTTTGGGTTTTTCTATTTTTCTCTGGATCGTCAAGATAATGAAGGAGGTGCCACGTTTTCTTATTATCAATGTGTCCATCCATTGCTCCACCTAGTGAGTTCAAAGACTGATTGGCCAATTGTCGGGTGTAATCTTCTATCTGCTTATTAAGCTTGGCTATTGTCCTCTGCAGATTGCGAAGGTGTTTGTGCGCTTGGAGCCTCTGTTGCAACCGTTTCGTTGCCAGCCACATGTGAGCGAGTTTCGCATCCACATCTTTTGGTTCTTCCTGTCCCCTGGGAATCTATTCTGTGGCGGTGTTGACATCGTCAATTATTTGGCGCACCCAGCTATCGATATCTGTGATTTCATTGATGGTCTCCCTTCCATTGTTGCGGAGACGTCGAAACTTGTGCCACTCGGTGATCCTAGTCATTCTTGAGTTTACGTTACTTGAGGTGGTTGTTATTGTAGTTGCAACTATGTAATGACCACTGCATAAGTCTTCTTGTAGGTTGAGCCATTGAGTGTTTTTGACTTTTTGGTAGGCGATAGGCCCGGCGTAGTATCTCTTGACACGCTATTTCCAATTCGGGTAGGGTAGGTAAAGTCGGTGACGAGTGCGAGGTCTAATTGATGAATGTCTTCCCAAAGATTTCTTCCTTTACGAGTTTCCTTATCGTAACCCCAAGCGGCGTGCGGGGCATTGAAGTCGCCAATAATTAGTAGGGAGTTATTCTTAGAGATGTTGAGGGTGGCTTTGAAGAGCTTTGTGAACTTGTGCGGCTGTCTTGGATTGCTGTATACGTTTATTACGAATATACTGTATTTATGTTTTTGTTCTGACGTCCGATCATTTCTAGAAGGATGTGATCTTCCGTCTCAATTTCGGTGTTGTGCTGGATTACTGGGATATTTCGTCTAACTACCGTTTATATCGGAGGTTTGCTGGTAATTTCTGGCTGTACGTATGTAACGTACTCCGAGAGCTTTGCAATTACACCCGTTTCTTGTAGTGCAATGACGTCAGGTTTTTTTGCTGTTTCCAAATGGTCAATGTATATCTGTAGGTTATGTCTTTTCCGTTGGTACCCTCTGCAGTTCCACTGCCAGATTACATATTGGTTTCGAGATTTGGTCATTGGACCTGTACTGCCTGTCTTCGCTTCTAGTTGTGCTCCCCGAAGATGCGAGGTTTGCCTGAAAGCCTGGGGTCGTTGCACAGTACTGCCAAGGTGTTTTCTATCTTGGTGATTCTCGTGTTCATAATTCCCATTTGTTTCTGGATGCCAGCAGCAAAATCGGCCACTTTCGATTCGATCTTCTCGGTGATGGAGTCAAAGCGCTTATCGAGGTTAAGGCTTAGTTGCCTTGTGATTTCTTCTTGAATTATTGGCCTGTTGAGGATTTCTGAAACTTTTTCCCTTGGGTGGAGGAGAATCTGCATCAGAATTGATTCCTGCCCCCTCCGCTTCTAGTGGCTCATTTTCAATTGTGGGTACTTGATTTACCGCTAGCTGTCCTGTGTTAATCTGTGCCTTCAGTGCAGCTATTTCTTGCTTAAGTGCAACGTTTTCGCGAACCGTTGTCTCTAAGAGTTCACGGATCCTTTGTAGTTCCTGTTCAAGCTGCGCATTTGGATATGGTGTGCTGTGTGTTTGGTGTTGGTCTTGGGAAACTGCTGCTGCCCAGCTCACCCTTTTGTCGTTGGGCTGGTCTTCTTCTTTCGGGTGATGATCTCTTTTAACAGCGCTGGCCTGGGAGTTTGAGCGCACCCGCGTTGAGCCGGAGACATTCTTGGATGCTGAGCGGGACCCCTTTCTGCTGTTCTCTGCACCATGTGTCTGTCGTGGTAGCCTTGGGAAGGACTTTGATCGGCCTCTCTCGTGGTTGTGCGCTTTGTCAAGTAGATCTTTCCGTGAAAGGTGGGCCGTAGTTCTCGATCGCTGCGTTTCCTCTCGACTGTCACTGCCCGAGGCTTCTGATACTGCATGTTCGTAGTGTAGGCGTTGTTGCTAGATTCTTGCGATTTTCTCTGAATGAGCAGGTAGGGGATCTTTTACCTTTGGCGGCAACGTTTGTCACCGGTTACGTGGTCCTTGCCACATATTGCACATTGAGGTATGCATCCATGTGCACTTGTTCGGTTTTGATGCGCCGCAGGTCTTGCAGGTTTTGTTCTCCGGCTGTGGGCATACATCTTTCCGGTGTCCTACACCCCCGCAGGGGTCGAAGATTTCTTGTTTCTTTTTGTGCAAAAAGCACCGATATTCTACTCCTGTGTAGTACACGAAGTACGGAACTTGACTTCCCTCGAAGATGATGATAGCAGAGTTGGTCTTGCCCATTCTGCGTGCTGTTAGTATGTTAGGGTTCTTGCTATATTTCAGACTTTTGTTGATGTCTTCATGGGAGTCGCAATCAGGGATATTATGGATGACGCCCTTGGTAGTGTCTTCAGGAGCAGTGGAGTAGGCCCTGATTTCATATGTCTTGTCGGAGATGCGTATCTCTCTCAGCGCGTTGTATTTTTCGGCATTGCCAATCTTGGGTGTGCTGATAATTACGATGTTCTGAGTCGGGTTCGTCCTTACAATGTCAATTTCTACATCACTGAGCTGTATTGCCATAGCGCTGTTTATGGCGTTGCGTATCTGCGCGTCGCTGGGCTTGCGAACGTCAAGCCCGTCACGCGGTTGATGTCCTCTTTCGGTAACCATGGTTGCCTGTAGCACGACGGAAGACGAAAGCGTGGTGAGTTGCTGCTTACTGGCATGCTTGTTGCTGCTCCAGAACACCCTGTGCCCGGCCTCCTGGCCGTTGAGCTTAGCACAGAGTGCGTGCTATGCCTGCGTTGTTTGTGGCATGAGAGCCAGCCTGCGTCGTCATGAAAATGTTCCAGTGAAATATCCTCACCTTCAACTTCTAATACTTCCATTCCTGTGGTGGTCGGAGGTCTGGGCTTGCTAGCGCCGGGCATATCACCGAAGTGGTGTCGGAGAGTTCGTCTGCAGCTGGCGCTGGCCCTCCAGCTGTGCGGCGGCCACTTGAGGCTCCGAACTGCTGGTTAGGGTTAGCTGCCGAGCCACTGCCTTTGGTTTTCAATTCTGGGTGCTGGAGTGGTTCTCGGGTGGATCTCCATGATCTTTGTCTCTGTCGCTGCAGGATGGTCTTGCAAACGCCACACTGTAGTTGAAAGCAGCCAAATTTGTGATACTGCGGCACGAGTAAAAAAAACATGCAGAGAGCAAGTGAGGCACCTCCGCTCTTCTGCCTCGTCTTCTTCCTTCTCCACGACCTCCAGAATACCCGTCTGGTGCGATTACAATACCTGTCTGGCGCGATAACCATTTTGCTACCGGTAGGGCGATTTTCCCCTCCGCTTTCTAGGGTAATAGTGTTAAGGTAATTTTGTTTCCTGTGCTTGGGGTGGTAGCCAGCACCACTCGGACTACTCAAGGTAAAGGAGACCTTCTTTTTAACCCCCGGGCCGTGACTCGAGTGTCTACGACATTTTAAGAGTGGTCGACCAGGGTTCAACCCTCTTAAGCTTCCTTTGGCACCAAGACTGCGAGAACAGAGGCCCTCGCTATGCATGTAGCGAATCAGAATGGCAAATGAGGGGCTCGTTGAAAATAACACAGAAAGAAGAGTTGGCAGTCAAGAAAAGCTCGGAAAGTAAGGGGAGGATGTGGTAGTTCATTGAAAGAGATAAAGAATTTGGAAAGAAAAAAAGAAAGTGGAGAAAAAATGCCCGCCAGGTGGCATCCGAACCCACGACCTCCAGAATACCGGTCTGCTGCGATAACCACTACTCTACCGGCGGGGCGATTTTCCCCTCCATTTTCTAGGGTATTTATGTAAGGTACGTTTGTTTCCTGTGCTTAGGGGTGATAGCCAGCGCCACTCGGAGTACTCGAGGTGAAGGGGACCTTCTTTTTATTCTCCGGGCCATGACTGGAGTGTCTACGACATGACAAGAGTGGTCGACCAGCGCTGAACCATCTTAAGCTTCCTATGGCACCAAGACTGCCAGAACAGAGGCCCTCTCAAGCAACGTAGCGAATCAGAATGGGAAATGAGAGGCTCATTGAAAATAACAAATACATAAGTGGTAGCTGTAAAAAAACCTCCTAAAGCAAGGGGAGGATGTGGTAGATAATTGAAACAAATAAAGAATTTGTCATTGAAAGAGAATTGAAACAGATAAAAAACCCCACCTGGTGGGCAGTTTTCCTCCACTGTCTTTCTTTCTTTGCAAATTCATTTGTTTCAATGACCTACCACATCCTCCCCTTGCTTTCCGAGATTTTCTTGACTGCCAACTGTTATTTCTGTATATAAACATATATATATAATATATAAAACGAATTAGAAAATGGGAAATCAGGGGCGTGGTGAAATATTATAGAAAATAAGTGTTGGCAGTCAAGAAAACCTCGGAAAAAAGGGGAGGTTGTGGTGGGTCATAGAAACAGATGAAAAATTTTTTGAGTAAGAAAGAAAGTGGTGAAAAAATGCCCGCCGGGAGGGATCCGAACCCACGACCTCGAGATTACCGGTCTGGTGTGATAACCACTACGCTACCGGCGGGGCTGTTTCACCACCCCATTCTAGGGTATTTATGCTAAGGTATTTTTTGTTTCCTGCACTTGGGGGTGGCAGCCAGCGCCACTCGGACTACTTGGGGTGTAGGGGACCTTCTTTTTTACCCGCGGGCCGTGACTCAATTGTCTGCGATATGCCGAGAGTGGTCGACCAGCGTTGAACCCTCTTAAGATACCTTTGCACCAAGACTGCCAGAAAAGAGGCCCTCGTTAAGCATATAGCGAATCAGAAATTGGGAAATGAGGGGCTCGGTGAAATAAGATAGAAATTAAGGGTTGGCAGTCAAGAAAACCTCGGAAGGCGAACGGGAGGTTGTGGTGCGTCATAAAAACGGAATAAATTTTTGAGTCTGAAGAAAAGTGGAGAATATATATGTATATATATAGGTAAGTAGAGACAGAGACACACAATAAGGGTTGGCAGTGACGAAAACCTGGGAGAGCAAAGAATGGATGTGGTAGGCCAAAGACACAGAAAGAGAGAGAAATAACTTATTGCGTGACAGCCAGTTATCCTAGACGTCGGTCACGAGGCCTTGGGCTCTGGAGGCGTCTTCGTCCAGCTGAATGTTCCAGACTGGACTCGCTGGGTCGGAGTTCAGCAATACGGTCTCCCATTGCTCTACACTAGCGATTTTGCGACCTAACGTTGTCGTCTGTGGACAGGCCCACAGCATTTGTGCAAGGCCTGCCCTATCCCTACACCGGTGACACTTTTCAGAATATTGCACGGGGTAGCAATGGCTGTACGCTGCCGGGTTGGGGTACGATTTTTTTTGCAAAGTCGCCAAGCCACGGATTCAAATTTGCTGAGTGTAGGATGAGCTAGGGGAAGCGGACCCGCTCTAGCTTGTAGTGATAAGGGTTGTCTCTAAAAGACATGAGCCGATCGATGCCCGAAGAGCGAGCGAATCTGCGCTGAGGTAATCACCAGATTGGATTAAAAATCCTCGAGCGGCGTCCTGCACGTATTCGTTCCCTACGAAGCCGGAGTGTGCAGGTGCCAATATTAGAATTGCGTACGCCTCTGGGTAGATGCGCCCCCTTGTGTAATTTATAATAGCAGACTTCGAGGTTCTCACCGCCTATTTGATTTTTACGGAGGCCATCATTGCCTAGGCAATGGCCCCCTCTTCACCCACCTCCTGTTCGCTCGTGCGGGCTAATCGGGAGCTTATTGATTTACCCTTTCGATGGACTACCACTAGGGCTATTGCATCGCGATCAGGGTAATAGGCCGCGTCCACATAAACCACGCCGTCCAAATTGCCTTAACGTTCGTGTAAGGCTTTCGCCCTTGTCGGTCTGCGCTCCAAGTTGTGGACCGGGTGCATGGTTTTAGGGATTGGTGAAATGTGAATTTGTTCCAGCACTTCAGGAGCGAAGAGTACTTTGCGCCTGCCGGATCGAGGGTACGTTATCCCCAGGGAGGCGAGAATATGCCGACCCGTCTGGCTGTCAGTAAGCTGCTCTCGTTCAGCTAGCCTTTGAGCCTCTATTAGTTCACTGAGGGTGTTCTGAAGCCCCATTCCCTCGAAACGTTCGGTCGGAGCAGTGATCGGCATGCCTAGGGTCAGCTTGTAGGTCCTTCTAATGAGGGCATCAATTCTGAGTTCGTCTTTTTTAAGGTGTAGAAAGGGTGATATACGCTATCCTACTGAGGACGAAGGCCTCAACTAAACGCACGAGATTGCGATGCTTTATGCCGTGAGTTCGGTTAGCAATTCGCGATATTAGTCTGGAAGTCTGATGGACGCAATTTTCTAGTGCAGGGATGGTCTTCATGTTATGGCCATTGGCCTATATTCGCAGACCGAGAACCCGTATACTGGACACTGTGGGGATAGGTTGCGTTCCATACTCGAAGATCTTTACAGCCGAAGGGTTTGGGTCTGCACGTCTTCCCCTAATAGTACACCTGTAATCAACAGTTTTGGTGTTTGCGAGGAGCAGCTGACGCCCTGGGGAGCTACATACCGCTCGACCGCCTCCTATGCCCTGTTGTAAGATTTCCTGAATGTGCCCGTCACTACATCCGCTGAACCAAAACGTGACGTCGTCTGCATTGACACTGTGTTGCAGGCCATGGATCCGTTCTAGTATTTCGGGAAGCCCCATCATGGCTACGTTAAAGAGAAATGGGAACAGGACTGAACAGTGTGGATTCCCCCTGATTCCAAGCTCAATCACATGCGAGTGGAGTCCCCCTACAGCCAGAGTATCTGTGCGTTCACAGAGAAAGTTACTGACGTAGTTTAACACGCATTTACCAAGGCCAAGCCAGCCGAGGTTTTCAAGGACTGCCGAGTGCTTAACGTTGTCAAATGTCTTTGTAAAATCTAATCTTAATATGCCTCTGGTATCTAAGGTGGAACAGGGTTCCCCATCGATGACGTCATGTTTGAGACGGAGCATGATGTACTGTGTTGAGAGTTTTAGGCGGAACCTGATAATGAAGTGGGGGAAGGGACCGTTTTCTTCTATGTAGCTGGTCAATCGATTTAGGACAACGTGTTTCAATGGTTTTTCTAGGCTTGAAGTGAGGGAAACAGGTCTAAGGCTTTCAATCTGTAGTTTTTTGGCTGGCTTAGGTATCATGACAATATTTGCTGTTTTCCCCTGAGCCGGTAGTCACCCAGTCTCCCAACATATGTTCAGGTATCGTGTGAGGACTTTAACGGACTCGTCATCTAGTTGTCTCAGCGTTTTATTTGTAATACCATCCGGTCCAGGAGCAGAGCGAGTGAGCAGTGCCAAAATAGCACCCCTAACTTCCCTTACAGAGATGGGTTGGTCAAGGAGACCATTGTCATTATCCACGTAGACAGGAAGGGTCTCGCGAGTGCAGTCGCCATTGTATATGTCCTGAATGGCTTGGAGCAATTCCATGTTTGGACGCTGTAATTTGTGGAGAAATATGCTAAGGTTTTGTTTTTGCGTAGTTTTAGTATTTTCAGTGTCAATGAGAACAGATGAGGAAATTTTGGGTCAGAAAGAAAGTTGCGAAAAAATGCCCAACCTGTAGAATTCGAACCCACTACCTCCAAAATACCGGTCTGGTGCGGGGACCACAACGCAACCGGCGGGGCTGTTTCCCCATCCCCTTTGTTCTCCGAGGTTTTCTTGACTGCCAAGCCTTATTCTGTCTTAATTGACCGAGCCCTTCATTTCCCATTTCCGATTCAATGCATGCATCACCAGGGCCTCTGTTCTGGAAGTCGCGGTGCCAAAGGTAGCTTAAGAGTATTCAACGCTGGTCGAGCACTCTTTAAATGTCGTAGACACTCCAGACCGCAAAGTTGTTCTGTCGAACTATATGATTGTTCGCAAAGATACAGAGCACAGCGGTGGCGGCGTTGCAATTGTGCTACGAGAAGGCCTCAGCTTTTCAGTCATGCCAGACGCTCCTGCCGTCGAAGCGGACTGGTATAAGCTTCCCCTAAATGGTATCGCTGTATTCATGGCGCAGTATAAAGCCTCCCCCATGCGCAAATGGCATTACTGGAACCTTTATACGACCAAGTGCACAAAGATGTGACTGGTGGAGCCGTAATCGTGGCTGTAGACTTCGTTCTGACCGATTTAATCTGGGAATGTCTGATTACCAGAACCGCTGTGAAGGACGAACTCATCGATTACCTATTGCCACTTATTCTCACACAACTTGTTACCACGCCAACCAGTGAACAACGGGCCTCCATTGGCTTTACTAGATCTAATCTTTGGTATTGATCATTTCCCATCAATCAAAATTGTAAGAGAAACTCTAGATGGGTTATCTGAACATAAAATGGTTTCGTGCTGCCTGCCTGTACCATGCTGCGTTCGCGTGCGAGGACGGGTCAGGTATGTCCCCGCATTTCACAAGGCAGAGGATGCTGTAGTTATGGTGTATTTAGAGCACGTATAAAATGACTTCATCAAAATAGGTTCTTGCAGGTCCTTCGCACTAGACAATATTTCGGCTTAATTTAAAACTATTTTTGCTCAATTTATGGCCAATTTTGTTGCACATGTTGCAAAAGTAATAAAAAATACAACCCTTAGATCACATGCGACATTGTACGCATTAAACGAAAAAAAGGCCCAGAAAATTGAACAAATCAAGTTCAGTCCAAGGGTAAAAGAACAAGTAAAAAACTTCTTTCGGGTATTGAAGGTTAATACGTAGTGCCAAAAAAAAATTTGTGCACGACGAGACTAAGTAAATTTTTAGACAGCCACCCTATAAAGTGTGGCAATATCTCAGTTCAAAACACAACCACCCGACTTTCATTTCAGTGGAGTAGGAATTGATGAAACCTAAATTTTTTAACACATTCCAGTCTGCCATCACTGCTGAAAATGATAAATAATGCCGTTTCTGTTTCAGAATGTCGACGCAAGTATTTTGAACTCACCTCAATTGTATGAGCCTGGTTTGGTTTCGCTTTTATTGAACGTCGAGGGAAGAAAACCTATTGAACCCGATGGGATTACTAACTCCTTTTTAAAGCCTTACACTGAACCAGTGTTTAAATATCTTTTTTCTTATATTTTCCAAATCGGTAAGACTTCCAGGTTACATCGGAATGTAAAAGTTCAAACATCCTTCCCATACACCAAAGTCGTTAATAGTCCGTCCCTTCAAATTACAGACCGATTTCTATTGCATGAAACCTCTGCAAAATTGTTAATCCAAAATCCTAGAGTCCGTTACCGAATACGTGTAAGACAATACACTTCTTCATTAGAATCAAATGGTTTTTGTCAGGGCCTATCTACTGTCACACAACTGGTTGAAACCTTGCATGACCTTGCCAATCGCATCAACAATAAATCGCAGGTTGACGTGATCTTTTTAGACCTTTCAAAAACTTTTGACCGAGTGTCCCATTCCAAACTGATCCAAAAGCTTACAAATTACGGGCAACGAACCTGTTATACAGTGGATATAAGCATATTTGACCGACCACTACCCATTTTGTTCAGTATGATGCGCGGGTGTCTGAAACCGTACCATTATTATCAGAAGTGCCACAGGGTTCTCTTTTAGCTGCCATGTTGTTTCTCCTTTTTGTTAATGACGTCGAAGATATAGTAGAAGTAAAAATCAGATGGTTCGCAGACGATTGCATCATCTACCAGATAGTAAATAGCTACCAGGATTAGAAAAACTGTAAGAGAAGCGAAAAACTGATTGGGGCCTGGTGTCGAGAATGCAAATGAAAACACACCCTGAGAAACCTGTCGTCATGTCAATAACACAAAATACAAAGGAATTTTTTTTTGTATTCGCTCTGAACTGTACCTCTCTGCAACGTTGCAGCCTGCAAATATCTGGGCAATAATATATCATCCGACTTAAATTAGCTTACGCATGTCGGATATATTAAAAGAAGGTGCTCAGTAAGTTCTTTGTTCTTATGTGAACCATTCGTCATTCTAGTCCACAAACAAAACTTCTCTCGTATACCATGCTTATCCGTCCAATATTCGATGAAGCAATGGTGCGTACAAACAAGCATGCGTACAAAAAATGTACGTGGGCTTGAAAGAGTACAACTGAATGCAAATCGTTATATTTATATTCGTTATAGGCGTACCGACTCACAGACTGGTATTTGGAAAAGAGCGGATTTGCTGAGCCTGGCAAGCCACAACAAGCGTCATGGTATAAATTTTAGTGCCTGTTGTTACCCAACGTATTTAAAATAAATTCGAATAGTTGACAAGGTTTACAGTAAGTGCCAACGACGAAACAAGCATCGCCCCACACGATGGTGAGTATTTTATTAGGAATAAAGTGTTTCATCGCAGATTTATTCCACGAGCCATAGCCGCTTGGAATTCACTGCCTCGCTTAGTGTTGACTCAGCCGAGAGTTGAAAAATGTTTCTTCAAGCAAGTGAATCTGCGTTTGTTTTTATGTAGCCATGATTTCTTAAATGCGACGTCGTGGCAAGTTTTATTTCTGTGTGTGTTTAGGTTTTGTATTTCTCACGATTCTGTCTCGTCTGCACCAGGAAGTGAACAAACCCGCCGTGGCGGCTCAGTGGCTAATGCGTTTCACTTCTAAACACGAGGCTGCGGGTTCGGTTCATGGCTGCAGCGGCCACTTTTCTGATCTCCAACAGAAAAACAAAGCAGAGAATCGGAAAAGCAAAAACCCCAGTGTGTACGAGATTTCGGCGCACGTTGGAGATGCCCAGGTGGTCAAAATAATCCGGAGCCAACCACTATGGCGCCCCTCATCACCTTCCATGCGGCGGCTCGTTAAAACCCCCCAATCGATGAAATCAGCAAGTTAACCCACGTTTACATTCACGGCAATTCTTTTCCTGTCACTGCGCCGAGTTTTGCACCATGTCCGTGATATATGACTTGATGTATCATCGACACGGTATGTTTTTTTATGTTGTTTATTGTTTCTTTTTTGCACCCTCAGTCTACTGCTGTAATAGTCCCATAACGGGATTGACCTTATCCTAAAGTACATAAATAAATTACAGAATAGGTTGGTTTTAGGATTATATATAAAGAGAATGCAGCAAGGGAAGGGAGAGGTTGTCACTTGCCACATGCGTGAGCACTTGAAACTTCTCCCACGCTGAGAATACGACCGACAATGCCCCTCCGACTGCAATAAATGCTTCCACTGCTTCCTCCCCACCAGGTCAGTAAAACACCAGTCCTAATAATTTTCCCTAGTCTGCCGTCATAAACGAAAATCTTCCAGGGAGTATAATAAACCTTTCAAGTATAACCCTATCCCCATTTCAGATGAACGTCTTGTCAAAGGGCCTAAATGTTTGCCCTACTTGTGGTGAGTTTGACGAATTTCACCTTTTGAAGAACTTACATCATATCGCCAGAAGTCTGAGGCTGCGAAAATACTTCTACGATCACCCGGTGGCGGACGAAGTAAGCAAAACCCTACCTAGGTATAAGCACTAAAGCCCTCCCATGCAACTTGAGAGTTGCCTCGACACGTGAATCAAAGCATGTGCGAAATGCATAGCAAACACACATTCCTTTGCACTATACCATGACTACCAACAAAAAAGACAGCCTTAGATGAACTCGCAAGCTGACGCGACAGAATTATTGTACCTGCCGATAAGGGAGGCGCCGTTGTTAACTCTATTAAACAGAATTTATTAGGCAACCATTGATACCGACGTTCTAGAAAGCGCTGCCCAATGATCCTACTGAAGCAAATCGTCGAAGATAACCTTGCTGAGCATGTTAAAAACAAAACATTTAATGAAATTACCGCTCGTTCACTGATCGCGGTAAGCCCCGAAGCCGGTAACTTCTACCCTCTCCCTAAGATTCACAAGGTGAAAAACCCAGGTCGCCCCCTTGCTTCTGTCATTGCCAGTTACTGAAAACCTCTCGCGTTGTGCTGATCATTTCAGATGCGATATTGCGCCTAGACTTTCTTTTTTCATTAAAGACGCCAGTTGATTTTCTCTCATAAATAAAAAACTTGATATTCCTGATGACTGCCTCCTAGGCATTCTCGATGTTGCGTCACAGTGCACTACCATCGTCCATGAAGATTCCAACACCGCTGCATCACTTGCGTATTAGCCGTCGTCGTGCGACAAACCTATCGATTCTTCTACTCTCCAAACTTTTCTTCGGCCTATTTATGAGCTTAACAATTTAGAGTTTGATGGGGTCCATTGCATGCAAGTCAGCGGATTGTCGATGGGAACTGTATTCGTACCCAGCTACGCCAATATCTTTATGACTCACCTGGAATCAAACCTTCTTGACACATAAAACAAAAAGCAAATTTTTTATCAAAAGTTTATTGACGACATATTCAAGATCCAGCAGCACGGTGACGCGGAGCTCCTCACTTTCATTGAGCAATTTAACGTAGGGCGTCCTAGTATTTCTTTTGCTCAATTATACTTGAAACACAGTGTACACGTTCCCCTTACTAAACTGTATAGAAAACCGGCAGACACGCGGCAGTATTTGCATTTAAAAGTAGCCATGTCAAACCCAGCAAGAAAGGTATACCTTACAGTCAAGCCCACCCTTTTAGGAAAATTTGCCGGAGCCAAGCCGATTTTGGCTGAACCTGCGGGGAATTCGATGCCGCCCTCCGGAATGAACAATACCTAAAACAAGGTTTCGACGACGCTATTGTGCGAGCCAACCATTTAGGCCATATGTAATTGTTAAGGAAAAAAGCCCCGAACATAATCCCCAAACTTTGTCTAACCCATTTACCTTCCGCTCCAATATTGTCAATCGTACTAAGATGACATCACAACATCCTAAGTAATACTGGTCACTTAAAAAGTTTTTCCCAAACCATGACAAATTGTCTATAGGCGTAACAGCAATTTATACGAATTTCTTTGTAGCTTCCATATCAGCCGTCAGGAAAAAACTGGTTGCATGCTTTGTTTTAATGCTCGATATAAAGTATGCACACAGCGTGCCACCAGCACGGCTTCAGACTATTACGTAATTATAAAAGGTAACTATAACTGTGACTACAATAACGTCGTACACCTTCTAGAGTGCACTATTTGTGCGCAACAATATATCGGAAAAACTGAAATGCCCTTTCTGGCTGATGGTGTTTGGGTTTTTACCGCACAAGGCCGACTGAGGGCAAAAAGCCCCAAAGAATGGTTAGTTCATTTAACTGAAATGAATGTAAAAGTAAATCTTTTCCGTAAAATAAACGAAGTTAAACACAAGGTAATGGAGATGACTGGACTGAACAGCCAGGTTACCCTAATGCGTGGTATAGGATGATATGAAAAACCTTGACACCAGTGAGAAATTTAAAAACACGCCTTGTGGAAAACATGGGCTCGTCTCCTTAAAATTATGATGGGTTAAACGGACGTGTTGTCTGTGTTGTTATGGGAAGTGTTTGTTTCGTGTTGTGTCAAGTGCCTTGCATTATACGAGTATCTGGATTGCGAATAGGGCATATCCACATCTGCTATACATAGGTCTTGGCGATCCAGTGAGCGTGTGGGCGTGTGTTACGTGTGTGGCGTATCAGTGTACTTTGCTAAGGTCACTTCGGTTTATCTCTTGTGCGAGCCAGTTGTGTATCATCCCAAGTGTGGCTTTATTACATGTAGTTTGTTGTCTTACTGTTAGCACCAGTGTGTTTGCCATATTTTATGTAGGTATTGTCTGATAAGCAGCTTGAGGTCAGTGTAGGGTACTGTTGCTATGTTTACAGTGTCTCTGAGTGCAGCAGAGCGGCCCTTTCATTAACCACTTCATTGCAAGCAGTCGCAGCGTGGCTTGGAACCCAGCAGATGGTCACATTCAGAATTCAGGCATAAGCTAATATCAAAAATTAAAACACCAGGTTGACAACATAATTTTTGCAAGTACTTTGCGATAATGACGTTTCGCACGACGCTATGTTAGTCAGTGAAAATGATGGGCTTAGCGATAATATGTTCGATAAGGTGATTTAAAATTAGAAATGTACCGTATCATTCGCCGTAGAAATGCTGAAATTCATATTGATGCTTTTAAAGGTTTTGAAGTTTGGACCGTGTGCACCACAACAAACGGCACTGGATATGTTCCATGCACCACTAAAAAATCTGATGCCCCATGTTTCTCCAAGAAATACTAAAAATGCTGTAAAATTGCACTTGCTGTTACCGTGTTTCCGTTAAATTGAGTAAAAGACAAATCACATATAACAGGGCAAAGATGCCATGGGGCTACAGAATCAATTACAGATGTTTTTAATGTGTCTAAAAAAGAGGCGAGAAAGGGGCAGAAATTAATGAACAATTTTAAAACAGTTGGGATGTAGATGTATGCTTCATTATACATTTTTTGGGATGGTGAGACATTGATGTATTTTGAAAGGCATACAATAAATTGACAAGCTTGCGCTGGTACCCTATGCCCGATTTGTCGCACTCGACGTAAAGATTTAGTGCGGGACTAGTACGAAAAGCACCTCACTCAAGCCAAAGCCCAACGTGCTGCACTGGGGTGAGCATTTTTAAAACTTGTTTTTTCCTTCCTGAACAATCTACAATACAGCAATAGTCCAACCGCGAGCCTACCAGACTGGTAAACACCAGAAGGAGAAGTTGTTTGTCGGCACCATAGGAGTGATGCGACAAGACCTTAGAATATTCATTCCCAGGAAACCACTAACATCTCTGCGACGTCCGAAAAAAGATCCGAATGACTATGTCCCAGCAGTATCTCTATTAGACATCCGTACAACGTCCAATATTTTAATCAAAATTTTTGGATGTTGAGATAACGTTGCTGGTACCTTAATGTAGGACGTTCTTTACACTTTGCTAAAGACGTACTCTCTATGTTGCTACCGCTTGATTTGGGACGGTATCTAGACATATTGTGCTGACGTTGTTCAGATGTTGCTGGTATGTTCGTTTTTTACTTCGAGCATGTCTATCCCAGTTACATTTATTTTACCTATATCTGCTATACTTTATTTTCAAACTCTCCGCAGGCGTACTCTACTGAATTTATCGAGGGGTTTCGTATGTGTTTTGTAAGGGTTTTGTACCGAGGGGTTTTGTGCAAGTTCACCACTATTGCTTTGAACCTTTGGCCTTTAAAACAGTAGCGAAATACCGAACCTCACGGAGAGAGGCAGGGACTTGGTGCAGATTTCGTTTACAGGCGACGTTGCCAATGAGCGTTGTAAGGTTTTCTTCGGTGGCGGGGGAGGGCGGGGGAGGAGGGGAGGGGGGGGGGAAGCAGGATGGGGGTCATTGCCGTCAAATCTGAACAAAATAAGATAGGATGATGAACGAAGACTCAATTAGCACAACTTTGCTTGCTACTTGATTTAACCTTTATGTGACGTACCTTGTATTTTGTAGGTTAGACAGCAAGGTACTCTGCCTTTTTTTGCCTTGAAAAAAAAAGTCGATGACATCCTCATTGCAAAACAAAAAACTAAAAATATCCGTGAGGTTTTTCCAAGTTTGGAACCATAGACTTTCAAACCACACGACCAGAACCTAAGCTCGAATCCACTCGACCACGCCGGAAAACAATGCGTGTACCCTGGAATTTGGTAACCTAACAGTGGCTGCCAACGAATGTTGTCGGGTGATTCGTTTTGGTCGTATTTGACAAATTTCGGCAGTGCTAACCCTCGTTTCTTCCGCACCGATCTTGGAGGCGAGGTCAATTATGGTAACACTGCAAGTGCTGTAACCAAACCTTCCTTATTTAGGCCAAGAAAAGCTATCGCAATTCATCGTTGCCCCTATGCAAGCTACGGTAGCCGCTATTGAAATTGAATGCACCGCTATATTTCTGGCGTTGATAAACTTTGTTAACACTAACATGCTAACACTACAAGCGATGTAGCCAGAGCTCGCGTATTTAACTCGCAAAAATCTCTGGCAATCCCCCGATTGCCCCGATGAAAGCCAAGCTAGCCACGGAGGATTGCGCACTTTCCAACAGATATAGCTTGTAATTTTCCTCAAGGCATCAAATTACCGCACGTTAAAAAATGATTATTTCCTGTGAACGAAATGACCACAAACCAGGAGATGGACACGGAATTCGGACGATGTCGCCTTCTTTCGGGTGCTTTCTGGCGCTGTGTCGACGCTGATATCTGGCGAGCGGCTTAGACATTGGCTAGCTACATAGGAGCAGTGGGAGAATGAACTTGCCAGCTCGGACCTAAGTAAGCAGCTTTGGCTCGCTGAGAGGGCGACGACGGCAGGCCGCACCAACGGAGTCCTTGGAGTGAGGACCCCGCCGTATTCTAAGCTCGATCTACCTGTTCAATAAAGTTTTCTTCTCCTCATCCCCTCATCCTCACGCGGCAGCTCACGTCGCCGTGCATTTTGTGGAGGCCGCCAACGCGGGGCGATGTCGACTTGCGAAAGCGCGGAAAATACGCTGTAAGTGGTTGCGAGCTCAGAACAAACCGTAAGATTACGGCGCCAACAACCCAACGGCAGCTGTATTTCCACCGCAGACCCTGAAATTGCCTGAAATGCCGTAATCTAGATTGTCGGTACCATTACTGTTTTCTTTAAAAAATACCCACGCTCAAACTTTTCTTGTATATAATTGGCAACTAATATCTGTATTTACCAATAACTTGGGCATATATTTCGCAACCCGAGACAGGAAGTCGCTGCATAACGAGTCCGATCGTAGTACTGTGTATTAAGTGCACTCCATATCGATACGCGTGCTACAGGCCGGTGACGGCATGGGTGCTCACGCGTTTACTTTTGTTATTTCGGTGATTTGACTACCATGTATTTATCTACCGGAGGAAGAAATACTTCCAAGTAGTGGAGGTAAGTGAGTACTATTGAACCTTATTTTTGGTCATATGTATTTAACGTAGCAGAGTAGCTCTCGAACTTCGGTACGCGCAAGCGGTTAGCCCTAACAATTTGACAGACTCACTTTGTGCGTTTCGGAGATTTTTCGGTAGACCTTGAACCGGGCGGCTGCGTTTGTAAACACAATCAATTCTCCCGAAATTTCAAGCCCTCTGTTTGGTGAAGAGAGTGTGTTCTGTCCTGTTTTGTTAGGCGAATGTTTTGATAATAAATGTAATAAGGGAAGCTGGAGAGTGCGAATATAGGTGCGTGTGCGAATATAGGAGTGTATACGTTACATGCACATCGTATAGTTTTAGCGTGATATTAGATTTTGTTTCGTTTCTGCAGATGCCCTTTTTTGCGTCATAATAGTTTTCGGTTAAAAAACGAGCACAATAAATTGAATGATTGCCGTTCATGTCGCATTAAAATAAAATATTATTCCAGTGAATTCCGAGAGTACACCATTAGATTAAAATGCCATCTCGATGCTTTTTTCCCATTTTCATTGAGTGTTCAATCTTATCGAACGCTCAGTTTGGTCGTGAAATGTTGGAATAAACAACGTGTATGCAACCCGAATTTATTTATAACGTCAGAACTACACGCATGCCGTAACTGGTACAGTAGTATGAGCAGCGCTGGTTGTGCTTCCTACTCTTACTGCAGCATCGCAAACGTAAATTAACCTTTCACAACCAAGTAAAAATATTCAAAAATTGCTGTTACATTTATGTCACTTATTGAATTTTCTGCCTAATGAATTGAGTGTGTAACACACCTTGGAGATCAGAGCAACACAGAATTTGGGATTTCGCAGGTTTAAGGCGGAGTATGATTCTGGTGTCTCGCCTGTCGTTTGCTAATAACTTACATGTTGCAGGCAGCTAACTGGTGCAAGTTAGACTATGAGTGAATGTGATTGTGCTGTAAGTATTTCTTGCAAATATTTTACAAGTTGAGATGGAACCTGTAGCTGGGCTAAAATGTCCTCAGAGTCCCCATTCACGAAATATAGTTCCTATATTTAGTGGTACCTCTCATTAGCTATCATAGTTAGTGTTAAGGTTGCCTTAGTAGTGCCAGTGCTCACATTAAAGTATATCCACACCGCTCTCTTCCTGTGCCTTAATGTTGCACCCATCACTAGCGTTCTGTTGCCTGTTAAGTCGTCCTTAATTAAAGTTAGACCATTTTATTTAGCCTGGAAGTTTCTGCCCCGTAGGCGAGTACCGGCAGGATGCAGCTGTCATACACTGACTTTTTCAGGGACAATGTAAGCGGCCCTTCTGTAATATACCAGTCTTTAAAATCTATATTGAAACACAGATTTTTCTATACCCAGGCCTAGATTGGTGAACTGGATTGCAAGAGAGGTGCTACTGCAACAGCTGCACAAGGCGCCTGCTCAAGCTACAGTTTACGGTCATCTTGGCGCAGGACATCTCCTGGTTTGGGAAACAGGGAACACGCTTTTTTCCAGCTGCGAGTGGCATCCTGCATTGTGTGTAAATAGATGTCTTCGTGTTGTAACAGACATCAAATTATTTCGCCAGACAATGTATAGAGCCCAGATTTTTATTGTCAGTCACATCTCGCGCAAATATCAGTTTGTCGACAACCTGGGGCTTCTTAGTTTTTATTGCTAGAAGCGGTATTAAATGTCTTTCAGCCTTTGGACCATGAAATTTTTACTCACTTTCAAACAAATCCGGCATGCAACTATTTTGGCAGTTTCTGGGACCACAACGAAGAACGAAAACTGTTCAAGAATCCCTACCATAACTGATGATGGAGGCATACATCATTGAACCACCATTGAAACATTTCCGTGCTTCCATGCGTTTTTATTTGGTGATTGTTCTTTTAGCGTATCTTTTGGTGTGAATCACGTAGTCAAGTAAATATGTGTTCTTGTAACGAATATTAAATCAATTCCATGTTTTTCCCCATTTTTTTGTTTGTTCCCAAATCATAGCACTTTGTGTGAAATATTAAAATAGTGTAACTTTTTGTTTTCATACCCAGAATTCCATAGGTTGTTTCTAAAGTTTTTTGTAGTTTTTTTGTTTTCCTGCCATTTCAATCAGTGTGAATCATTTCATCACGTAACTTTCTACTGCTCTTGTAACCGCCATACAGTAATTTTTTTAAAGACACCTTTTCTGTAGATCTAACCAGTTCTGTAGGTGTTGGTTTGTTTAAAGTAGCTTAAATTTGTATGGCACTCACCACCACCACGCAACAACACTTCTGTTTCCTAGGTGGTTTTGTTTTATTGTTCCACAAACTTTTCACTACATGTGAACAATTAAGTTCCGTAATTTTTTTGTGTTTTTTTCTAACCACCATTCAATCATTTCTTTGTTTTCGCACTTTTTTGCATTCTTTTTCACCCAAATATTTTAATGTGCGAAATCGAAGTTGCATAACTATCTTGTGCTTGTACTCTGGGTTTACATGCTTCCTTTATTTCCTATTTTTTTTGAACCTTTCTTCTGCGTTTCACTTATTTTTATACATAAATATCTGTACTCTTCTTGTAATTGTACAATGTGTACACTGTGGGCCAGGCAGATAGGAATGGAAATAAAGTGGTTGTGTTGCGAAAGCATATTACATAACTTGGAAGTCAATATAAACTGTTTTACCGGAACTCTTTTGTGTTTTATGTGTACTTTGAAAGCGTTCTTACTACCCAGCTACAGGTACTGACAGATACGATGGGAGACTGTCATATTAATTATTTTATTTTTTGAATTGTTTCTGTGAGAGTTTATTTGCAGAAGGCATCTACAGCCCTGCTGTATGGTACAATTCGATGACGCTACTGTGGTTGCCCTAATGTCCAGGCCGCTTGTGCTGATCAGGACTGGTTTGCTGTTACTTAGTGCCTCCTGATTTCGATGCGACATTTCTTGTTTAGAGCTGTGCTTCGTATGCTTCTTCTAGAGTGTGTGGTCAGCTTGGCACTTCACATATGAGACTTAATGCAGTATGCAGCACTTCAAAAGTGGAAACACATTGATCTAGAAACCAGGTGAAAAGTAACAGCAAACAGTGCTGAATAGGTAGTAGGACATGTATTTGAGGTATAAATGCCCACAACACGTAGGCAACCTTGGAAAGGGGGCTGGCCAAAATCTCAATAAATGTATAAAGAATGTAAATTTCAGGCATATAGTTTCATCTCAACAACATCATACTAACGTACACAAGTCATGAATATAAAAACTAATGCTCGTGCCAAAGACAAAAACCAGTGTAGAACAGACATCTATATACGTCTTGCATGCGTACCGCGACAATATCCATAAGACGTACCACTAAAATAACGTCCCGTCAACAGCTTATAAAATTACCATGAGACGTCTATTGTACGTTATCTTTTGTGTTATTTGGACGGGTTTTTTGCAGTTGGAGCAACGTTGAATATATGTAACTTTGATCCCAACGGTACGTCTCCTGGACTTGTGCAATGTCTATTGCTTACGTCTCCTGGATATCTGCACGACGTAACGTGGTTTGCTAGGTGAATATATTTTTGTTTTACTTGTTTCCAAAGAGAGATACAGGAAAGTTTTTCATGAAGAATTACACATAGCAACATGTGTGCTTCTCACACGAATAGAGGCACCATTTAGTTTGATGTTTGCATCTGGCAGGATCCCACACTTTTTGGAAAAGACCACACATTTGCGGTTGGAAAAGACAACACGCCACCTTGAGGCATGGGATTTTCCTGCACAAAAACATTTCAAGGGGCAGTGCTGACTCTTACAAGAAAGGTTCGCCAGGTAGCTGTAAATAGGGTTAGACATATTGCCAAAATACCGAATGGTTTTAGGTCGTTAAGTATCCCGTATCACCTACCGGTGTCGTAAGCTTTCTCAAGATCAAAGAAGACCATAGCACAAAAGTGTTGGTGGACAAACGCATCCTTGATATATGACTCAAGGGCGACTAGTTGGTTGTTTGTGAAACGCCCCTCCCTGAAACCGGCCCAGCAGCTCTGGAGAAGACCATTGCACTAAAAAAAGAACACGTGTCTAATGTTGAGCACCTTCTCGTGAAGCTTGCACATGCAACTTGTGACAGTGATGGGTCGACAACTGGCGGAAGAAGAAGGGTTCTTTCCTTCCTCCCGGAACGCTACTACAATAGCCTCCCTCCAAGACTTCGGAATGTGCACCGAAAGCCATATGTGGTTTATGGCTTTAAAAGACTTTTCAGTCTATCTGAGTTGTAAGTGTTTTATCATGGTGTATGTAATCTTGTCTGATCGTCGAGCTGAAGGTTTAGATGTGCTCAGGGCAGCCTCACCTCATAGAACACAAATTCCGAATGGTAACTTGATTGTGACCTATTATTTTCATGTGAGGACTTCTTTTCACAAGCTATTTTGAGTTTCAGAAAAGGGTTTCTTTTGTCTTGAGAGCTGAAAACATGTTGGAAGTGTTGTGCAAGTGTGTTGGCCAGGTCTTTCAGTGTGTCCCCTGTTTTACTGACCAGCGGCAGGATATGTTTATGTTGTCTTTTATGTATACGTATTCTTTTCCAAAACTTGTCAGTGTCTGTTTAAGATTAATGAGTTTAAGAAGAGCACGCCAGTTCTCTTTTTTCGCCTCACGACGCTTACGCTTTTTTTTGGCCTTTGCCCGTTTAAACGAGATGAGGTTCTCCGATGTGAAGTATCGGTGAAGGACACCCCACACCTTGTTCTGGGCCTCTCGCGTCCTCCTACAGCCATCATACCACTAGGTCCTCCTCTGGTGGCGCATGGCTCTGGACGCGTGGAAAATATAATTTTGGGCAGCGTCGAAGATGTTTTCCGTGATGAGTTGGGCTGCTTCTTCCAAGTCTACGTGTTTTATGGTTGTGCGTTGTAGTTTAGATATTTCTGTGCATGCACACCTGTTTGCTTTTGACTCAATAAAGCTGCTGTGCGAAGATGGACTGCTTGAGCCTCCGCCTATATACGTTAGTGAACTGGAGAAGTGGTCACCACCATTGGGCAACGTGCGAACACCCAAGGCAAGACAAGGAAAGAGAACTGCAGAACCAATAGCCAAATCAAGTTGTGAGTTCTGTCTTGTGTCCTACGTTGTGGTATATGGGGTGCTTTTTTTGTGGAACGTGCACGCTCTAGAGGATGTAACAAACTTCACTATCAGGCGACATCGGGCATCTTTTCGGAAGGAGCCCGAAAAAGAGTTGGGCGCATTAGGACCGCCTGTGAAGAAGAATGGTTCAGGTGGCTGGTCATGTAGTACCTCGAAATCAGAGAGCAGGAGTGCAAAATCACGTTATGTAAATGAAGCATACCGTTATCAACCTATATAATATTGTGGTGCAGATTGCTACATCCTCAAGGACAGTGGGTAAAGACAGCGGGTTGCATGCTAATGATTTCTGGGCAACAATGGCCATGCCGCCAGAATAGTGTGCTCAGCCAACAATGTCCTTTCTGGATCCTATTTTTCAATTTAAAAACTGGCTGGTTTGAAATGAAGCTGAGTTTCTTCGAGACACATGACACATGGCTGATTGGCATGCACCATCTCATACACACCGTCAAGGTTTTGTGACAGGCCTCTGCAGTTTCATTGGATGATGTTTTCTGTTCACGATATTTTTTTTAAGAATGACTGTGGTGTGTCTGTGTGTGTGTGTAGTGTGTTCATGGGTTGTCTTTCAGGGCTTGTACTCTCGTAAGGAGCTTTTTGCGCATTTCTGTTGGCTTGGATGTCGGAAGCCGCTCCTTGCGCTGCGTTGCAGGAAGGGGAATGGCCCGACATCCAGATGTCAGAGGGGTGCCCAACGGACCGAGCCCTCTGGAATTGGTCCCGTTTCGGGGGCCCTTCGTTTGAGTGGCGACTCCCGAGAGAATCAGAGGCGCCAGAGATGGCATGGGCAGTGCGGTGGCGGTGGAAGCTGATGCGGGGCCCTCCTTGTCCAACAATTCGGCACCATAAAAATAAATATTTAGGCGGCGCCCGATTTCCAACCCACGACTGTCTGGCCGCTACGGGATGTACGTGGCGCTTTCCCCACTGCGCTACAAACCAAGACGGCAGAATGTGCTACGAACACGCCTTATGTCCTTTCTCATTCAAACTAGGTCAAGGAACTACTGATAAAACGAAATCACGCGAAGCTGAACGTCAATGGAAACGACGAACTGCAGACTAATCGGAGTTTCAGTCGACCCTATGGCTGTTTCGCATACTACTCAGGGTTCCTCTACCGGAAGATGGTGTAATTTATTTCGTGTTTGAACTTCTAGCTAACACTGGAAACGGCTGCTTGAGGTCCCCGGAAGTTTACAAAAGTGAAAATTGTGGAGTTGCAGCTCTCTGTCGGGTGGTCTTGTGCTGCACTTTTAACGCATGTCAGTCTGCCGCGGCAGGAGTTTCTGCTGTGCCCGAACCTGTGACATTGAAGCAGCGGCACGGGGCCGGTATGTAGGCTAAGAGTGGACATCTTATGGAGGCTACATTGACCAACTCGGGGAGTGTTGAGCGGTGAAATGTGAAGAATATGCGTTTGGTAGGTATTACTTAGTCGTTTCGACGTATGGTGATCCGCCTCACGGCCATCACACCCTAATAACGAAAGCCCTCGAGCCGATATGCTTCGGTCTCATTTATAAGATCCAGTTCAGATATTACACCCTGGCAGCTATTGAGACTCCGATGGGGCGTAAGTTTGATGTTAACATCGACAATGCGCTTTTGTGTGAAGACGTAAACGGACTGCTGTTTGTTGTCTACCTGAATCAAGACTTCTCCCGTTCTCAGTTTTTAGCCTTGAACAACTTGCCGACAAGGCTGTCAAGATACTTGGAGTTTAGAAACACGGACTGGGAAGTGATGAACTTTGTCTCATCAAAAAATTCTATGATAAAAAAGGATAGAAATTATAGGCATTTGGGAGTGAAATCGAAGGCAAAGGAGGAAAAGATACTTCGGTGCAGCCCCTTTTCAGGAACTCGTCACGTATAGGGGGGTCAGAAAATACCATACAGCATAGTATATATTTTGCGGACAGGGCTACTCTCTTCGCTCGGGTTTCCCTGATACCGATGGAGTGTCGGAGCTCCCTGCCTCGTAAACAGACACATAGCCCATCCCTCGGAGCTTGACCTGAGCTCAAACGGCGACCGTTTGTGGTTTTTACCATTCGCCTTAAAACACATCATCACGGCTGGTCACAACTTATGTGTGGGGGCTACGGGTCTCCGGTGACGCCAATACCGCCACCCAGATTACTCAAGGTTCCCCGTGCGGGGTGGAAAACCTTTTCGAATACTGTTCAATAATCACCCCTGTCATTCAAAAAGTTGTCCTTATTTGCCTACATCACAGGGCAATTTCAGCACTTTCATTGGCGCACAATTTCCATTCTTGTGTTTTATTCTAGTGCTTTATTTCCCTGTATTCACACTCCGTCGACGCTGATTCTTGGGTTCCAGTTTGCTGTTTCATATTGGTCAAGCGCCGCTCACAAGAAATTTCCACTATTCGTTGTTACCTGACATCTCCAAATACCTTCACCTATTTCAATACTATGTTTCCGATGGGAATCACGCTAACGGCTGCGGAAGTCCTTTTAGGAGATTTCTAGCCATTAGGAAACCGCAGTAGAAAAAGCGTTTAAAAACATTCTACAGGGTTTTACTAACTATTCTGCTACTAATTCTCCGAAAAAGCCAACTAACTATATCGCTACTGAGAAGAAATGTCTAGCTATTATTCGGTAGGTGGCCACGTCCAGCTTTTACAATTAAAACCACCTTTTCGACAAAATGACCGATCAGCATGGGCTTTGGTTGTTCTCCAACAAGGAGCCGGCGCCATTCTCAAGAGGTATCCACCATGACGTCGCTTCTATTTTGAGCTCTATTTGACTTCATGTAGTCAGAGCGTGTATAGCGCAGATTTTTAATAAACCCTGGCACCTTGAGTCACGACGCATGCTACGCCAATACGCTTTGTTTATTTTCCTTTGACACCTGAAGTCTAATTCAACCAGGCATGCCATTACTGGCAACCTTCCGTGGCCGGCATCAAGCTGTCTCGTTTGACATGGTGTTGTACCTGGCTCAACCGCTTCCTGCGAAAACTGAAGTACCTCTAAGGGCCCAATCGTCCTTTTTGCAAATATTCCTTTGGGTTCTTCAACAGCTAGCAGAATGTAGCCCACACGACTGTCCTGAATACCTAAAGAGGCCTCCGGCTTCACTAACACTAGCGTGAAATGTGTGGCTTTACCCTCTAGTGCTATCGTTGTACCATTTTTGGACACTCCGAATTTCTGAATTCATGTTTGTCTGGTGTTATGCAGGCAATACTCTGCCCAGTGAAGCTTCTTGATTGCCTCGCATTGCCTGTAGGGAACTCTTCATTGTACAGTTTATTTCACCCCTTGTCACCGTTGCTCCGTCTTGTAGGATATTCTATGGTGATGATGTTTTTGTGTTATGTTACCAGGTATTTTGTGGGGCATTGCCAGGGGTAATGTTATGTCAAGGTTCATGTTTTTTTGTGGTATAATAAACGTTTACCGTGTAATCTGAAGCTACTACCCTGGACAAATGTAAAGGAAGCAAAAAATAGGAACAAGAAGAATCAAAACAAAAAGAAATACTGCTCTTGAGGCTTCAATAATGGCCTGGTATTGGTATATTTGGGAAGGCACAGTGTACCACTCACTCACAATTACTCACCTGTAACTTCTACATGCTTCGAAGGAAAGTGCCCTACATGGGCGCCCTGGTACATATTTTTTTGCTGTGGCCTTCCATTTTCCTACGACTGTACCTACTTCATACGATAAAGGCTCGCGAGCCTGAACACAGCCGATCAAGTAAAGCCAACCCTCGTAATCACATATCAGCCACTTAATACTGCAAAAGAAAGATTAAGGGCATAAGGAGACTAGGTTAGGAGCCAGTACTACGCCTCTCCGGCCAGTCGCTTGAAGTAAGCATTGCGGTAACCAAAACATTGTCTGCCCAGCAATTTACGCCCTGGCGCGTTTCACTTAAAAAGCGTTCTTCACTGCCTTTCGCAGGCTCTGGTTGCTCTTCATAGCGAAGACTTGGTTGTATGAATAGCCGTTCACTTGCCGCATCCTTACTTCGCCTACTAGTCTAGCTGCTCTCGTGCGCGTCCTCTCATCCGCTTTTATGACATCCGCTTTTTGGTGCCACGCGGTCTTTTTTCAGCATGTGGCGGGTGTGACAATTTGACGCGGAGTTCGCCCCCTTTAGTATTTCTTACGCCATCAGTGCGCAGAGAGACCCGCATAGGGCACTTGCGTCACCCATGTGCTAGACTCTTGCTCCTACGAGACCAGACACCTTCCCAAGTGTCCAGAAGGTCACGATTTCGAGAATCAGAGGCCGAGGGTTCCCTGTTCGGGCGCCAGGCGAAGCCTGTTTGCCAATTTTACAAGCTATTTTCTTGGAGTGACACCTAATGGGTGAGGTGACGTATTATACGAAAACATTTCAAGAGACGCCTTGTTTAATATCCCGATGTTCGGTATTCGTTCTGAAGACCGCGAAGCTCCCATGGCTAGTTTTCGTGAAACTATACACGTAAGGCAATTCACCTTACATGACTTTGTATGTGCTTGCCCGTCGGTTCCTACAGAGGTAGCGAATTGTTTTGTAGCTTCGATCAGTGGGGCCTGCGGACCGTTACCTTGTCTCGACAAGCAAATTGTTTGTTACGCAGAACCTTGTGGTAGTGGTAACATTGCTCCATGCGTTCGAGATGATTTTCTGGTCTCTTTCACAGTCTTGTTCATGCAACCGCATAAAATTGTGCGTGTCAGAACATAGTGGTGCGATCGACATTAGATGTCACCACCCAACGTTATGCAACACTGCCCATCAGATATCATGCCCATGGGACTGGCCTTTTGGTGTAAAACCAGTCGAACCGGTTAAGTGTCGTACTAGCTGCAAAGGTAAATCAGCGACGGGAGAATCCTAGTCTTTATGGCGTTCGTTTTAAGCCAATACCATAGCGTGTAGGCTTTTTTCGCGGCCGTTATGTACGCCAGGGCGTGGAATGAAGTAGTTTTCTTTTGTTGCCCCCATGGGACAAAAAACCTGCCTACATTGTTCTACGTGGTGATGCTTGTGGTGGCTTGAGTTATTTTTCTGTTTGTTAATTTGTTTACTTCTTAAAATACTCCAAAAGCGCGAAATCTTTGTAGACAGCAGTGAAAACAAATTATACAAAACCAGCAACAGCCACTTTGAACGATGCAGTATTCGGAATTCTGGTGATAAAAGCAGAGAGGTGCTTCCACTCGTTGCAGGGAATGGGCATCAATGCAGAAAGCTGCAGTAGTGCAGTATGGTTTAAACCACTAATTTGTTAATGTAGGTATAACGAGCCGAGTTGTAAGATGAAGCAGAAATAAGATCCGTGTTTAGAATGGGGTTTGTGAAGTAAATCTTGCCAAAATAGACATATACTGAGTGTTCCTTCTAGTGGCAATGTCACTGACTTAAAGGTCAGATATTACTGGTGAGGTGCCTAAATTAGAGGGACGTTTGTAACAATAGCCGAGATGTTCTGAATGGGCTCCAAATATGAAGACTACACCACGATATGAGAGTCCCAAATCATTTTTTCGTAAACACACCGGAGAAAGAGCAAAGTTATGCCGTAATAAATCGAGCTTGCAATTACCACTATTTTCCACTAATAATGTGTTCATGTCACTTCAGAAACAAGAAAGGTAAACACCAAGGTGCTTTAATAAAAGCCACAGGATAACTGCACATTGTTCTGTTGGTAAAAAAATAGGACATGTTCGTTATGCTGTTTTATTCCAGACAAAACTTTACATTTTGAATTTTTATCCTAAGTTCAATAGGCCAGTAATCGCACCAGGGAGATACTCTATTATAGCCAATTATAAGACGGGAGTAATGATCTGGGTCGGTTATTTTATCAACAAATCACGCAATCTTTGCTAAACGTTTAATTGTAGAAGAGGTATTGTGAGTGTAACTAATATAAATTAGGTAAAGTAAAGGGACATACACCCTACCACCTAATACTGTAACACGCCAAGCAATTATTCCACTTAATCAGGAGGGTTTTTATGGTGAGATCACTTTGTTTAAAAATAGAACGCGACGAAAAACTGAATCAAACGCTTTTTGAAAATTCAAAAATATGCCGTCGACAAAGGCCCTACGGTCGTAATGAACAATGAAATACTGCTGGAAACTGCAGTTGTTTACGAAAATACTTCAGAAAACCATTGTGGCTGTAGTAAAAACCATGGGCTGCCTTTGAGGAAAACTAATAAATTCGAATTCCGTACGTGCCAGAGCAATTCGCATGGGGTTATTACGAGTGCATTTGGCCTTGTGGTGGAAGAGTTGGAGGTGAGCCCTTGATTTGGATCCGCTACCACCCTTTCCACCCTTCATGCACTCCGAAGCTCGAAAAACGGAAAAGATTGCGAAAAAACATTCGACGATATTCGCAACAACTTCGTTTCGGTTACCTACAGGAATTGTGCAAAGATCTGATCAGCACAGGGGGTAAATAGGTGTAAATTTGTTTATTACTATAATTCAGTTACCAAAAGGATGATCCATGCGCGGAAAGTAACCATTATCAAACATGGATAACGATGCAGAAACCTGGATACAAAAAGAAAGAACAAGGGCATTTTCCAAGGCAACACAACAATCGTTTAGTGGTGGCATCACACAACGGCATCGTTCGCGTGTTAGAACAATTCCCTGCAAAGCAGAACTTTGACGGATCAGTATGCAGCAAAGCCGGCAAGGTGTAAGCGAAAATGTAGCGTTTTGCTGCATGAACCACACGCTGAGATTCCAAAATTGCTATAACATGGGCGGAAACAATGCGGTTTTCAAATTGTCCGCTTTGGCCAGTGAAACTTCATGGTCGTTCATACACATATCCAGACTTGCGAAAACTTTTGCGGTGCAGAGCGCGTGCGTGACTGCGTCAGTTTATAAAAATAAATAGTGGTCTCTGTTTGGTAATGCATTGACCATGGCGGGTGTACAAATATCCCGGTGCTTTGGTATTTTATTTTTAAAAATAAACTGCTGAGGGGCTTTTAAAACGTGTCACCACACCCGTGCTGCAGTCTTCTGTAAGGTTTCATGCAGTTGTGGGTAATTGTAAATGCTTCGGGTCTCTGGTTTACTGTGGTAGCAGTGTATTTCCTAACTCCCCATGGTGTCCTAGGATGTTGGCAGTACATGTAGATTCTGTAAACGTGGCTACAAAGACCTTTAGTACTACGTTCTGCTGGTCTTCTTTTCTTGTGGGCGGCTCCCAGTGATTCGAAGAATAATTTAAAACACCTATGTAATGGTTTATCCCAGGATCGTGCTGCCAATATCGCTGCATGGCCTGCAAAGACGCGGCCAGCGGGAAGCATTACGTTAACCAAAAAGAAGCCAACAAGAACGAAGCCAAAAAACTTTTCGTGGCTTCTCACTTTTTGCTGGATAGTATCCCCGGTGCTAGAGACCCAAATGGTCCCGAGCAGATCTGCACGCAACAATTGCATAGAATGTGATTAAGAAGCTACGTCTACAACGCCGTAAACATTGCGACACCGGAAAGAACCAGGCACCGGAAGTAGTCTCCGTTTCCGAGGCCGATAACTGAACAAAAAAAGACTGCATATGCGCGGAAATGACAGGACAGGAGATCAAGACCAAGCAAAGTGAAGATAGAACTATGCGTAGTTGATTCGGGCAAGCCAAGCAGATCACATTTCGAAAGGGCCACACCTACCCATTTGTAAAATATAACAGCTTGCTGAACCGACGATGCCACCTCTCATACAGTCAACAGTAGAAATAACTGCTTGTACCGAAATAATTTTGAGATTCCGTGCTCCAGACAGCCAACGGCAACATTAAACGCTGCCACAAAGGCATTCGAAAGGCAACAGAAACCATTCTTCATAAATTCGTCAAGCCGATGATGTACGCTGACAATAAAAGAGTCGTAAGATCTTGCACTCTTTGCTAATGGACCTTCTAAATAGTGAACTTGGTGCTGTGCCTTTGTGGAATACGCCTATTTGGGTGACAGCATTGTCTTGCGGACTGACGCATTCGACATGAATGTAGGAGCCACCGTACGGCAAGAGTTCCCACTAGTATTGTTCTAACACCTATTCACCAGGCACTACATTAAGGGCAGTGACAACGTTGGTGCCGGTTTTGTCAGTATTGTGTGAACATCCGCATATGTTTTTTCCCCAGCAGTCCATCTTTTTTGTTGGTGGAGTAGTGAGGGTGTGAATGTGTGTGTCTTCGGCGAAAACGTTCTAAAGTGGGGATACATGGGAAGAAGTAACGGTTTTGGTAGGCAGTTTCGTCAAAGAAGACAGGCATTTGCCACAATGGGGCTGTGTGCCACGAAGAAGAGGAAGATGACGACAGGAGAAAGAGGATTCCAGCCTCGGAGACAGACGGGGTGATTCGGCGTTGCCCTGCCGTGTAGTGAGAAAACGAGATGGCAGCCTATGGAGCAGACATCGCTGTTCAACTACCGGGTGCGGGACCGTGGTTTCCCGGTGACGGCCTGGAAGAAGTGGCCAGGGAAACGACAGCCCGGACGAGCGCCCTACGACCCGACCCCGTATCAGAAAGTTCCGCCGGCGCGCTGATGAAGCTCCACCCAGCCTGACCAGTTCCGAGCAGCTGGTCTAACCTGTGAGACAGTTAAGGTTTTTATAACTTGCCCTCCGTTAGAACGGACTACTGTTCTTTGAACAGTCGGTTTCGCTAATAGTTTAGCAGCTCTGCTTATTTTTTTCTTCCCCCGGACAAAAAGTTCAACTAGACTTTCTTGTTGGGCTGACAGCACGCCTGTGGTGCCAATAAGTTCTTTCGGCACTATCGTCCCAATACCCAAGTCTTCCACCAGGGAGTTTAACCTTGATGGTGTTTGTGATGCCAATAAGAAGCTCTGTCGGCACTCTATCGTCCCAACAGCGTAGTCTTCCAACATGGAGTTTAACCGTGATGGCGTTTACCGGCTCGCTAACACGATCACTGAACGCCAACTGACGCCTTATTCGTAATCAGCGGCGCGAGCACCCCATCAGACAGAACCGACAGACGCCCTGAAGGTGCTTTTAGTGCCTAAACAGCAGCGTCTGTCTGGCATAGACGCTACACGTCAACGTTTGTGTTCTGATTTTTCTTTTCAATAAGTAACAGTCAGACGGACGATAACATATCGATGTGAAGATATGCTTTGGCTCATACCACTGCAAGCACAATCGTTTGTTGCTGCAGCCTCGGTTGCTCTTCGTCCACAACAAACTTAATCGGCTGTCCCCATTCACGAAATATAGTTCCTATATTTATGGTACCTCTCATTACCTATCATAGTTAGTGTTAAGGTTGCCTTAGTAGTGGCAATGCTGACATTAAAGTATATCCACTCCGCCCTCTTCCTGTGCCTTAATCTTACACCCATCTGCTAGCGTTTTGTTGCCTGTTAAGTCGTCCTTAATTAAAGTTGGACCCTTTTAGTTAGCCTGGAAGTTTCTGCCACGTAGGCGAGTACCGGCAGGATGCAGCTGTCATACACTGTCTTTTTCAGGGACAATGTAAGCGGCTTTTCTATATTATACCAGTCTTAAAAATCTGTATTGACAATACAGATTTTCCTGTACCCAGGCCTAGATTGGTGAACTGGCTTGCAAGAGAGGTGCTACTGCAACAGTTGCACAAGGCGCCTGCTCAAGCTACTGTTTACAGTCAACTTGAAGCAGGACTTCTGCTGGTTTGGGAAACAGGGAACACGCTTTTTTCCAGCTGCGAGTGGCATCCTGCATTGTGTGTAACTAGATATCTTCGTGTTGTTACAGACACCAAATTCTTTCACCAGACAATGTATAGAGCCCAGATTTTTATTGTCTGTCACATCTCGCGCAAATATCAGTTTGTCGACAACCTGCTGCTTCTTAGTTTTTATTGCTAGAAGCGGTAATAAATTTCTTTCAGCCTTTGGACCACGAAATTTTTACTCACTTTCCAACAAATCCGGCATGCAACTATTTTGGCAGTTTCTGGGACCACAACGAAGAACGAAAACTGTTCAAGAATCCCTACCATAACTGATGATGGAGGGATGCACCATTGAACCATCATTGAATCATTTCTGTGCTTCCATGCGTTTTTATTTTGTGTGATTGTTATTTTAGCGTATCTTTTGGTGTGAATCACGTAGTCAGGTAAGTCTGTGTTTTTGTAACGAATATTGAATCATTTCCAGGTTTCTTCCCCATTTTTTGTTTGTTTCCAAATTAAATCACTTTGTGTGAAATATTGAAATAGTGTAACCTCTTGTTTTCATAACCAGAATTCAAAAGGTTGTTTCTAAAGTTGTTTGTTGTTTCATTGTTTTGCTGCCATTTTAATCAGTGTGAATCATTTCAGCACGTAAATTTCTACTGCTCTTGTAACCGCCGTACAGTCATTTCTTTATGGACACCTTCTCTGTAGATCTAAACAGTTCCGTGGGTGTTGGTTTGTTTAAAGTAGCTTGAATTTGTATGGCACTCACCACCACCACGCAACAACACTTCAGTTTCCTAGGTGCTTTTGTTTTATTGTCCACAAACTTTTCGCTGCAATTGAACTATTCAGTTCCGTAAATTTGCTGTGTTTTTATAACCACTATTCATTCATTTTTTTTGTTTTCGCAGTGTTTTTGCGTTGTTTTCCACCCAAATATTTTAATGTGCGAAATCCAAGTTGAATACCTATCTTGTGCTTGTACTCTGGGTTTACATGCTTCCTTTATTTCCTATTTTTTGTAAACCTTTCTGCTGTGTGTGACTTATTTATATACATAAATATCTGTACTATTCTTGTAATTCTACAATGTGTACACTGTGGGCAAGGGCAGAAAGGAATGAAAATAAGGTGGTTGTGTTGCGAAAGCTTATTACATAACTTGGAAGTCAATATAAACTGTTTTACCAGAACTCTTTTGTGTTTTATGTGTACTTTGAAAGCGTTCTTACTACCCAGCTACAGGTACTGACAGATACGATGGGAGACTGTCATTTTAATTAGTTTATTTGTTGAATTGTTTCTGTGACAGTTTATTTGCGGAAGGCCTCTACAGCCGTACTGTATGGTATAATTCGATGACGCTACTGTGGTTGCCTTAATGTCCAGGGTGCTTGTGCTGACCAGGACTGGTTTGGTGTTACTTAGTGCCTCCTGTTTTCGACGCGACATTTCTTGTTTAGAGCTGTGCTTCGTATGCTTCTTCGAGAGTGTGTGGTCAGCTTTTCACTTCACATATAAGACTTAATGCAGTATGCAGCACTTCAAAAGTGGAAACACATTGATCTAGAGACCAGGTGACAAGTAACAGCAAACAGTGCTGAATAGGAAGTAAGACATGTATTTAAGGTATAAATGCCCACAACACGTAGGCAACCTTGGAAAGGGGGCTGGCCAAACTTCCAATAAATGTATAAAGAATGTAAATTTCAGGCATATAGGTTCATCTCAACAATATCCTACTAACGTACACAAGTCATGAATATAAAAAACTAATGCTTGTGCCAAAGACAACAACCAATGTAGAACAGACATCTATATACGTCTTGCATGCGTACCACGACAATATCCATATGACGTACCATTAAAATAGCGTCCCGTAAACAGCTTATAAAAGTACCATGAGACGTCTATTGTACGTTATCTTTTGTGTTATTTGGATGGGTTTTTTGCAGTTGTAGCAACGTTGAATATATGTAACTTTGATCCCAACGGTACGCCTCCTGGACATGTGCAATGTCTATTGCTAACGTCTCCTGGATATCTGCACGACGTAACGTGGTTTGCTGGGTGATTATATTTTTGTTTTACTTGTTTCCAAAGAGAAATAAAGGAAAGTTTTTCATAAAGAATTACACATAGGAACATGTGTTCTTTTTGACAGAAATAGAGCACCATTTAGTTTGATGTCTGCATCTGGCAGGATCCCACACTTTTTGGAAAAGACAACACATTTGCTGTTAGGTGAGTTCAGCCTAAAACTGTTCTGATCAGCCCAGGCAGCTAGTTTGTTAACACCAACCTGTAATTGGTGTTTGCAGAGTGACCTATTGGAGGATTTCAAAGATTTACACATTATCTTTAGATGTTGTACATGAAACGGTTCGTGGCAACACCTTTGAAACTGAGTTTATCTTTAATATGAACAATGTGCAGTTCAAAACGCCGCCTTGAGGCATGGGATTTCCTGCACAAAAACATTTCAAAGGGCAGTGCCGACTCTTACAAGAATGGTTCGCCAGGTAGCTGTATTTAGGGTTAGACATATTGGTAAAATACCGAATGGTTTTAGGTTGTTAAGTATCCCGTATCACCTACAGGTTTCGTAAGTCTTCTCAAGTTCAAAAAAGCCCATAGCACAAAAGTGTTTGTGGACAAACGCATCCTTGATATACAGTCGAACACGGATATATCGAACACGGGTATATCGAATTAATGTCTATATCGAACTCATAAATTATCCCCTTTAAAATTCTTTGCAAAAGTATAGGAATTCGTACGTGTATATCGAACCGCATTTTTTCCCGACATTGGGTATATCGAACGCCGCGCGAGCTGGAAGGTGCTCTTCGGCGGTCGCTGCACCCCCGATTGAGGTTGGGGAGGGTGTGGAGGAATGCGCGGGCATGGCGAAGACTGGCTCGCGGAACTAATCCCTCCCTACCGGAACGAATTTGCGCTTGCCCAGTCGGGCCCCGCTACCGGCCGCCGTAGCGTTAGCGGACGGAGCCCTGTATGCTAAATCTCTCTAGGCATACTAGCCCGAACGCTCGGAAAATGTGACAGTGCGAGGTAGGGATGCCCCCAATGCGCACGTCCTTTTTTTTCTTCTTTTTTTTCGGCTGCGTACGTTCCCCGGCTGGCCGAAAAATAGTTTTGTTTTCTCTCTCTCTGGGTCTGTCTTCCCCCGATGTCGTCTAGGGAAAGGGGCGAGGGAACGAAGGCGCTGGCGGCCTCCTCCTTCATTTGGATTTTGCTGCTGTTGCTGCTGTTTGGCGAGTTGTCCCGCACCTTTCGAAGATCACTGTTTCTCTCGAAGATGACCATCGCGAGCGCTTTGTTGGAGTCCGTTCAGAGAGCCTTGGAATTGTTACTTTCAAAGTTCTTGTGGTACGTGCGCGCTGTTCTTTTGCGTGCGTGTTGTGCATGGTGTGCCAAGGCGCAGCGTACTGCTGTTATGTTCTAGTTGTGCAGCCTCGAGAAGATCGAGACCAGCGTCTTTAATTTCATTTCCAGGACGAAGAAGCAGGCCAAGATCAGCGATTTTTTTTCACGGAAATAAAGCGTCCTGTTGCGTCGAGAGTGCGGAATTAGTTGTCATTCTTGAATGCGACGATTGGTAAGTGATCGTCCGCCATAGGTGAGGTCTCAGAGCCCATATTTTTTATATCGAATTTTTCATACATCGAACTACTTCGCGATCCCCTTGGAGTCCGATATATCCGTGTTCGACTGTATAACTCAAGGGCGACTAGTTGGTCGTTTGTGAATCGCCCCTCCCTGAAACCGGCCCAGCAGCTCTTGAGAAGACCATTGCACTAAAAAAAAGAACACGTGTCTAATGTTGAGCATCTTCTCGTGAAGCTTGCACAGGCAACTTGTGACAGTGATGGGTCGACAACTGGCGGAAGAAGAAGGGTTCTTTCCTTCCTCCAGGAACGCTACTACAATAGCCTCCCTCCAAGACTTCGGAATGTGCACCGAAAGCCATATGTGGTTTATGGCTGTAAAAGACTTTCAAGACAATCTGAGTTGTAAGTGTTTTATCATGGTGTATGTAATCTTGTCTGATCTTGGAGCTGAAGGTTTAGATGTGCTCAGGGCAGGCCTCACCTCATAGAACATAAATTCAGAATTGTAACCAGATTTTGACCTGTTATTTTCATGTGAGGACTTCTTTTCACAAGCTATTTTGAGTTTCAGAAAAGGATTTCTTTTGTCTGCAGATCTGAAAACATGTTGGAAGAGTTGTGCAAGTGTGTTGACCTGGTCTTTCAGTGTGTCCCCTGTTGTACTGACCAGCGGCAGGATATGTTTATGTTGTCCTTTATGTATACATATTCTTTTCCAAAACTTGTCAGTGTCTGTTTAAGATTAATGAGTTTAAGAAAAGCACGCCCGTTCTGTTTTTTTGCCTCACGACGCATACGCTTTTTTTGGCCTTTGCCCGATGTGAAGTACCGGCGAACGACACCCCACACTATGTTCTGGGCCTCTCGCGTCCACCCACAGCCATCATACCACTAGGTCCTCCTCTGGTGGCCATGGGTCCGGACGCGTGGAAAATGTAATTTTGGGCAGCGTCGAAGATGTTTTCCGTGATGAGTTGGGCTGCTTCTTCCAAGTATACGTGTTTTATGGTTGTGCGTTGTAGTTTAGATATTTCTGTGATTGTCACCTGTTTGCTTTCGACTCAATAAAGCTGCTGTGGGAAGATGGACTGCTTGGGCCTCCGCCTATTTACGTTAGTGAACTGTAGAAGTGGTCACCACCACTGGGCAACGTGCAAACACCCCAGGCAAGACATGGAAAGTGAACTGCAGAACCGATAGCCAAATCAAGTTGTGAGTTCTGTCTTGGGTCCTAAGTTGTGGTATATGGGGCGTTTTTTTGTGGAAGGTGCATGCTCTAGAGGATGTAACAAACTTCACTATCAGGCGACATCGGGCATCTTTTCGGAAGGAGCCCGAAAAAGAGTTGGGCGCATTAGGACCGCCTGTGAAGAAGAATGGTTCGGGTGGCTGGTCATCTAGTACCTCGAAATCAGACAGCAGGAGTGCAAAATCAGAAGTTATGTAAATGAAGCATACCGTTATCAACCTAAATATTATTGTGGTGCAGATTGCTACACCCTCAAGGACAGTGGGTAAAGATAGCGGGTGGCAGGCTAATAATTTCTGGGCAACAATGGCCATGTCGCCAGAATAGTGTGCTCAGCCAATGCTGTCCTTTCTGCATGCTATTTACCAATTTAGGAATTGGCTGGTTGGAAATGAAGCTGAGTTTCTTCGAGCCACATGACATATGGCTGATTGGCATGCAACATCTCATACACGCCATCAAGAGTTTGTGACAGGCCTCTGCAGTTCCATTGGATGATGTTTTCTGTTCACGATATTTTTTAAAGAATGACTGTGGTGTGTCTGTGTGTGTGTAGTGTGTTCATGAGTTGTCTTTCAGGGCTTCTACTCCCGTAAGGAGCTTTTTGGGCTTTTCTGTTGGCTTGGATGTCGGAAGCCTCTCCTTGCGCTGCGTTGCAGGATGGGGAATGGCCCGACATCCAGATGTCAAAGGGGTGCCCAACGGACCGGGCCCTCTGGACTTGGTCCCCTTTCGAGGGCCCTTCGTTTGAGTGGCCACTCCCGAGAGAATCAGAGCCGCCAGAGGTGGCACGGGCAGTGCGGTGGTGGTGGAAGCTGATGCGGGGCCCTACTTGCCCAACTCTTCGGCACCCTCCAACGTGCTGGACAACGGGGAGGGAGCGGCGGGAGCGGCGTCAGACTAGACGGAATCGGTTGCCATCACAGCCACTGCTGCCTGAGCAAGCGTTGTGGTTACGGTTCGCGTTGCCTGAGGCAACCCCGGGAAGCAGCGGCTGGAGAAACTCGGCTCCCGGTACTGAGTCCCTGTCTATATCAGACGCCACTCCAGCCCAAGGTGACCTGCTCGGCGTACTTCCCCAGAGGAAAAGAGCAGAACCTCTTTTGTCCCTCTGGGAAGCTGATGCTCTCTCTGACCTTCAGATTGAATATTTGTTTAAATGCGAAGCATCCTATGCTAGGGGATGTGTCCGTCCCTTCCTCGTTGTCGTCGTTGTCCACCCTGCGCACTCTACTGCGCAAGCACGTCTCTTTAGCCCCGTCCGGGTTTCGGCTGACGTCAGCGCAGTCCACTATAAAAATAAATATTTAGGTGGCGCCCGATTTCCAACCCACGACTGTCTGGCCGCAACGGGATGTACGTGGCGCTCTCCGCACTGGACTACAAACCAAGACGGCAGAATGTGCTACGTACACGCCTTATGTACTTTCTCATTTAAACTACGTCAAGGAGCTACTGATACAACCAAGTCACTCGCAGCTGAACGTCAACAGAAACGACGAAGTGAAGAGCAATCGGAGCTTCAGTCGACCCTATGGCTGATACGCATACTACTCAGGGTTCCTCTACCGGAAGATGGTGTAATTTTTTTCGTGTTTGAACTACTCGCTAACACTGGAAACGGCTGCATGAGGTCCCCGGAAGTTTACAAAAGTGAAAGTTGTGGAGTTGCAGCTCTCTGTCGGGCGGTCTTGTGCTGCACTTTTGTGCCGTGCCGTGCCCGAACCTGTCACATTGAAGCAGCGGCGTGGGGTCGGTATGTAGGTTAGGAGTGGACATCTCATGGAAGCTGCATTGACCAACTCGGGGAGTGTTGAGCGGTCAAATGTGAAGAATATGGGTTTGGTAGGTATTACTTAGTCGTTTCGACGTATGGTGATCCGCCTCACGGCCATCACACCCTAATAACGAAAGCCCTTGAACCGATATGCTTCGGTATCATTTATAAGATCCAGTTCAGATATTACACCCTGGCAGCTATTGAGACTCCGATGGGGCGTAAGTTTGATGTCAACATCGACCATGCGCTTTTCTGTGAAGAGGTAAGCGGACTGCTGTTTGTTGTCTGCCTGAATCAAGCCTTCTCCCGTTCTCAGCTTTTAGCCCTGTACAACTTGCCGACAAGGCTGTCAAGATACTTGGAGATTAGAAACACGGACTGGGAAGTGATGAACTTTGTCTCATCAAAAAATTCTATGATAAAAAAGGATAGAAATTATAGGCATTTGGGAGTGAAATCGAAGGCAAAGGAGGAAAAGATACTTCGGTGCAGCCCCTTTTCAGGAACTGGACACGTATAGGGGGGTCAGAAAATACCATACAGCATAGTATATATTTTGCGGACAGGGCTACTGTCTTCGCTCGGGTTTCCCTGATACTGATGGAATGCCGGAGCTCCCTGCCTCGTAAACAGACAGAGAGCCCATCCCCCGGAGCTTTACCTGAGCTCCAACGGCGACCGTTTGTGGTGTCTACCCTTCGCCTTAAAACACATCATCACGTCTGGTCACAACTTATGTATGGGGGCTAGGGGTCTCCGGTGACGCCAATACCGCCACCACGATTACTCAAGGCTCCCCGTGCGGGGTGGAAAACCTTTTCGAATACTGTTCAATAATCACCCCTGTCATTCAAAAAGTTGTCCTTATTTGCCTACATCACAGGGCAATTTCAGCACTTTGATTGGCGAACAATTTCCATTCTGGTGTCTTATTCTACTGCTTTATGTCCCTGTATTCACACTCCGTCGACGCTGATTCTTGGGTTCCAGTTTGCTGTTTCATATTGGTCAAGAGCCGCTGACAAGAAATTTCCACTATTCGTTGTTACCTGACATCTGCAAATACCTTGACCTATTTCAATACTATTATTCCGATGGAAATCACGCTAACGGCTGCGATACTCGTTTTAGGAGATTTCTAGCCTTTAGGAAACCGCAGTAGAAAAAGCGTTTAAACCTTTCTACAGGGTTTTACTTCTAATTCTGGTACTAATTCCCCGAAAAAGCCAAATAACTATATAGCTACTGAGAAGAAATGTCTAGCTATTATTCGGTATGTGGCCACGTCCAGCTTTTACAATTAAAACCGCCTTTTTGACAAAATGACCGATCCAAGAAGGAGCCGGCGCCTTTCTCAAGAAGTTTTCACCATGACGTCGCTTCTATTTTGAGCTCTATTTGACGTCAAGTATTCAGAGCGTGTATAGCGCAGATTTTTAATAAACCCTGCACCTTGAGTCGCGACGCATGCTACGCCAATACGCTTTGACCATTTTCCTTTGACACCTGAAGTCTGATTCAACCAGGCATGCCATTACTGGGAAACTTCCGTGGCCGGCATCCAGCTGTCCCTTTTGATATGGCTCAACCTGGCTCAACCGCTTCCTGCGAAAACTGAAGTACCTCTAGGGCACAATCGTCCTTTTTGCAAATATTCACTTGGGTTCTTCAACAGCTAGCAGAATGTAGCCCACGCGACTGTCCTGAATACCTAAATAGGCCTCCGGCTTCACTAACACTAGCGTGAAATGTGTGGCTTTACCCTCTAGTGCTATCGTTGTACCATTTTTGGACACTCCGAATTTCTGAATTCATGTTTGTCTGGTGTTATGCAGGCAAAACTCTGCCCAGTGAAGCTACTTGATTGCCTCGCATTGCCTGTAGGGAACTCTTCATTGTACAGTTTATTTCACCACTTGTCACCGTTGCTCCGTCTTGTAGGATATTCTATGGTGATGATGTTTTTGTGTTATGTTACCAGGTATTTTGTGGGGCGTTGCCAGGGGTAATGTTATGTCAAGGTGCATGTTTTTTTTTTGTGGTATAATAAACGTTTAATGTGTAATCTGAAGATACTGCCCTGGACAAATGAAAAGGAAGCAAAAAATAGGAACCAGAAGAATCAAAAAGAAGAGAAATACTGCCCTTGAGGCTCCAATAATGGCCTGGTATTGGTATATTTGGGAAGGCACAGTGTACCACTCACTCACAATTACTCACCTGTAACTTCTACATGTTCTGAAGGAAAGTGCCCTACATGGGCGCTTTGGTACATATTTTTTTTGCTATGGCCTTCCATTTTCCTACGACTGCACCTACTTCATACGATTAAGGCTCGCGAGCCTGAATACAGCCGATCAAGTAAAGCGCTTAATACTGCAAAAGAAAGATTCAGGGCATAAGGAGACTAGGTTAGGAGCCAGTACTACGCCTCTCCGGCCAGTCGCTTGTAGTAAGCATTGCGGTAACCAAAACATTGTCTGGCCAGCAATTTACGCCCTGGCGCGTTTCACTTAAAAAGCGTTCTTCACTGCTTTTCGCAGGCGCTGGTTGCTCTTCATAGCGCAGACTTGGTTGCATGAATGGCCGTTCACTTGCCGCATTCTTTCTTCGCCTACTAGTCTAGCTGCTCTCGTGCGCGGTCCTCTCATCCGCTTTTATGACAGCCGCTTTTTGGTGCCACGCGGTCTTTTTTCAGCATGTGACGGGTGTGACAATTTAACGCGGAGTTCGCCCCCTTTAGTATTTCTTGCGCCATCACTGCGCAGAGAGACCCGCATAGGACACTTGCGTCACCCATGTGCTGGACTCTTGCTCCTACGAGACCAGACACCTTCCCAAGTGTCCAGAAGGTCACGATTTCGAGAAGCAGGCCTCGCCTGTTCGGGCGCCAGGCGAGGCCTGTTTGCAAATTTTACAAGCTACTTTCTTGGAGTGACTCCATATGGGTGAGGCGACGTATTCTACGAAAACATTTAAAGAGACGCCTTGTTTAACGTCCCGATGTTCGGTATTCGTCCTGAAGACCGCAAAGCTCCCATGGATTGTTTTCGTGAAACTATACACGTAAGGCAAGTCTCCTTACAAGACTTTGTATGTGCTTGCCCGTCGGTTCCTACAGAGGTAGCGAATTGTTTTGTAGCTTCGATCAGTGGGGCGTGCGGACCGTTACCTTGTCTCGACACGCAAATTGTTTGTTACGCAGAACCTTGTGGTAGTGGTAGCATTGCTCCATGCGTTCGAGGTGATTTTCTGGTCTCTTTCACAGTCTTGTTCATGCAACCGCATAAAATTGGGCGTGTTAGAACATAGTGTGCGATCACCATTAGATGTCACCACCCAACGTTATGTAACTGCCCATCAGAACTCATGCCCATGGTACTGGCCTGGTGGTGTAAAACCAGTCGAACCGGTTAAGTGTCATACTAGCTGCAAAGGTAAATAAGCTACGGGAGTATCCTTGTCTTTATGGCGTTCGTTTTTAGCCAATACCATCGTTTGTCCGCTTTTTTCGCGGCCGGTATGTACGCCAGGGCGTGGAAAGAAGTAGTTTTCTTTTGTTGCCCCCATGGGACAAAAAACCTGCCTACATTGTTCTACGTGGTGATGCTTGTGGTGGCGTGAGTTATTTTTCTGTTTGTTAATTTGTTTACTTCTTAAAATACTCCAAAAGCGCGAAATCTTTGTAGACAGCAGTGAAAACAAATTATACAAAACCAGCAACAGCCACTTTAAACGATGCATGATTCGGATTGCTGGTGATAAAGGCAGAGAGGTGATTCCACTCGTTGCAGGGAAAGCATCAATGCAGAAAACTGCAGTAGTGCAGTATAGTTGAAAACACTAATTTGTTAATGGAGGTATAACGAGCCGAGTTGTAAGAAGAAGAAGAAATGAGATCCGGGTTTAGAATGGCGTTTGTGAAGTAAATTTTGCCAAAATACACATAAACTGAGTGTTCCTTCTAGTGGCAATGTCACTGACTTGAATATCAGATTTTACTGGTGAGGTGCTAAATGAATTTTGCGTAAACACACCGGAGAGAGAGCAAAGTTACGCCGTAATAAATCGAGCTTGCGATTACCACTATTTTCCCCTATTTAATGGGTTCATGCCACTTCAGAAATAAAATTAGTAAACACCAAGGTGCTTAAAGAAAAGCCACAGGATAACGGCACATTGTTCTGTTGGTTCCCACTAGTATTGTTCTAACACCTATTCACCAGGCACTACATTAAGGGCAGTGACAACGTTGGTGCCGGTTTTGTCAGTATTGTGTCAACATCCGCGTGTGTTTTTTCCCCAGCAGTCCATCTTTTTTGTTAGTAGAGTAGTAAGGCTGCGAATGTGTGTGTCTTCGGCGAAAACGTTCTAAAGTGGGAGACATGGGAGAAGTAACGGTTTTGGGAGGCAATTTCATCAAAGAAGACAGGCATTTGCCATAATGGGGCTGTGTGCCACGAAGAAGAGGAAGATGACGACAGGAGAAAGAGAATTTCAGCCTCGGAGACCGACGGGGTGATTCGGCCTTGCCCTGCGGTGTAGTGCGAAAACGAGATGGCAGCCTATAGAGCAGACAACGCTGTTCAACTACCGGGTGCGGGACCGTGGTTTCGCGGCGACAGCCTGGAAGAAGTGGCCAGGGAGACGACAGCACGGACGAGCGCCCTACGACCCGACCACGTGTCAGAAAGTTCCGCCGGCGCGCCAATGAAGCTCCACCCAGCCGGACCAGTTCCGAGCAGCTGGTCTAACCTGTGAGACAGTTAAGGTTTTTATAACTTGCCCTCCGTTAGAACGGACTACTGTTCTTTGAACAGTCGGTTTCGCTATTAGTTTAGCAGCTCTGCTTATTTTTTTCTTTCCCCGGACCAAAAGTTCAACTAGACATTCTTGTTGGGCTGACAGCACGCCTGTGGTGCCAATAAGTTATTTCGGCACTGTATCGCCCCAATACCCTAGTCTTCCAACAAGGAGTTTAACCTTGAACGCGTTTGTGAGGCCAATAAGAAGCTCGGTCGGCACTCTATCGTCCCAACAGCGTAGTCTTCCAACATGGAGTTTAACCGTGATGGCGTTTACCAGCTCGCTAACACGATCACCGAACGCCAACCGACGCCTTGTTCGTAATCAGAGGCGCGAGTGCCCATCAGACAGAACCGACAGACGCCCTGAAGGTGGTTTTAGGGCCTAAACAGCAGCGTCTATGTCTGGCATAGACGCACACGTCAACGTTTGTGTTCTGATTTTTCACTTCAATAGCTAACAGTCAGACGAACGATAACATAACGATGTGAAGATATGCTTTGGCACATACCACGGCAAGCACAATCGTTTGTTGCTGCAGCGTCGTTTGATCTTCGTCCACAACAAACTGAATCGGCTGTACAGCTTTCTTCGAGGGCGTGTATGCAGGGGTTTATCTTCCTTTTTTGCGCAGGCCGCCGGGGGTGGTCATGCAAAATCATTTTCGCTCGTCGCTGTCGTTCTGGCTACCTGTTTGCTGTATCTATTACGTTGCCGCCACCGCATGCTTCGGTCGCTTTCTAACAATCCCCGCTTGTTACAAACTCAGAGGTTTTCGCACTGTTAGCAGTCGTTTTACACGACGGGTTTGATGCGCCTTATATGCCAGGAGTGACATCGCTTGCAGTATTAGCACAACGTTGCTTGTCTGCAAGACGGTGCCGGATAAACAAGCGTCATCAACGCCATATTTCTAACGGCACATTTCATTTTATTCGTGGCTACCGTGGCTCGCTGAGAAAAGGTCGGGGTGACTGCGATAGCTTTTCTTAAGTCAAATAAGGGAGCTTTGGCTCAATCGCTTCGAGAGCTAGCAATACGGCCTCGTATGCAACAACGGTGCGTATAAAACAAGCGTTATGACAGCCAGAATTTCAAAAATGCAGCATAAACTAGGCACAAGCGACAATATTCGTTGACAACCTACGTAAGTATAGAGTTGTTTTATGTGCCCCCGCACCGCCCGTCGAGATAGCTGAGAGGTAACGCGTCCGTTTATTCTTTTGTAGGTCAATTGTTCGATTCCTTGTCGAACCTGCCGTTTTTTAAGTGAGGATTTCATTAGTTTCTTTTTAGGACCAGGGCAATTGCCTGTTCCTTGCTTTCTATAACGCCGACATTTACCAGCCTTTTCCTAAACCCAAAGTAGCTTGTTTTCTCGCGCCTTCTCTCTTGAGAAGCCAGCTGTGAAAACAAAACCAAAACAAATGTCAGAACCTCTTTACTATATCATTATATACGTCAGTTACTTTATGTGTGGTCACTTTTGCGTTTAAAAACCTTAAATTTAGGTTATAAACACATATCAGACTTTCAAAGCAGAAAGATAATTACCAATATTGTAAGAAGACAGGACGCTTCTCTCAGGGAGGCAGCAGAGCGAACGGTTCCGTCCTTTACTTGCCAGACCGCGATTCCACACACACGCGACTTGAGATGATGATTATGTACAAATGATGATTGTAATGGTTATGGACAGGTGAGGGGTTGACCACACCGGTCGACGGTGGACGGGCACGGCTTGGGGCAGTTCACGGGTGCACAAGTAGACGCTCACGTCCCCCCCCCCCCCCGTAGTCGGAAGCGGCCGCCTGGCCGCGTGTCTTTAAGGTTCACGGTCGATGAAACACTTCATGCGAGAAATGTGCACGATTTCACTTCCGCGTCTGCGGCAGTGCGTGGAAGCAGTTGTCGGCGACACTCGATAGTTCGCCGGAGAAGTTTGCTCAGTGACCACGTAGGGGCCAATATACCGGTGCAAAAACTTCTCGCACAAGCCAGGTGAGCGAATTGGCGTCCAGAGTAACACTCGATCTCCCGTGTGGAAATGAACGTCGCTGTGAGTGGCATCATACCGTGTTTTCCGTTGTTGCTGCGCGGCTACAGTGTTTATGCGGGCTAGCTGGAGGCAGTGAGTGATCCGAGAGATGAACTGGTCGGAAAATGGCGTTACAGGAGATACCGGAGCAGAGAGGAAAGCATTGTCCATAACAAAGGAAGGGGAACGGCCGAAAACGAGAAAGAAAGGTGAGTAGCGGGTGGTGCGCTGAACAGCCGAATTATAGGCGAATGTTACGAAAGGCAGAACGTGGTCCCAGTTGGTATGGTCCGGCCTAATGTACATTGAGAGCATGTCGGATAGAGTTCTATGAAATCGTTCGGTGAGGCCGTTAGTCTGTGGGTGGTAGCTGCTAGTGGTTTTATGAACGATATTCGCAGCTTGAAGCACTACCGCAAGAACTTGCGATAAAAAGGCCTTGCCTCGGTCACTCAAAAGGACGCGAGGTGCACCGTGCCGCAACATGATGCTCTGCAGGACGAAATCTGGGATTTCTTGGGTGAAGGTGAAATCTTGGGTGAAATCTGGAATTTCTTGGATCCGGATCTCAGGGGTGAAGTCTCAGCGTACCGGGTTAATTGATCAACCGCGCCAGCCAATTTAATGGGTGGAACGACACTTTTAAGCTGCAGACCGTCAGGTTCTACTTGACTAAGGTTGCCGAGACGTGGTACCTCAACAACCAAGGTGGCATATCTGACTGGGCCGACTTCACTGAGCAGCTGCGTCAGATTTTCGGCACGCCGTCTGCTCGCTCCGATGGAGCGAAGCGTGCACTCGAAGCCCGCTGGCAGCGCTCTGACGAGACGTACGTATTGTGCATTGATGACGTCCTTGCCCTTTGCCGTCCACCGGTAGACGGTGGACGGGCACGGTGTGGGGCAGTTCACATGGCACAATTATGCGGTCACAATATTACAGTGCTAACACAATTTTCGTCAAACATAGAGCATAGAGTTAATACTACATAGAGGTGCTGCATTTGAAGTCTGGAAACTATTTCTTACTTTTTGTGTGTTTTTTTCATGGCGTTTTGTGCCAAGTGGTCTCGCGCAATTTGATCAGTTGTTTTTCTATTTCAAGCTCACATCAGTTATAACAGCTTTATGGGTGATGTCTACCCTTCCAACCTACGCGTGCATTCAACATGGGGATCCCGGAAGAACGATCATCGCCGCATAAAATACTGCGCGTCAAAATTGGATGACATTGCATACGAACAAAGCGTGTTGGTGTCCGCGAGATGAAGACGACAGTGAAGGAGAATTGTACGTTGGAAACATCGTTTTTCTCGGGTAAGTACGCAATTTTTATTATTCTGTGTTTGGTTCTAACGAGTTCTGGTGTTATGGGTCAGTGGTTCTCTATGCCGCATCTCATTTGCTTTGAGATCCTACGTGATTTAGCATACTTGTTTGTCGCCCAGTTCGCCGTTTCCGCAGAAGTTAGCATCAATTTACGCTGAAGCTAGACCTTGGATACAATGCTCGCCCTGTAGTACACGGCTGCTATCGCAGTCGCAGTTTCGCGTTAGTGGCACGACGCTGTGATTATTCCTCTTTCGTGAATACCCCCCGTATACTAAGAAATAACATGAACAGGAGGTTCTCTGGAAGTGCATGCGAGAAAGCGTACACTTGATACGTGGCTGGCGTCTCGTAGTTATTGTGAAATCTGTCACCCTACCCGAATTTCGTGCAGTGCGCTTCACAGCGATTGCACTCGCGAGACCGGCTGCCGCCGTTTGGGCCGCATGCCTCGCGGTCTTCGGGACGCGATTTGCGTGCTGCTCTCGTGAAGCTCGGCAACAGTGTCCGGAAATTGCCGTATTTGCTCGCCAACGTGCCCCGACAGCGTACGCGTCGACCGGTTGCTGGCGGAGTTGTCCTGGAAGAAAAGCAGGCAAGATATGAGGACGCATGAGGTGTAGTTAAACAGATGAGAATTTACAAAGTGCTATGTGGAGAAAACAGTATGCAAGGGCAGGAAATGGTGAGAGAGTTCAGGCAGCGCGCCAGCGAGCGAGAACGGCAATTTCACGACATCTGACGTTGCCGAGCTTCACGAGTCCGGCACGAATATGACGACGCCCGTCTCAGAGTTCATAGAGGTATAGAATTCACATACGTGCAAATTGAAGGTGAAATGCCCGCATGTGGCCTCGCAGGGAGTTAGCATAGTATCGGGGTAGTGGGTGCGATTTCACAACGCGTACGAGGCACCTACCGATACCGTCAGACTAGCTCTCCCGAAGTCTGGGGCTGATATCAGAGGCATATGTATTGTTTAAAGTGGTGCAAAAAATTGAGCAAATTCGCAAGTTCTCATTTTCGCAAAACCGCAGGCCTTAGAGAGACTAACAAGAAAACTGTAGGCCCTCACTCAGCTTGATTTATATTGGAGAATTGAACGTGTAGAAGTAAGTCAGGCATTGAAATGGAGGAGCCTCAACTATCACACACCAGTTTCGATTGAAAGCAAGGAATACAGATGAGCTGCTAGCAGGCGTTCCATGCAAATTAGCTCACCAATTAGCTTTGCATAGATCAAGCATACCCCACTCACAATACCTGCGGGTCTAATAAATACCCTCTTACTGTGGCCCAGATTTCAGTTTGGGTGTTCCGGGAATGCACTTATTAGTGCCTTGGAGGCTATTGTCTTTAAACGATTAAAAATCTTCTCGGTGTAAGCATTCGTGATTTGTGTGTGCTCTTCTTGTATTTCAACAAGTGTCAACACACTCACAGATTATGCACCTGCAGGTGCTGCAGCTGGCTGTCCTGGGTCGGCTGCCTTCCAGTCCAGTTTCAAAGGCTTTGCTACGGCCTCCCTTGGCCAACCGACCCTGCACCTGCTGTACCCAAGTACTGCCTATCCTTTCTTTGGTGCTCTGTATGCTTTGCCGCCAGGAATGGCCATTCCTTCATCCATCATCTGGCCGCTTGGACCACCCGTTCAGAAGCCAGCGCATTTGCTCGACACGTCGGTCGAGGCACTGCTCCAATATCGGTGCACCCACCGATTAAGTACTTGAAGGTTTGTTATTGCATGTTGCGGAACCTGCCATGATGTATAACTGTTAGAGTGCTGTGGCCTCTTAATATCTGAAACATTTTCATGAAGCAGTGCTGTGCGTTTGGAGCGTGTCATTGCTTAGCAGAGATATTGAAGAGAATCTGGGGCCGATGACTAAAGGGCAAGAAGAGAAATTGAACAGACTTTGAATCAAGTATTCGTATGTAATCAAGCCAACCAAACATTTAGGATCTTTCGATATCGTTTTGAACTTGCAATACAAACTGGTCTGCCACTACTTTCCATTTTAAGAAAGCTAACAATTTTTTTCTACTTCAGATCATACTGGTAATAATAATACTATACCGAAAAGTACATACCAAAGTCTGTAGAATTCGGAAAGCGCATTTTAGCAGTCTCTCATGACAGGCACTATTCTCAATGATTGGAAAATAGTTGAGGTAGCATCAATCTTTAAATCAGGAGACGCTACTTCACCAATAAATTTCTCTAACAAGCGCCATATACAAGTTCGGGGAGCAATTCATCCACTATCAGGGTGCTAATTATTTAAAAAATCACAATATCACATTCGAATATCACCACCGTTTTCACAAGGGTTACTTGATAAACGGAATTTTCAGGATTTGTTCACGATCTACATTTATCCATTGACGCAGGCTTACAAACTGCGGTAGTTTTTCTTGACTTTTCTAAAGCATTCAATCGCATTGTATACCACAGACTACTTCTCCAACTTCACCCTAATGTCTTCACTTGAGCGAAACATTTTTATTCATCTCAAATGCAGTTTAGTTCTCCTTATAACTATATACTTCTTTTGCTTCTACCACTTTGTTTCCCCCCAGGCAGGTTGCTTGGTCCTGTCTGCCTTTCATGTTGCATATCTTCTCATGTAAATCTATTTGCAGATGATGTTGTTGATGATGATGATGTGTCAATTACTATCGTCAATGCTTTCAATGTGATCATAACAGAATTACTCCTGGTGCTGCAAATGGCTAATGTCGCTAATCTCTAAAACAAAGTGCATGACTTTAAAGGTGGCAAGTCTGGAATTGTAAATACTTCATTAACAGCCTGATTACCGCTTGAAACAAAGGTGTTGGTGGGCCGGTAGGGGAGGGGGGATTGCATGGTGGATTTCAAAAGGTAGATCGATTGGAAAAATAAGGCGTGTGAATAATACTTTCATTTGCACTCCAAAACTCGCTTTATTTAATATGTTTAACCCACTGCAGTGGCTAGGGTGGTGTGCTGTGTAGTCGAATGTCGGTTAGATACCGCTTGGTCGGCCACTTTTCAGATGGAGGCAGCACGTAAAGACGCCCGCGTTTTGAGATTTCGGTGCGCACAAAAATACCCAGGTGGTCAATATATTGCGAAGCCTTCCCCTACAGTGCTCCCCATATCCCAAGTGTAGCAATGGCGTGTTAAACCATCGTTTTTTTTTATGTTTCTGAAATATTACCTGCTGCTGTAGCAGGTAGAACACAAAGGAGAAATTATACATAATGTTTCGAAGAGCTAGGTATAAAGGCCATTATGAAGTGCGTTTATGGGTCTATTTCATAGCAGTAGTGAAAGGGTATATACTCTAGTCTAGCTTAAGAACGGCAAGGGCTCATGTAGTGTAGTCCAGTGCTCGACAAAATGCCATGTAGGCAGATAAAAGTATAATTGCAATAATGAAACGTAGGTCACTGACCAAGTGAAGAAAGCCATTTAACGGTTTGGTGCTTGTTCACGGTGAGCGTGTGTCGTGAAACACGAAGCTATATATTGGGCATTATGCGGCGCAATAAGTTTGCATAGATATGGTGCAGATTGCCATCCATTATGTTGATAATGTTGGGCGTCGTCTGAACGATGAGGGACTCGAGCAGTATTCGAGAAGATAGATTGCACTCAGTTGTCAGTAATTTCGCCTTGTTCCAGTCGACCACGTGTCCCATCCTCTCACGGTGCTCTGCCACTGCACTTCAACTCACGATGTCACCCGTTCTATTTGTCCGTCGTAGTCCGCACCCTTCCCCCTACACAATATAACAAAAAAATAGTACTTACCGGCGCCTGGTTTCGACCCCACGACCCTGCGGGCGGAACGCAAGGTACATGGTGCTCTACCCCCTGAGCCACGAAGCCGACACAGAATGGAGGGCTTCGAACGCGCCTTATTTAGTTGACTCATTCAAACTACGTCAAGAATCTGCTGATACAACGCATTCCCTACCTGTGGGCGGAACGCGAGGTACATTGTGCTCTTCCCACTGCGCCACAAAACCAACACAGACTACGAAAGCGCCTTATATCCTTGACTCATTCAAACTACGTCAAGAAGCTGCTGATACAACGCATTCACTACCACCAACTCCCCAAACACTAAACGTTAACGCAATACACCCACCCCCTATGTGACGCATTTACTAGAGTCCCCCTCGCGGGGAGATGGGCCAAATGTTTTGCATTGCCCTTGTTCACTTCGTTCCAGTGCTGCTTTAATCTTATGCGCAGATTTCCCGTTTCGCCAATGTACACTGATCTTCATTCAGCGCACGGAATCTAATAAACAACACCCGGAAGCTTGGAGCGTGAGAGGGGGTCTTTAATGCTGACAATGTCAGAACGCAGCTTGCTAGTGGGCACATGAACGATGTATGCACTCCCTTCCTTGAAAATGTGTGCGAGAGTTTCACTGATGTGTGTGATTTCTCCTATATTTCACCAACACACTGCTTTCATACCAACAGGCTGCATTCAGACCAACAGACTGTATTCAGAACAACAGACTGCCATCAGACCAACAGACTGCCATCAGACCGACAGACTGCCATCAGACCAACAGACTGCCATCAGGCCAACAGGCTGCCATCAAACATTCATCAGACCAACAGACAGATATGCCGAATTTCCGGATTGGCTGCCGGTCCAACAGCTAAATGTCTGTTGGGATTTTTTGGGGGGTCGCCTTTAAACTGCGCGTGTTGATGTCATACCCCAAATTTATGAAGCGTGCCGTTTCAGTACTTTTTCACGTTCCGGTGCTCTGTCTGATTATTTTGTCTATAACGCAGGGCAATTTTAGGATCTAGTATACCACCAGAGAGCCCGAACTTCAAAACCATCGTTATTTTTCGCAAACTACGGAGTTACACCAATAGAAAAGCCCACCGTAGCTATACTGGAGCTCATCACTTCCCTTGTCACCACAAGAATGTCTTACTATCTGAACAACTAAAGTTTTGACTGTATAACAGTTATTGTGTTTCGAACAGACCCATCAATCGCAATGGGATTGACGCGTGCTGGCAAAAAGTGGGAATGGGTGGTGATAACGAAGCCCAACGAACGCATAAAGAAATGCAGTACCGCCATTGTCCAGGATCTCCACCCAGTAGATTCACGAATATGAGTAGTAGTTTACTTTACTTGAATGGCCTAAGCCGGCTCAAGTCGCACTACAAAAACTGGCCAAAGTTTAAGGCCGTAATTTTTCGGCAGAGCCTTCATGTGTTCAACTGACAGGCTGCAATGAAGATCAACATGCGCGTATGATACCGGTCAAGTTCAGCAGACTGCATCAGCTACTGAGAAAGGTTGCATGGTCCAGGAAGAGTTGCTTAAGATTTCCGAGTGCTCTATAGACCGCTTTCTACTGTCAACGTAAAGAGGGCGAAATGTGTTTTATAAAAGCAGACTAAGTGACGAACTACACTTCCAGAACTGAAGCATAATACACGAGCGCAAGTTCTGAAATCTTTGACACAACGATGCTTGGCCGTTTATCAATGGTAAGATACTGCTGTTAGAACCCAGCAGATTGTTATATTCCGCCTTACACAAAGACACGGCAATCCCAGATATTCTGCCTTCAACATGTCACTCACGAATATATCGATCGACACTATTTTCAGGAGGCTAATTATAGTTAATTTAGAGACGTGTTAGTAGATATACCGGACATATTCCCATCAGAAATACTCGCTGACAATGAGAAGTTTTCTGCAATCTTCTGTGAACAGCGTCAATTATTTCTTTGAGCTTCCTGCGTGCCTGCAAGATGGGTTTTATACACTCGAAAGATACAAGGCGAAGCTCGAATTTGCCCTAAAGGCACCGGTTCTGTTTGAGTAACTTGCTACGTCCAACCCGCTTAATATGACCACAGATCAGCTTTCTTGGGCATTACTTGCTCGAGGAGATAATTCTAAAGTTTATATCCTCCTCAATTCTTCTGTGGTCCTAGAAGGTATACAATTGAAAATATTGCAAGTATGCCTGCAAAGGTATCTGTGCATTCTTTCCAGAACTTGCTACTTGAAAGAGCCGTACCAAGTGTCATTTATTATCACAACTAATAAACGTTCAACCACGCTAGCAAGGATCTGTGTTCCCTGTGCATGATTTTCTCTTGTCCCAAAATGTATAACTTCGGTGACAAATGGGGTATGCAGCATACCGATAATTCGGAGTTTACTGCAAGCGTGTGGCACGTGACAGTTAGGCTGCTCTCGTCCCCAAAATCTATTGTGCTTGCGAAGTGCTCATGGCCCGTCTTAAAATTACTTGATATTTGTAGTTTGTCGCTTATTAAAATACCTAATATTTGCAGTTTGTTTTTTTCCCTAACGTGGTTGCTTCTGACAATTCTGGCCTTCTTTCCTTCTCTAACTATGGTATACCTCGCGGTCTATCACATTACGCAAAGTTCCTTGCCGGCGTTGTGTTTTCTTTTGTGTTTTCCGGTTTATTAATATGTTTTAGGTTAAGGTATATACAGAACAAATGGTCCGAATCACGGCTTTACAAGTTGGCGATGCTTGAAGTTGCATTTTACACTTTACCAGGCTTGCCTCTGGTGAACTTTTTAAAAATTCCTGTTTCCGATACGTAATATCTGCGTCATTTATAAACGAGTACGTTAGTTTACTATATGACCACGTCGCACGGCGAAAAGCAACAACTAAAAACTTTGTTTACGATAACAAATGTACCTCTCCTTTTAACATGTAATACTTATTAAAAGACTAATCATGGCGCGTTATATCTGTGCACAGAGTAACTCTGGTGAACGCATAGATTGGTCAATACGTATGTTTTGCTTTATTCAAAAAAATTACGTTTTTCTTTGCAGACCATGTATGACGTGAGTTTCATCGCAGGTTGTTTTGCATGAACGCACAGCAAGCGACTATATGGCTAAAAATATATTTGTATCGATCACCGATGCAGCAACCCCATGTCATTCACAAAATTTTGCAACAAAACTGTATAATACGTCATCAATACACAACAAACACAATGCGTCTTTAGAAATAAAAGCCACCTAATTGTAGTTTCATTGAAGGGCGTAAAAAAAGGAAGGACCATTTCTTGTGCCATCAACGCTAGAATATTATATCAGGGTGAAATTTAACAACATTTCGAAACAGTTGCCATGCGTTGACCACAATCCAAGTTGACCTGAATGAAGTGCCTAGAGAATACTCCAATGGATTAGTATTTATTTGTGCGAACACATCCTTCAAATCACCTTCGCGTAAACTAAAGTATGTTTAAAGGCCCGCGAGCCGCAATATATTTTCCTTCGCGATGCAACGAAAGCAATCTGACCCCATCCAGAGGGTCGTAACACGTCGCTAAAAGTTCCAGTTTTTCAGACCTCAAATGGGGATAAACAAAAGCCTAATTAAGACAGATATTCATCTTTTTATAATGATGAACGCTTATTGTATGTGACGGATATAGAAAAGACGCAGTTTTTTAAACCGGAACGAGAAGCCTACTTGGTTCGACATCGAAATAAATTAAGTAAAAATTAACAGTTACAATTAGCGAGTTCGAATCAGCAGAGTATATAAACAATTTTTGTGTGAAACTTTTGGAATCACGTTTTTCAAAGACAAAACTTTTCAGATAGCGCAGCCTTCGGCTTTTAAAAAACTACAGTAGAAAGACCTGTCACGTCTATTTCGACTAAGACTACGTACCACACATCGGCACAAAAGCCTGGTTCTGGTGCTCACACTCTTTGTCGCAAGTGCAGCAAAATACTCACATTTTGTGACTTCCAATATGATGAGCGCGTCTGTCACCACATAAAAAAAAACACTCCACTCGTGTACACGCTGAAGTATTACGAAGGTAAGAGGCCTTCTGTAGTGCCAGCTAAGGGGGTTCAAAATTGATTAGCGAATTTGACTGATTCTTTGTGTTCTCTTATTTTGGAGGCGACTGAAGATCTTGTGGCAGTGCCGCGGTATCACCGGGAAAGTTGATGAAGCTTAGAAGTTTCTGGCATTAGAGATTATCTTGCACATTAGGAAGTTTCCCCCCCCCCAAAAAAAACGGTGCAACAAAAATCCGTCTATGCTTTCCTGCGAAACTACAAATCAGCCACTTTTGTAAAATACCAGCCGTGTTTATTGAGCGTGATCGGTATCGTCCCATTAATTGTAGACCCTTCACCTTCAAAGGTCGAAAGCCAGGCTTTCACATCGCTCCCATCAATAGCGCTACATAAAGCAGATGTCTTTTGTGGAGCGCTGGGTAATCAGTCCTTGGGGATATCCCAATCCTACCACCTCAGCAAAAATATGGTAGCGTTTATTAGCGCAACTTCTAGGCTGTCACGCCGGACGGGTGGGGCGCGCCCTTACTGTGTCATCAGGAAGCCGAGCATGCAGTATAACCACCCTGGTACAGCGACTACGAATGTGCCCATTTTCTGGTTTTCATTATCTATAAACATGCACCCTTGCTTTCTCCTCAATACCTCCCGTTTCACAGTCCTAAACCAATATTGCTCCTACACGTCCACAATTTTTCTCCTACATCTCTCTTCCATCTCTCTCACTCCCTTTCTCTTCTTGGGAACTATCCATATATAAGGCAGGCCTGCCACGCGAGCGTTGGCCCTGTCCAAAGCAAGCTTCTGCTGAAATGTTGGCACATTGTGTTAGATACTCTGTTGTTATGATATATGTATTTATATATATGTATACATTTATATATATATATATATATATATATATATATATATATATATATATATATATATATATATATATATACATATATATATATATATATATATATATATATATATATATATATATATATATATATATATATATATATATATATATATATATATATATATATATAAAGCAATAAAGATTGGAAGATGTCATAGAATACCAGAAAACCTCGACTAAAGTGGCGACTTTCGTCATGCAAGTCTCTTGCCCTAGCGATGTGAAGTTTACTTTCTGAGATGTTGGCAAATAAGGGAGTAGCTACCGTGTTCGACGATTTCTTTTATGGTGTTGCCTTCCATATTCCCAGTTTTATTGCTCCCTAGATTATATGTTCGAAGAAGACAGAACAAGGTAAGTGACCTCTGCTCTCCAAGGTACAATTAGAACTGATTGGTTGGAGATACTTTAGGTATTTTCACGACCACTTCCCTCTCGGCCACACACACCACACATAAGGTTTTAAAGAGGAGTCACAACCAAAGACGTCTGAAAACTTGTAGGCAACGTCGAACGCAACCTTATTTATTTCAATATTCATTTCAGTAGTAACGACCTAAAGAACAATACCACTGAAGGCACTTCCGTGACTATAAAACTCTTGTTTGCGAACCTGAAACCAAGGGGCCCAGCGCAAGAAACAAGGTTCACACCAGTACTTCGAAGGATCAAAAACATACAAATTTCAGACATACCAAAGAAGCACCGACATATACCTCACTCCCTAGGGACGGCTAAGCTTAACGGCTTCCTATCGTACCTAGAACATTACAAACAAAACATTGATATGATCGACCACGAAAAATTCAGCACTACGTACTAGGACACCTGACGAAGGACGGAGTACTCCCTAGCTTTCCAGGCGTCCGATTAATTTCTTTAAACATTAGCTACAAAGCCCTGATAAAGGTAAGTCTCTTTGCTGAAAGATTGGAACCAATCGTGGTCTCTACCTTGTTCCATGCTTTGTTTTCTTGTACATGTATACATGAAAAGCATAGGCAAAAACCATTTAAAATGAACTTTGCTATTTCTTTTCAAAGAAGTGATTTCCTTTCTACACAACTAAATACGGGAAGTCCTGTCCGTGAAACGTCATTAGTAAACTATGTTGGTAAATTTTTGTGCATGTTTCTGAATTCTAACTTGTTTTCACGGTATATATGTGTGGGTGTGTGGGTGTATGTGTGCGTGTGTGTGCGTGAGTGTGCGTGTCTCTGTCTTTGTGTGTGTTGCTGAAACGTTGGCAACAATCGTGGTCTATACCTTGTTCAAAGCTTTCTTTTGTTGTGTTCCTTACCATCTTCCAAGTTTTTCACGCTATATATGCGCGTATATGTTTATATATATATATGTATATATATATATATATATATATATATATATATATATATATATATATATATATATATATATATATATATAGACGTACGGGACGAGGGATCCCGTAAGGACACATATCAAGGTTGCAGTCCTTATTGCCAGTGCTGTTTGGCGTTTTTTAACAGTGTTTTATAGTGCCGAATGAGATATGATTGCCTTTTTTTTTATGCAGGAAAAAATAATCGAAAATTCAAGTCGAGAAAAAATGCGCCGTTTTTTCAGGAAGCGGGAATCGAACCCACAACCTCCGCATAACGCGTGCGGTGCTCTACCATTGAGCTAGTTCCGCGGCGACTTCTCTCTCGACTATACAGCGGGGTTTTGTATTTACCGGCGCTAGTTAGTCGAGAGAGAAGTCGCCTCGGAACTAGCTCAATGGTAGAGCACCGCACGCGTTATGCGGAGGTTGTGGGTTCGATTCCCGCTTCCGGAAAAAACGGCGCATTTTTTCTCGACTTGAATTTTCGATTATTTATTCTTGCATAAAAAAAAGGCAATCATATCTCATTCGGCACTATAAAACACTGTTAAAAAACGCCAAACAGCACTGGCAATAAGGACTGCAACCTTGATATGTGTCCTTACGGAATCCCTCGTCCCGTACGTCTCTGTTCTACAAAATGCATTACGAGGGTTCTGGCCTCAGCAGTCTGAAATGCCTTTGGCTATCCCTGACTTCCGACCACGTCTTACGTGCGGCCGCTGGGAAAAGACGTTCTACGTCTTCCCGCGGTGGTCGAGGGGCGGCGCTAGTTGACCGGGCTCTGAGCAGTCGTAAATACAAAACCCCGCTGTATAGTCGAGAGAGAAGTCGCCGCGGAACTAGCTCAATGGTAGAGCACCGCACGCGTTATGCGGAGGTTGTGGGTTCGATTCCCGCTTCCGGAAAAAACGGCGCATTTTTCCTCGACTTGAATTTTCGATTATTTATTCCTGCATAAAAAAAAAGGCAATCATATCTCATTCGGCACTATAAAACACTTAAAAAACGCCAAACAGCACTGGCAATAAGGACTGCAACCTTGATATATATATATATATATATATATATATATATATATATATATATATATATATATATATATATATATAAAAGAAGATGAATAGTACAGGCGCTAGTGAACGAAACACGATCGTGCGCCACACTCCGCAGCCGCGAAAGCAGCATCAACAGTGACAACAAAACGAAAAACCACCGACGACGAAGACGACAGGCACGCGTCTGTGAACGCGCTAAAATCTTGGATAACGGTCATTAAAGGCGTTTCGTTAGCTTCCTTTCTCCAATTTTCTCCAACACCAGTTTCTGTGACAGTTTCTGTCGCCGACTACACCACTATACCTTCTTGCTCCACTGTCCCTGTGCCCTTGATCTGCCATCTTCCTTTCGACGTCAATGCAATTTTCACGCCGTCGCAGTTGTTCTGCCAGCGCCGATGTGTGTTGCTTCCTTTCGCCTTGCTCAGTATCCGCGATGGCCAAACCGCCCTGTTCGTTTCTAATCCTGGAGCTAGTCCTCGCTCTTTGCTCCGCGGCGAGTGCCTTAGACGCGCTGAGGCAGTGGAGTTCGCCGTTTTCATCGCCGCTTTAGACGACCTGCCGCACGTTGAAATGACCGGACTCTGCCCACCTCCTGTCACTGCATCCTGGGTATCCCCGGATGTTTTCAATCGTGCCATCGACGCCGATCTTACGCCGCCCCAACAAGACCAACTGATGAAAATACTGTGTCAATTTCATTGGTCCTTTTACGGTCCGCAGACGTCGCTTGGTCGCACCACGACGGTCAGCCACCCTATCGACACCGGCTCCCACGCGCCTTTACGCCAGGGAACTTACCTCGTTGCCCCTTCCGAAAGGAGCATAATGGATGAACAATTGGGTGACATGCTCCAGCGCGGTATCATTCGACAATCGAACAGCCCCTGTGCGTCGCCTGCAGTACTCATGCGGAAAAAGAACGGCTCCATCAGTTTTTGTGTCGACTACCATCGCCTAAACAAAATAACTCACAAGGATGTTTACCCGCTACCACGCAACGACACCGCCCTAGATTTCCTTCAAGGAGCAGAATATTTTTCTTCCCTCGACCTACGCTCCGGATACTGGCAAGTCCCGATAGCAGATGCGGATCGTCTGAAAACAGCCTTTGTTACTCCAGATGGTTTATATAAATTGATCGTCATGCCGTTGTGCCTGGGCAACGCGCCCGCCACAGTCGAACGGATGATGGACAATATTCTTCGGGGCTTCAAATGAAAAATATGCCTGTGTTACCAGGATGACGTCGTAGTCTTCTCACCCGTCTTTTCCACGCATCTACGGCGGCACGAGCAAGTTTCAGCTTCTATGAAGGACGCAGGCCTTCAACTAAACCTAAAGAAGTGCTAATTTGCTGCTCGCCAGCTGACGATCCTTGGCCACGTCGTTTCCAGAGACAGCGTTCTTCCTGATCCGGACAAGCTTCGTACCGTGGGTAAATTCCCGAAGCCGACCACGACCAAAGAGCTTTGTAGCCTCATCGGGCTATGCTCCTATTTCCGGCGCTTTGTGCGTAACTTCGCCTCTATCATCGTGCCATCGACACAACTTCTTGGCAACAAGAGGGGTCTTTTGGCATGGTCATCGGCTTGCGACAAGGCATTTACAACCCTACGTCGCCCTCTCACGCCCCCGTAAATTCTTCGCCATTTCGACCCGCCAGCCCCAACTGAAATCCACACCGATGCGGGTGGAGTTGGTCTGGGTGCTGTTCTGGCTCAAAGGAAGGCCGGGTTCCAAGAATACGTGGTCGCCTACGCGAGCCGCACACTCACACCTGCGGAGTCAAATTACACTGTTACTGAGCGGGAATGCTTGGCAATAGTGTTGGCTCTCTCGAAGTTTCGTCCTTATCTGAATGGCCGACCTTTCGACATGGTCACCGACTATCATGCGCTTTGTTGGTTGTCGTCCCTGAGAGACCCTTCTGGCCAACTGGCACGTTGGGCACTCCGCCTTCAGGACTTTTACATCCGCGTGCTGTATCGCTCTCGCCGCAAGCACCACGACGCTGATGCCCTCTCCCGGTGTCTGATGTTGCCCGACGAGACGACTAATTCCCCCTCTCAGTGTTTGTATCGCTCGTTGACGTGAGTTTCATGCCATCTGAACAGCGAAAAGATCCGCGGGTCATGTCGCTTTGCCACTACCTTTCGGAACCGTCGAACTCGTCGGTACCTCGAGCAATTCGGCGCCAAGCGTCCCACTTCGCTATTCGTGGTGGCTTGCTCTCCAGGCGGAACTACCACCCTAAAGGGCGCAAATGGCTGCTCGTCATTCCCCGCCATCTGCACTCTGAATTGTATGACCAGTTTCACAGTGAGCCTCACTGTGCTCACGCCGGCGTGCTAGCGACCTACTAACGCCTTAGACTGCGATATTACTGGCATGGTATTTATGGCTTCGTTCGTCGTTTTGTTCGCTCTTGCATGGACTGTCAACGGCGCAAGCCACCACCCGCTCTTGCGTCTGGCCCGATGCAGCCCTTGGCGTGCCCGATTCGACCTTTTGACCGGGTAGGAATCGATCTCTACGAACGCCTCCCCTGTACTGCAGCTGGCAATAGCTGGGTCATCGTAGCCGTCCACCACCTGACACGGTATGCCTAAACCGCTGCGCTGCCTGCCGGTACTGCCGACGCCGTTGCAACATTTCTGCTCAACGGCATCATCCTACGTCACGGCGCTCCTCGGGAGTTTCTCAGTGACATGGGGCGTGTCTTTCTTTCTGACGTCATTGAAGCACTGCTAAAGGTCTGCCGCATCGTCCACCGCACGATTACTGCATATCGCCCGCAGACGAACGGCTTAACCGAACGTTTTAACCGCACCCTGGGGGACATGCTGGCAATGTATGTATCATCCGACCATTCAAACTGGGATATGATTCTTCCATTCGTAACCTACGCCTACAACACTGCCAAGCAAGCCACCACGGTTTTCTCTCCCTTCTTCCTTGTGTATGGACGCAAGCCGTCGTGCCTGCTTCACACGATCCTCCCCTACAGTCCCGACGTGTCTGAAGCCTTGTCAATCTCTGACGGCACCCGACGTGCGGAATAGTGTCGCAAACTGGCTTGCTCGTTCACGTCAGACGAGCAACGACGCCGAAAGTTCCGCCATGATGCTTCGACGCCGACCTCAGAATTTTGTCCGAATGATCTCGTTTGGCTCTGGATTCCGGCCACGACTCCTGGGTTGTCGAGCAAGCTCATTTCAAAGTATCACGAACCGTATCGTGTACTCGAACTTACGTCGCATGTCAATTATGTGGTCGAGCCACTGAATCCTTCCTCTGACAATTACTGCCGTGGCTGAGAGGCAGTGCACATAGCACGTCTGAAGCGATACTTTGAACCCGCCATGGTCTCATGCCTCTAAGTCGCCAGGATGGCTCCTATTCGTCACGGGGAAATTGTAAAGGAGATGAATGGTACGGGCGCTAGTGAACAAAACATGATAGTGCGTCAGCCTCCACAGCCGCGAAAGCAGCATCGACCGTGACAACAAAACGAAAAACCACCGACGACGAAGCTGACAGGGGCGCGTCTGTGGACTCGCTCCATCTTGGATAACGGTCATTAAAGGCCTTTCGTCAGCTACCTTGTGTTGAGCAATACATCCCCTTCGAATATATATATATATATATATATATATATATATATTTATATATATATATATATATAGAGAGAGAGAGAAGGAGAGAGAGAGAGAGAAAGATAAAACTCACAAAGCGCGCACAAATAGTATAGGAGTCGGATATACAGCAAGAACAATAACAAATAAGATTTACTGACATAGCGGCAACGGGACTTGCCTTCACCGGAGTACAGTTACATGATTTTGCTGTGACGGACATTTGGAACACACTTGTTATATAGCTATGTAGAAAACTGTAAGCAGGAGCAGAAGATGTGGAAACTCTCCAATTCGCAGAAACTCTCCAAATACAGCAGCTTTATTAGCCTAATGTGGCTCAACAATGCCATTTGTCCTTGGGAAGGAGGCCTCGTTCCCACCACCACTTAGGAACGTTTACCCTTGGGGATGTGTAGACCCTACCCATTTCCTGTTTTCTTGCTAGCTTCTGTGCAATGCTCTTTTTTGTGCCATGTATGTATTCTCTCCATCCGCGGGGGGCACACCTATCTTCACTGCCGCACAACCAGTATCCCCAGCCACTGAATACCTTACTGTATACTATTCCCTTCCTTTTGAAACCGCGATTGTCGACTTTCCCGCATTGTCTTAACGTGCAGCCCACGCCGCGTACGTTGCCGCGGCATGGTGCCACCTTGAATGCTGCTTTGTTAACACGACCCCTTTCTCTCCCTCGCTCCCCCCTTTTTTTTGTTTTTTTTGTGGTAACATATGCGTAGCCCGACTGCATGCGTACTCTCCGTTTCCAAAATATCTTTCGCTCCTTCTCACAGTTTTTGGTAAAGCTATATGAGCAATATATTGCAAATGTCTGTGACAGCAAAATCATGTAACTGTACTCTAATGAAGGCAAATCCTGTTGTGGCTACGTAAGTAACATGCTTTCTGAGGAAACGTGTAAAGTGTGTGATGGAAAATCCACTGATTCCGCGAAAACTATAACATGCAGTGAATGTAGTTCCCGTTATCATACCGGAAAGTGTGCTGGTGTGTCCGACACGAAAATAAAATCTATGGGTAAAGCGTTTAAGCAAGCATGGCGATGCACGTCATGCCGGCGCTCTGAACCACGTCCACCGTCGGGAATGGTGGTTACGGAACCTGATGCGCAGGAAGATATACGCGTGTGGTTGAAAGCAATTAGTGATAAACTAGACCAATTGCTGCTCCTGAAAGAAACAGTTGAGAGCCTAGAAGATTCTGTTCACTTCATGAGCGAGCAGTATCATCAGCTTCCAGCACGCACAGATAAGAATGAGCGGGAGATCGCAGATATCAAAAACAGACTCGACAAAATAGAGCCACGAGATGATGTCACCCGACTGAAGGCCGAGGTGGACCATTTGGAATGGCAAAGCCTTAAGCTGAACCTGGAATTTCATGGAATTACACACTCAGAGAAGGAAAATTTACTGGAAAAGATAAACCAGCTAGCTACAAAAGCCCTGCTTCCAGAAATTCTGCCAGATGACGTTGTGGCGATCCACCGACTGCAAGCAAAGAAAAAAAAATACCTGGGATAATTTGTCGCTTTGCTAAACAAGTAAAGCGCGATGAATGGTGGCAAAACCGGAAACAACTGAGCAATGCAGACGACAGTGTGTTCTTGCAGGAAAATTTAACAAAGCGAACTCGAGCCGTTCTTTTCGACGCGAAAAATTGGGCAAAGTTAAATGGTTTTAAGTTTGTGTGGCAGAGTAATGGGAAAATCCTGATGCGCAAAGCAGAAGGTGATAAGGCAGTGGCAATTTCAAGTTCCTGCGACTTGGATAGGCTACGGTAAGAAACACTTCAATTTCCTAGATTAGATACTGATAACCATGGGAGGCGCCGATGGTGAATGTCACGTACTGCCACACAATTTTGAAAATTACCTTGGACAAGCATATCTGAAATCCCTAAAATGTTTTCACTTAAACATACGGTCGGTAATTCAAAACGAATCTGGGCTTAGTGTCCTTTTTGAGCAGCTTGGAAACATATTTGAAATCATAATGATCACAGAAACATGGAGTACAGATGCAACAAATGTTTATCGTTTACCTTCCTACCAGAAATTTTATGTCAATCGGGCTACTGGTCGCGGTTGGGGAGTATGCCTCTTGATAAAAAATAATTTCACGTGCCAGCTACTAGAAAACTTTTGTATATCCACAAGTGACTTCGAACTTATATCGGTTAAGCTACAAAACATTATTCTTGCGGTTGGCAATCGACCTCCAAATTGGTCGGTGACACAGTTTTTAGAATACTTAGAAGATTCTTTCGCATTCATAAACAACTCTCCTTTTATCTCATTTTTGGTGGAGACGTGAATATAAATTTGCTAAGTAATGATTCCTCAAAAGTTCAACCAGATGCTTTCTTAACCGCAAATGGTATTTCAAATGTCATTATTCTTCCAACCAGAGAGACACAAGGTACGTCGAAACTAATCGACATTTTTGTTACAAATATGACACCAGAGAGGCTAAGAGCAGGCGTTATTATGGCACAGTTTAGCGAACATTTGCCCATTTTTTTCGTGCTGTGCCAAAAAAGTCAACACAAACAAAAATTTACCTGCAACTGTATTACAGCGTGTTACACCACAAAACCTCTCGACATTTGCAGAAAAATTTCCATAGTATCATGGGACAGTGTGTACGAAAAAGTGGATGCTTGCGAAGCTTACGGAGAGCTATATAATATCCTCAAACCCATATATGCAGATTGTTTTCCTTTAGTAGAGGTAAAACAAAACAGAAAAATCCGTAAACCCTGGATAAGCCCGATCTAGCAGCCAAAATACAGGGGAAAAATACAATGTACAGTAAGTTTGTCAACAGCAAAGATCCAGGCGCACTGAAAAAGTGTAAAACATTCCGTAATCGCTCAGATAAGGAGATAAAAAAAGGGCCTAAACAGTATTCAATAATTTATTTTCTTCTTGCAAATGTACGAATGCTCTATGAAAAAATCTGAACTCATTGTTGAACTATAACGTTAGCACATGTCCAGTATGTGAAATAAAGATTAATGGCATCAAGCTGTCAGGCAGAGCCTTAGCCAATGCTTTTAATAGCCATATTGTGAACACCGCTTACCAATTGGCCGTAAATAATGACCTTAATAATGTGTATTACAACAGCAGCTCAGTTTTTCTCGATCCGGTCAGCGAAGCCGAAGTTGTAGAGGTAGAAAAAAACCTAAATAATAGCAGTGCTATCGATATTGACAGAATGCAAGTTAAACCTATGAAACACGTCATTTCTTACCTTGCACCCTGTTTAAGCTACGTATTCAATTTATGCCTTGAACAAGCTGTATTTCCAGACCAAATGCATGTTGCTCGTGTAAAACTACTGTATAAGAAAGGTGACAAGAACGGCATGGGAAAGTACCGACCTATTTTCATACTACCTGTGTTATCAAAAACATTTGAAAAAAATTATTCTCAGGCGTTTTTCGAAATTGGAACGGAAACATAACATCATGACGGATAGCCAGTATGGTTTTCGTAGAGGTTTTAGCACTGAGTCCACACTTCTTACGCATAAAGAGTACATTTTAGACAAAATCGAAGAAGGGAATAACACATTAGGCATATTTGTTGATTTTTCAAGGGCCTTAGACCCTATTAATCATGACCTTCTTATAAGAAAGCTGGACAAATATGGTTTCTGGGGTGTGGCTGCCTCATTATTTCGATCATACTTACAATATAGGAAAGAAATCGTAGATATAGAAGGCTTTTACTCTGATCCTTTAGCAGATTCGTGTGGCGTGCCGCAGGGTAGCATTCTAGGGCCTTTTCTTTTTTATTTATACATAAATGGTATCACCAGTATAGCTCCAGAAATAAAATTCGTGATCTACGCAGACGATACGAGCATGTTCTTCTCAGCAAAAGAAACTGATCAAATTATTCTTCACGCCAACGAAACCCTCGTCAAATTAAAAAAGTGGACACAAGAAAACCTGCTAAAAATAAATGTACAGAAAACCAAGGCAGTACTATTTTTACACGCTTGAAATAAAAACATAACAATAAAACAACGTCTCTTTCTGAAATCAGACCCAGTTGAAATAGTTCCCGGCATAAAAACTTTAGGTGTTATGTTTCACGAGACCATGTCCTGGGACGAGCATATAAACGGCTTGGCAAAGTCACTTTCACAAATATTCGGACTCGTATAAAGAAACGCAAGTTCTCTGCCACGTAATGTAATGATGTTACTATACAACACATTATTCTGCTCTAGGCTCAACTATTGCCATTTAATCTTGGCGTCAACGACACACACAAATCCACAAAAGTTGCACATTCTCCAAAAACGGTTTTTGCGCGCTTTCGCCAATGTCCCGGCGCATTTTCCTTCTGCACCTTTATTTGACACCTATAATGTGTTGCCTGTTACTAGGACTTATGATTACCGCCTATGCAAAAAGTATAAACAAGACCTGAAAATTAATACCGGGTTTTTGAGCCAGCTAGCAAACCTAAAAAAACACTCTACGCCATATAGCACGCGACATTTCGAGAGATGGAAAGTTGACACATGTAGGACAACATACGGACTACAAATGTTAGAAAACCGGCTGCCAAGAGCGCTTATTACACTGCTTCAGGGAAACATCGAACTCGAAAAAATTACTTTCAGGAAACTTCGCGAGTAATTTGGAAACTAAAAAACGAAAACAGGAAAACCGTCTCACCAACCCTATCTTTTTGCTACTATATGTATGCACCTCTTGCTGCACAACTGTTAACTGCATGACTGTCGTCAGAATGAAAGTGTTTTTTTAAGGAAACATTTGTGCACCTAGCGTTGTTACCGGCGTAATTGGTTGTGAACTGTTTGATATGATGATATTTATACGTGTGTTATGTTTCGGCACATGTGGCTTGTATTCCTGAGTTTTGTAATGCCATACCGGTAAATTTGAATGTGTTGCTTCGCTTTGTCCCCCCCAATTTTTATTGGAGTGCGATTTATATCGTTTAAACTTTTTATGTTCAATTTTATGATCTTATTGACCACGGCCTAAAGCTGCTAATGCGGGGGCCTGCGTCCTTGTGAAGCTGCCTTTATGACAGCTTTTTCTGCGGGCCTCCAGCGTCATGTATGCGTTGTGTACGTGATGCGAATAAAGGCTTAATAATTAACCTTGTTTGTTATTGTTCTTGCTGTGTATCTGATTCTTTCCTTAAACTATATATATATATATATATATATATATGTATATATTTATATATCATCACGAGCCCGTTCGTGTCCACTACAGGACGAAAGCATGCCCAAAGATTTCCAGTCAAGCCTATCGAGTGCCAGCTGAGTCAAGGTTTTCCTTCAAATTGTCGGAGCTCATCTCGCCAAAGAGTTCTTGGCCGACAAATAGTGCGTTGGCGGTTGATGGGTAGCCAGTCTCTCAGCGGATGGTCCACCGGTTCCATTCATTTGGATCACGTGACCAGCGCATCCCCATTTCCTTTGCCTGATTTGAACTAAAATGTCCTCCACCTTGTCTGTTCCCTAAACCATTGGGCTGTTTTCTGTCTCTAAACGTGACTACTAACATTCGGCGTTCCATGGCCCGTTGTGCAGATTGAAGTTGGTTTCAAGTCGATTGGCTAGACTTCAAGTTTCTTCCCCTTAATTCATTACTTAAAGAACTGATTGACCAAATACAAGCTTTGTAAGTCACAGAGTAAGCTTAACAATAAGGATGTCGGAGGTCATACGAAACGCCACCCACACGATGCTTATCTTGCGGGCGATTCCCCGTAAGTGGCTTCGATCTGCAGCAGTGACTTGCCTAAGACAACACGTGCTCAGCGACTGTTTTCAATACATCGTTGCCTACCAGGAAGTGATGTACCTTGGCAAGCCGATTCGACTATATTTTGGACTTTTCAGCGTTTCTTTTCTAGCCTGAAATATTGCTTGCTGAGCGCAATTGGCAAACATATGCTACAAATGCGTCGTACTCTGACGGAACAGGGCAGCATCATCTAAAAACAATGGGTGACTGATATATTCACTAAAAATTCTCACCCATGTTTTCCTGCATCTAAACTTCCTGAACATACACTCCGAACCGGCAGTATATAACAGTGGTTTTATTCTATCCCATGACTGGACCACCTTCTGTATAGGAAATGTGCAAGTTCAGTGATGGAGCCGTATTGTTCCCGTTCTGTAGTATATGTCATTGCATATCGCAACGTATGCCTCGTATACGCCGTGACCATGTAACGCGTCTATTACAGTTGCAGGGGCACTGAATCAAATGCTTCTTCATAAGCTATGAAGGCCATAAACAGCTGTGCTTTATACTCTGAGCACATTTCTGTTAGCTGCCTGATAGCTTGAATATATTCTAATGTTAAGAAACCCTTCATGAAACTGGCCTGTTCTCTAGGCTGTTGAGTGTTTCCAGTGGCACTGATGAAGTTAAGAATTACCTTAGTAAGCAATATGTAGGTAACAAAGAGGAGGCTGATCGGCCCGTAAATTTTAAGCTCTTTGGCATCACCTTTGGTATGTAAAAGAACTAAATTTACGTTTTTCCTCTCGATTCGCACCATTATGAAGCTCACCACTGCGAGAATAGAGCGGCAAGCTTCGTTAGGACAACTTTGCATTCGAGGCGCAATATAATGGACGTTATACCACCATGTCCGGAGGCTTTGCCTTTCTTTATTGCTTGAAGCACCATCGCAACCTCATGCGTTGTAACCGGTGGAAAGGATTCCATACCATTTCCGGGAAAACGTGTTTCAGAAAGGGTAGAAGGGAATGGGTTTCTGTATCATTCCTCAACTATACTTCGCGTATCATCCATATTGTTCGTTATGTGGCCATGGGCGTCCTGGAATGATTACATTGTACATTTGCAAGACTGAGGTTCACCATGGTTGCTTTGAAACTCTGTCCTTGTTTAAATGTTGCTTCAATTTTTGCAACATTGAAAGCAGGGATGTTGGCGTTCTTGCTTTTGTGGACCAATTAGAAGAGCTCTTCTATTTCTATTTGGTGCCACGGAGTGCAGACTAACATTTTCCGGCGCTGATCAATATGGTGCTTAGTGTTCCGTGACAACCTGGATTCGAATGCGGGCATTTTTTATCCTATGGCTAGTATATATATATATATATATATATATATATATATATATATATATATATATATATATATATATATATATATATTGTGAGCGTGTATTGGTGTCTTGACTCATGCAGAAGACTCCTGGAATGAAATAATTGTTATTCGCTAGTGGGATCAATCTCTCACCTGTAGATACCCACTATCGTCATTATTTGTGAATTATCGTCATCGTCTGGGCTCGTTCGGCCGAGTCACCGAGTTCACTGCAGGCTGAGTAAAGAGACGTGCCGTGGGATTACCGTTTCCTTGTTCCACTCTGCTTCCCCCTTTCAAGTGGTGGAGGTTGCGTTGGACCCCGACCTCTACCTCAACCGGCCGCACCCCTGGAGCTTCGTTCAGGACGTCTTCTCCTACCCCCATCCTGCCCAATGGAGCGAGAAGGAGCGCAGAATACCGCCGCTTCCGCCCCAGCATGGATGGTGACCTCCCGCCAGCGCGAACCTCCTCTCTTTGCTGGCCTCCACGGTGATGACGTCGAGGAGTGGCTTCAGCAGTACAACCGCGTCAGCGAATTGAATGGGTGGAACGACACTTTTAAGCTGCAGACCGTCAGGTTCTCCTTGACTAAGGTTGCCGCGACGTGGTACCTCAACAACCAAAGTGGCATATCTGACTGGGCCGACTTCACTGAGCAGCTGCGTCGGATTTTCGGCACGCCGTCTGCTCGCTCCGATGGAGCGAAACGTGCACTTGAAGCCCGCTGGCAGCGCTCTGACGAGACGTACGTATCGTACATTGAGGACGTCCTTGCCCTTTGCCGTCGGGTCAGCCCTGACAAGTCGGAGGCTGACAAGGTTTGCCGTATCCTCAAGGGCATAACAGAGTACGCATTCAATGCACTTGCGCTGCAAAATCCATCCACCGTGAATGACATACGGACCACATGCCAGCGTCTTGATGAACTTCAAGCAATGCGCCTCGAGCCAGCTCATGGACAAGCGCGTCTTCCTGCCGAACCGGACATGGGTGTTTTAATACACAGCATAATTCACGAGGAGCTTCAGCTACAAGCTTCGCCCTGTGGTCATGGAGACCGATGCACCCAGCCTGCGACTAACTTGCGGGAGATTATCAAGTGGGAATTGGCGTCGATGACGGGAAATCCACGCAATGGGCCCCCAGTTGTTTTCGACGTGCCGTCTTACGCGGAAGCAGCTTCCGGAACGCCGCTCTCGAACACGGAAATTTATGTGCCTCTGTCCGTGCTTGGTAGAGTCGCCGCCGTCTCCTCGCCGCCTCTGGCTCAGACTGGCTACACAAACTGGAGGCCGCGTCTGGATGTTCGGCGTAATGACCACCCAGTGTGCTTCTGCTGCGGTATTCGAGGCCATATATCTCGCTTCGGTCGACGGCACAAGCGAGATGAGCAGCGAGGCTACGCTCCCTACGAACGCGACGATCGCTACAATTTATTTATTTATTTTTTTATTCCAAATACCTACAGCGCCTGTTGGGCATTTTTGTAGGGGGGTTATTTATTAATCACAAAAACAACAAGTAATCATAGAAATGCAAGCTATATAATGGGAATACAGGTTTGTCTCTAATCAGAACGCAGCAGAACATAGCAACAGAACATAATTCAGAACAAAGCAACAATATACGGTCAAAAGCTGTAAATCAAATGTTAGCATTCAGGAAACATTTTCAAGAGCAGTCAAAACATTTGGTTAGTGCACAATTTCATTCGGGAGCACGTTCCAATCATTAATTCTATTGGGAAAGAAGGAATACTTAAATACATTGATGCGGCACGGGAACGGTTTAATTTTTTCTAAATTGTCTCTTCGTGCGGACACGTAATTCGGCGTTTTTAGGTAAGTGTTTTTTGTTAATTCCAGTTGAGCCTATCTTAATGTTATGGAGAAGCTTTAATCTACAAATTTTTCTACGCGAGCTTAATGTTCGCCACCCTAAGTTATCTCGGATGACAGAGCTTCTTACATTGAAGTTGAAGTTCCCTGTAACAAATCTATCTGCACGCTTCTGTACCCTTTCCAGCTGTTCTTTCAACACTTCCGTATATGGGTCCCACACTGCGGACGCATATTCCAAAATAGGCCTAATTTTGGTGAAATAAAGTGTTTCTTTTAGTGATTGAGGGGAATGTTTGAAATTTCTCTGAAAAAAGTACAAGAGCCGAGAAGCTTTTGCAGCTGTTGCATGAATATGGTCTGTCCAATCTAATTTAGAGTTCAATGTTACACCTAGATATTTCATTTGTTGTACACTTTGTAATAAATTATTGTTTAAAAGATAACTACACTGCAGTGGTTTTTTCTTATTAGTAAATGGTAATAATGGTTTTTCTTATTATAGTGGTAGCATTTAGCTATGTTTAAATTCATCAGCCATTGCGCACACCATTCTGATACATTGAATAAATCTGATTGTAATACACGTGAATCACTGACACTCTTGACAGGGTAGTACAAAACGCAGTCATCGGCGTACAATCTGATATTTGACCGGATACCATTGGGTAGCTCATTCACAAAAACCAAAAACAGCAGCGGGCCAAGAACTGATCCCTGGGGCACGCCAGACAGAACTTCAACTGGTGATGATGAAGTGCCACTTATGACTACCCGTTGTTCCCGTGCAATAAAAAACTGTTTTAGCCAACCAAGAAGGCGACGAGGGATTCCTAAAAGTAATAACTTATGCAACAAGAGGTTGTGTGGCACTACGTCAAACACCTTTTTAAAATCTAAAAATACTGCGTCTACTTGCAGGCCCTGGTTGAAAGAGAAGGCAACATCAGGAATGAACTCAGTTAATTGTGTGACACACGATAAACCAGAGCGAAAGCCATGCTGAGCTGGCGAAAAGAAACGATTTCCCTCAAGACGTTTTATGACAGACGAGTACAAAATATGCTCAAGTGTCTTACAGCAGACTGACGTTAAAGATACTGGTCTATAATTGCATACTTGATTCCGGTCCCCAGCTTTGTGCATGGGTGTGACATTTGCGCTTTTCCAATCACGAGGTAGCATTTCAGTTTGGAGTGACAAATTTAAAATTAAAACTAAGAAAGGAGCTACTGCGGCTGCGCAGCGCTTTAAAATGTGGTTTGAGATACCATCAGGGCCATACGCGGAGTATGGATTAAGATTCCGGAGTAATCACGTCACACCCTGCTCAGTAATAGCAATGTCATTCATATCTGGCAATTGTGGAAGCGAATGACACACAAAAGTGAGATTTTGAGCTGAAAACTTTGAATAAAAATATGCGTTAAAGCACTCGGCTTTAGTGAAATTATCTTCTAGTAATTTGCCGTTATCCGTGATAGCAGGAATGCCAACAGGGTCCTTGTTATTTTTCATATAACGCCATACTTCTTTGGGGTTTTTCTTCATTCTATCAGCTAGGGATGATAAATATCGGCGTTTTGAAATCTTCAGGTCGTTTTTAAGCTGCATACTAAATTCCTTTAGTTTAGCGTATAGGCTGGGGCTTTTTGTTCGTTTAAATGTGTTGTACATTCTAGCCTTTCTTTTTATGGACGTACGTCAGTCTTTTGCCATCCAAGGTTTGTCGACGCGCTTTTTCTGCCTTTTTGATGGGAAAACTTGTTTGTTAATGAAATTATTTTATCCTTAAATATGGTCCATAAGTTCTCTATGTCCAGGTATTTGCTGTAGTCCACAAAGGACACCAAGAAAGAACTCAATTCTGCGCTCAAGGAATCGTAATTGCCCTTGTCATATAAATAAATTTTTCGTGGATATGGTCTACTATTTTTGACCCGCTTGCACATTATTGTACCACTTGCAACTTAATGATCACTAATTCCTGGTAATGATATAACCGACTGAACAAAATCATTTTGGTTGCTGAATACCAGATCCAGTACACTACTTCCCGAGGCTGTAATCCTAGTAGGAAAATTTACCGACTGGAAAAACCCATATGCACGAATAATTTCAAAAAATGCAGCGTGAATTGCGCTTCGACTATTTTCAACTGGAAGTGTATCATTCCAGGTAACGTCAGGCATATTAAAATCACCACGAAGAAGAACAATATCTCACGAAAGGGCAGAAAGAGATCTCGATAAACTAAGAAGCGGGGCTGTGCTGACACGACCAGGGGGTCGATAAAAAGAACCGACGACAATATTCCGTCCGTCGGGAAGTATTACTCTACACCACACAGATTCGGAAGAAGCGTCATCACCACGGACCGGAATACCATGTACAGTATCGCGTACTAGAATAAACACGCCACCACCTCGCGTATTGCGATCTTTCCGGTAGCTGGTATACCCCGAAGGAAACACTTCATTATTTAAAATTTCACCATCATTTCACCATCATTTCACCAAATTTCACCAATAATATTATCCGGTTGCGTGATGCTGACCAGGCTTTGAAATTCACTGGTTTTGTTTTTCAAGCTGCGGCAGTTCACAAGAAGAAAAAACAGGTTATCGAAAGAAGCATTATTTCGGTCAGACGTCGTATGTGTTGGCTGCTATTGAGCGCATTCACGAACCGAATCACTGGTGCTATCGTACGAGTAGGTCTCGCCATCCAGCGTGATCTTATTGTACCTAAGTTTATTTTGGCACCGCTTTCCCGTGCAAAAGCGATGAGCTTTTATCTTTCTTGTCGGATATTTCTAGAATAATCTTCACCTATTGAAATTTTAGTACCTTTTATTTTGACGCTGCAGAGAGCACTCGTTGTTTGTCCTTAAAAAGAGCGAACTTCACAATTATTGGTCTGGGATTATCATCTTTAGGCTTGTCCATTCTGTGAGCCCTTTCTATTCATGACGGCGTCACTGTAACCTGCAATTTTTCAGCGCAAAGCGAAATAACCTTGGCCTCTGATTCATCCCATGTATCTTTTTCCTCTCCTTCCACACCAAAAAACAGAAGATTATTCCTGCGGGAGCGATTTTCAATGTCATCCTGTGTTCTGAAAACCTTTCGCATCGCATCTGCAAGTTGGTCACTTTGCCTACGTATTTCTTCACTTTCAACATGTGGCGCTGAAGGTGGTGATCCTACCAGTTTATCAATTTTCGTTTCAAGCTCTGCGATTTTTTTTATTAGCATTTCATTCTGTGTTTTTACCGCATCGAACTATTTTGTTAACATGTCTTGATTTTCTAACATCTTCGTTAAGTCGCGAAGCGTTTTCATGAGTTCCTGTTCCAATTCTTTTGACAGCGGGCGGGGGTTTTCCTCAACATCGCCGGCCAGTAATACCCGTGATTTCAATACGCTCAACACACAAGATAACTCCAACCCGCAAAAAGCAAAAAATCTCCTAAGTGGTCCAGTGGGCTCCGGTACCGACTTTGGGATTACTCTAGTTTTTTTGTATCGATAGAAAACACCAACCTGAAGAAATAGGAGCATTAAGCGCCTGGTTCCCATGTCGGCACCGGAACCCAAATGGCCGTCACGCAGCAAGCGCTCAAGTAGCCACTCGTCTGATGATGTCTCCCAATGCCGACAGATGGCGATGACATCAGTCACGCGGTCCATATCTGCTGCATCGCCTTGCGACCACGCACGTGTAGGTTGTTTCGAAGATGCGATACTGACGTCAATAGCATCGGGCGAGCATTCCGTGAAGCTGGCCTCGTGTGCCTTTACCGTCGCACGAAATGGCTGTTGTACCACATGTGAATCCGGGGAAGGCGGCGCAGCTGCGTTGAAGCTGGAGACCAAACCCACGTTGTGTTGCCGGCTTGCTCCAGGTAGCCACTCAAAAAGGTCGGTGCCAGACACCACTGCATAGGCCTGAAACAACTGAAGAAATAGGAGCATTAAGCGCCTGGTTCCCATGTCGGCACCGGAACCCAAATGGCCATCACGCAGCAAGCGCTCAAGTAGCCACTCGTGTGATGATGTCTCGCAATGCCGACAGATGGCGATGACGTCAGTCACGCGGTCCATATCTGCTGCATCGCCTTGCACCACGCACGTGTAGGTTGTTTCGAAGATGCGATACTGACGTCAATAGCATCAAGCGAGCATTCTGTGAAGCTGGCCTCGTGTGCCTTTACCGTCGCACGAAATGGCTGTTGTACCACTTGTGAATCCGGGGAAGGCGGCGCAGCTGCGTTGAAGCTGGAAACCAAACCCAGGTTGTGTTGCCGGCTTGCTCCAGGGAGCCACTCAAAAAGGTCCTAGGGAACGCCCGTATCCACCTCGACACAGCTCACCGTCTCGTCATGATTCGGGCGACCCCTCCCGCGATTGCCGTGATGAGACCAGACGCCGTTCGCCTACGCCTCCGCGCCGTTTTGTGTAACCTCTCAACCCCGTTTTACGTGACCCTGGCAGCCAATCAGAAAACTAGATGCTGCAGTTTATGGAGGGGAAACTGCATCGGTCGAACTAATCACAACTCCTCCAGAGCGCCCATGAAATATTTTGCCCAGAATAGTGGAAGGTATATCTGTGCAAGCTTTAGTGGACACCAGGGCCAGTCTTTCTGTCATGCATTTGGATTTGTGTATACGCTTACGTATAGTGCGAACCCCATACTCTGCCCGGCACTATACAGAGCGAATGGACATCTTATAAAGCCTGTTGGAACTTGTACAGCACGCGTTTTCATCGGGCACGATCAACACCATATTGAATTTGCGGTTCTGCCAGAGTGTGCTCACGAACTATTTTTCGGTTGGGATTTTCTTTTGTCAGCTTCCGCCATTATCTCCTGTTCTAAACCAGCTATTCACATTACGAACACCGAACCTCCTTCTGCTTCAAGTCCCCGACCTCAGTTCTTGACTTTGCATGCCGACCACGTTCTCGCACAGGGTAGTGAAGAGCTCCTGGTGGTTTTTTTTCTATTTCAAGCAGCATTTCTGACGAGGATGTGGTGGCCTCACCACCAACCCGGTTGCTTCATCGAGGAATTGCCATGTCGGCGTGCCTTCTCCGCTTTCCACGAGGACTTGCAGCTGTGGCCGTCATCAACACCACGGGTGAGCCCATTCTATTACCAAAGGGCATGACCATCGCTTCAGTGGTCGATGTAGCGCCCGCATCTGTCGTCTCTAGCTCAATAACGCCTTCAGGCATGTGCGGTCTCACTACTTCGGATGGTTTGTCAGTTCTTACCGCTACCATTAGCCCAGACCTGACAACCATACAGACAAAAAAGTTATCCAGGTAATGAAGAAGCACATTGCATCTTTTGATGTTAATTCCTCCACGCTAAAACGAACGTCCGTGGCCGCACAACTGATTGACACAGATGGCTCGACGGTTGTACGCCGTCGCCCCTACCGTGTGCCTTCGCATGAGCGGAAGATTATTGAAGACCACGTCGCTGACATGCTCAAGCATGATGTCATACGTCCATCATCGAGCCCGTGGTCATCGCCAGTCGTGTTAGTAGAGAAAAAGGACGGCTCAGTTCGCTTTTGTGTCGATTACCATGCCCTCAAAAGGATCACGCGGAAAGACGTATATGCGATGCCACGCATCGATGACGCTCTCGACCGTCTTCAAGGAGCGGAGTTCTTCTCCAGCCTTGATTTACGATCAGGTTATTTGCAAATCCCGATGCACGAAGATGACAGAGGAAAGGCGGCCTTCGCCACTCCCGATGGGCTTTACGAGTTCGATGTTATGCACTTCGAGCTATGTAATGCGCCCGCGACATTTGAACGCATGATTGATGCCGTGCTCCGCGACCTCAAATGAAAAACGTGCCTCTGCTACCTCGAAGACATTGTTGTTTTTTCAACCACGTTTGAGCAACATCTCCAACGTCTCGACGAGGGACTGGCGTGTCTCTCAAATTCCGGACTACAGAATAATACAAAAAAGTGCACATTCGCCAGCAAATCGATAAAGGTGTTAGGGCACAACGTGAGGAAAACCAGAATACAGCCAGACCCTGCAAAGATTTCTGCAGTTCTAAATTTTCCGCGCCCGCTACAGCAGAAAGACCTTCGCAGCTTTCTCGGACTATCATCGTACTTCCGCCGCTTCATATCATATTTTGCAACAGTTGCTTCTCCTCTGAATAACCTCTTGCGTTCTGGCACAGCTTTTGTTTGGAGTGAAGATTGTGAACGGGCTTTTCAAGCTCTGAAAAACGCACTCACGTCGAGCCCTGTGCTTTGCCATTTCGATGACGCTGCACCAAAGGTTCTACACACGGACGCCAGTGGTCAAGGCATCGGTGCAGTCTTGTTGCAACTCGATTCGTCCAAGAGGGAGCGAGTGGCCGCCTATGCTAGCCGCACGCTGACGTCGGCAGAACAAAACTATACAATCACGGAGCAGGAATGCCGTGCTGTTGCGTGGGCCATCCAAAAGTTCCGCCATTACTTGTACGTTCGACATTTCAATGTCGTCACTGACCATCACGCATTGTGTTGGTTGTCGACGTTGAAGAACCTCTCCGGCCCCCTCGGTAGTTGGGTTATCCGACTACAGCATTATCATTTTACCATTACGTACAAGTGCGGCAAAAAGCATTTAGATGCAGATGCCCTCTCACGCTGTCCCTTATCACAATCGGCTGTCTGCTTCTCGCCGGCAAGCAAGCCTGCTTTATCCATGGCGCCCATTGCTTACTCCACGGTTGATGACATCAGTCTCCCGGCCATAGAGCGCAACAATACTTTTTGTCGCAGAATAATCGACCGGGTAGACGGCTCCGCGCGACCTCCCAAAAGCAGGTTACGTCGCACATTCCAGAAGTTTCGGCTTCAAAATGGGGTTCTACACCGTACAGCCACCACCCTACAGGGGCCAGGTGGGTCCCTGTCCTACCTCGGGAGCTACGCGCAGCTGTATTAGAGGCATTTCACGATGATCCGACAGCAGGACATCTCAGGTTTGACAAAACCTACGACCGCATTCGTTGTCGCTTCTTTTGGCCTGGGATGTCGACTAGCGCGGCGAAGTACTTTTCTTCATGCACCAAATGCCAGCACCGAAAACGAACTACGACTCCACCAGCCGGCTTCCTAGAATCGGCACCTTTTCCTTCGGTGCCCTTGGAAGCTGTGGGCATTGACCTTTACGGCCCGCTTCCCAGCACACCAAACGGCTATCGCTGGATAGTGACTGCTCTCGACCATTTAACCAAGTACGCAGAGACGGCCCCTCTACGATCTCGCTGAGCCCAAAAAATGGCTGACTTTCTGCTGCAGAGTATCATCTTGCGCCACCATGCACCCCGCGTCCTTTTAAGCGAGCGCGGCAAGGCCTTCTTGTCTCGAATTGTGGCGGAAGTGCTTCAAGCGGCAACTACCATTCATAAAACAACCAGCAGCTATCATCCTCAGGCGAACGGCCTCACTGAATGCTTTCACCGGACTCTCCCCGACATACTCTCTATGTATATCAAACCAGACCACACCAACTGGGACCAAATTATTCCGTTTGTAACCTTTGTCTACAACACAGCAATTCAGCGCACCACTCGGTACTCACCATTTTTCCTGGTTTTTGGCCGTTCCCCTTCCTTCTTTATTGATATCGCTTTCTTATCCGCACCAGTCTCTCCCGTTACCCCTTTTTCTGACCAGTTAATCTCGCGGATAAACCACTGTCGACACCTAGCCCGCATCCACACTGAAGCAACGCAGCAGGAACAAAAAGCCCTTTACGATGCCGGGCACCGCAACATCAATTTTTATCCCGGTGAAGAATTGCTTTTGTGGAACCCGACACGTTCGCCCGGCCTGTGTGAGAAGTTTCTGCACCGCTATATTGGCCCATACACTGTCATTGCGCAAACTTCACCTGTCAACTATAGAGTGTCTCCTGCAGTGGCCTCCAACGGCCGTCGCCGACGTGGAAGTGAAGTCGTTCATGTTTCTCGTATAAAGCGTTTTACCCAGCGTGAGCCTTAGCTACAAGTGTCCAGACGGCCGCTTCCTAGCAAGGGTGGAAAGTGGGAGCATTTATTGGTGTCTTGACTCATCAAGAAGACTCCTTTAATGAATTAATTGTTATTCGTTAGTTGGGACCAATCTCCTACCTGTACATACTCATTATCGTCATAATTTCTGGATTATCGTCATCGTCTGGGCTCGTTCGGCCGAGTCACCGAGTTCACTTCGGGCTGAGTGAAGAGAAGTGCCTTGGGCTTAACGTTTCCTTGTTCCAGTCTGCTTCCCTCTTTCAGTATATATGTATATTTATATATAAAAATATATACATATATATAAAATTATAAATATATATATATATATTTATATTTATTGTCACGAAGCGACGGACGACGCATTTGTTTTGGAAAAGAAACAAGTTTATTGGAGCGAACTTGTGCTCCCCTAACAACTCAAAAGAATACAGAGGCGGCGAAACAGCGGTCAACAAAGTGACGTGCGTCGGCGAACTCGCAGAATGGAATTCCCCGTCGTCTGCTCTGCCGCCTTTTTATCTTTCGGCGCGCGTGGTTCTCGAACCGTCAATGCGCATCGAAAACATTGTAGATCCAAGAAGATTATTCCGGGCTGTTCACGTTAGTTAGGAATGCTCTCCCTATCAGAACAGATAACACATGCGGCACAGAAAGAAAGAACGGAACACGCTCTTCCCTTGGCACAGACATAACACAGACCGAAGCAGCTGGGCGGTAAAATCAAAACAGAAATAAACAAACCCAATGCATGGTTCGCGGCATTACCCCCAATCTAAGAGTGCATCGACCCGATGCTAACATAAGCGATAGTCCGAACAAAGAAAAATAAAAGATCGCCGTCGTCGTCTTGTGAAAGGTTTTAAGCGAACCACGTGGACGACCTCGGGCCGCGTGTGTCGTCGTGATGTGCCGGAGTCACCATCGGGGATCACTTCGTAGGTAAGTTGGCCAACACGTCGTAATCTTGTAGGGTCCGAAATATCGTCGCAGAAGTTTCTCACTCAGTCCGCGTCATCGGATGGGAGTCGAAACCCACACACGATCCCCTCGGTGGTACTCGGCGGCTCGGCGTCGGAGGTTGTAGCGGCCGGCATCCACCAGCTGATGGCCCGTTTTACAACGTCGAGCGAGCTGGAGGGCCTCCTCTGCACGCTGAAGGCATCCTTGGACGTCGGCGTTCTGGTCGTCGTCTTCTACGTGAGGCAGCATGGCGTCAATCATTGTAGTCGGCAGTCTTCCGTAGACGAGCTCGAACGGTGTCATCTGTGTGGTTCCTTGTGTAGCCGTGTTGTAGGCAAACGTGACATACGGGAGCACTTCGTCCCTAGTCTTATGTTCAACGTCGACGTACATGGACAGCATATCCGCAATCGTCGTTTTCAAACGTTCCGTTAGTCCGTCCGTTTGGGGGTGGTACGCCGTCGTTCTTCGGTGATCCGTGTTGTTGTAGCGTAAGATGCCTTGCATTAGCTCCGCAGTAAAGGTCGTTCCGCGGTTCGTGATGAGGACTTCAGGGGCTCCATGTCGCAGCACAGCTTGTAATATAAAAAACTTGGCGACTTCTTGTGCAGTCCCCCTCGGAAGAGCGGCGGTCTCCGCGTAGTGCGTCATGTAGACTGTTGCTACGACAATCCACTTGTTCTCGGATCGTGACGTAGGGAACGGACCCAGAAGGTCCATTTCAATCTGTTGGAAGGGCCTTGATGGGACGGCGTTTGGCTGCAGAATTCCGGCGGGTCTCGTCGGTGGAGTTTTTCGTCGCTGACAGTCACGGCAGCTCTGAACGTAGTGGGTGACGTCGGATGTAACGCGGGGCCAGTAGTACTTTGCCTTGATTTTTCCAATTGTGCGGGCTGTGCCGAGATGTTCAGAACACGGGTCGTCATGGCACGCTTCCAAAATTTCGTCACGAAGGTCTGCGGGGATGACAAGAACGTAATTTGTTCTCGTTCCGGGGCTGAAATTATTCTTCACGAGGACGGAGTTTCTCAGGCTGAATGCTGGTAAGCTGCGTTTGAATGTTCTACGTACGGTGACGTTGCATCCCTCGAGGTAGTCGATTATAACGCGTAAGTCAGGGTCGGCACGCTGCTGGTCGGATATGTCGCTCTCCGTCACGATTCCGAAGAACGCGCTGTCTTCATCAGTCTTGTGCTGGTGGGCGACGGGGGCACGGGACAGGCAGTCGGCGTCGGAGTGTTTCCTGCCGGATCTATAAACGACTGTAATATCGAACTCCTGCAGGCACAAACTCAACCGCCCAAGACGGCCAGACGGGCCCTTCAAATTGGCGAGCTAAGACAGCGCGTGGTGGTCTGTCACAACCTTGAATGTTCTTCCATACACGTAAGGGCGAAATTTGGACATCGCCCATATAATTGCCAGGCACTCTTTTTCAGAGGCACAGTAGTTTTTCTCCTCCTTCGACAGACCACGGCTGGCATAGGCGATTACCTTTTCGCACCCGCTTTGTTTTTGGACGAGGACGGCACCCAAGCCTATATAACTGGCGTCCGTGTGTATTTCCGTTTCGGCGTTTTCGTAGAAATGAGCGAGCACGGGCGGGCTTTGCAGGCGTCTTTTCAGCTCGCCGAATGCTTTTTCTTTGTCGTCGTCCCAGCTGAAAGGGGTGCTATCTTTCCTCAAGCGCGTGAGCGGCTCTGCAATGCGTGCGAAGTTTGCGACGAAGCGCCGGTAGTATACGCACAGTCCGAGAAATCTTTGCACCCCCTTCTTTTCTCTCGGCTTTGGGAAGTTCGAAACGGCTGAAGTTTTTGCTGGGTCAGGTAGGACTCCCGCACCGTTGACGACGTGGCCCAAGAACTTGAGTTCCTCTTACGCGAACGGCACTTTTCAGGCTTCAGCGTTAGAGCCGATGTACGAATGGCCTCGAGTACAGACTCCAACCTTGCGAGGTGTTCGTCGAAAGTCCGGGCGAATACGACAACGTCGTCGAGGTATACGAGGCAGGTGTGCCACTTCAGGCCACCTAGCACCGTGTCCATGACTCGTTGAAAAGTTGCTGGCACCGTGCACAGCCGAAAGGCATCACCTTGAACTCGTATAGGCCATCCGGGGTTATAAATGCAGTCTTCTCTCAGTCTCTCTCGTCCACTTCAATTTTCCAGTAGCCGGTCCTCAGATCCATAGATGAGAAGTACTTCGCATGGCTGAAGTTGTCGAGGGCGTCGTAGATACGTGGCAGGGGGTACACGTCCTTTTTGGTGATTTCGTTCAGTCGCCGGTAGTCAACGCCGAACCTTAATATGCCGTCTTTTTTCTTCACGAGTACGACTGGCTCAGCCCACGGACTTTTCTATGGCTGTATTATGTCGTCGCTGAGCATGTCGTCGACTTGAGTCCAGATGGCTTCCCGCTGGTGTGAAGAGACGCGGTACGGTGACTGTCGGGTAGGTCGAGCTTCATCTTCGGTTATAATTCGATGCTTCGCTAGGGGTGTCTGACGTAATTTTGAGTTTGCCGAAAAACACTCCCTGTAGCGACGGAGCAAAACCAATAGTCTGTCCCGGTTTTCTTGCGGCAGCCCCGGCTTCACGTCGAAAGGTTGCGGCGGCTTGGAAGCATCTGCGCGTGCGCATTCAAAGTTAGCGACCGCGCCCACTTGACTTTCTTCTTGTGGTTCTTCGAGGAACGCAATTTCAGCGCCCTTGTTTAGATGCTCGTACTCCTCGGTGAAATTGGTGACCAAAACATGGTATTTGCATTGCTTAAAGCGCGCAATGCCTCTTGCGACGGACACAGCGCGGTTGAGAAGCAACCTTTGGTCACCCTCTACGATAGCATCGATGTTAGGAGCAGCATTCTCACAGTTGACAGCGATCATCAAGTTTGCGCGGGGTGGCAGGGTGACGTGATCGTCGGCGATCCTTACAGCAGCATGGTGATCGGGGTTCAGTGGCGTCGTCGTTGAGTGATCAGAGGAAAAAGTTATTGACTTGGTCTGGAGATCAATTATTGCGCCGTTGTCCGTCAAAAAGTCCATTCCGAGTATTACGTCGCGGGAGCAGTTAGGTAAAATTACGAACGCAGCATTGTACGTTATGCCGTCTATGGTGACGCTGGATGTGCACGTTCCACTTGGCGTTACGAGATGGCCTCCTGCTGTGCGTTTATGCGGACATCCCATCTTGTCGTAACTTTCTTCAGGTTAGACGCGAATGACCCGCTCATCACCGAGTAGTGGGCTCCCGTGTCGATGAGGGCGACTACGTCAAAGCCGTCGATGGACAACTGAACATCGGACGCTGCCTTCCTCGAGTTCCGGGTGCGTCGGGGCGTCGCATCTCGGCTTATGCATGTTGACGGGCGGGTACTGTGCGTCGTCGTTGTCATCGTCTCAGCGGCAGGTTTGGTCATGTCAAGTACGCGTCGCGCCGTGTGGTTGTCGTCGTGTTCAGGAGTCACGTCAGGGTTAGGCCGGGTCGTCGGGATGAGGGCATATCGTAAGTCACAGTCTTCGGCGAATCGTTGCGTCGTTGTAGGGTTTTCGGTTTTCCGCCGTTGTGCAACTTCACCTCCAGAAGTTGCCGCCTTTAGTTTCCCCCGCGTGGGCTGGGGGACCTTCCACGTGCGAAGTCAGCACTGCTACGGCGGTCCGGCGACTCGTACGGGTAGGGCTACGGCGAACGGTTGAAACGGGCTGGTCCACGGCTGCTGTTGGACAGGTATTCTTCAATGTCAGATGGGCGCTGGCCGGGTTGGGGGCGTGGTGCATCGACGGAGAAACCACGAAGTCCGAGTCTGTTGTATGGGCAGCCCCGGTAGACGTGGTCGGCCTCCGCAGTGGTAGAACAGAGGACGATTATCCGGTGTTCGCCATACGTCAGTCTTCCTCGGCGTCTGGTTTCGTACTACAGGTGGTAGGGCGGGCGACAGTGGGCGGCGGTAGGGCGGGGTCTCTTGACGACCTGTTGGAACAGGGCGGTGTCGACGAACAGCCGCGGAGTAGTTCATAGCCTCTGGCTCGCGGGGTGCTTCGGACGGAATAGAAGTTCCCAAAGCCTGCTGTACTTCTTCCCGCATCACGTCAGTCAGGGAAGCGACTTGAGGGTGTGGCGTCGTCGGGAAAAGTTTCCGCAGCTCCTTCCTCACCACTGCACGGATGATGTCGCTTAATGAGTCGGAGTTGATAGCGACGGCACCAATAGTCTCCGAAACCAGTGAATTGATTGGGCGGTTGTACTGCCTCGTTCGGATTTCGAGCATCTTCTCCATCGCGGCGGCCTCAGACGCGAATTCGGACACGGTCTTGGGGGGGGGTTGCGAACAAAGCAGGCGAAGAGCTGTTGCTTCAAACCTCGCATCAGAAACCGTAGTTTTATTTCTTCCGTCATTTCTGGGTCTGCACGGCGAAAAAATCACTTCATCTTCTCGACGAAGATCATGACCCCTTCGTTGCGGTGCTGCGTTCGAGTTGCCGGCAAAAGCGCTGCGCGTTTTTTTCTGAACACGGTAGTAAAGGTCTTCAGGAACTTGCTTTTGAACTGAGCCCAGTTTATCAAGGAGCTCTCGTGGTTCTCGAACCAAGTGCGAGCCGAATCTTTCAAGTAAAACAAAACATGCCGGAATGTTTCTGCATCGTCCCACCTGTTGAATTTCCGGACGTGCTCCAGTTTCTGTAACCATTCTTTTGGGTCTTCTGCGCGGGCTCCTCGGAATGACGGCGGATCCTGTGGCTACTGCAGAACGATGGGACGATCGGCTTGGTTGACCATGGTGCAGGTTGCGACGTCTTTTTTCTTCGCTTTCTCCGGTAGCTGACCGAACTCGGGTGGTAAATCTTGCCGGCGGAGGCTGGCTCTTGTTGGACTGGCTTGGCGGCTTTCAGAGGTTGTAGTGGGCATGAAGGGTGCTACCCCGCACCTTCACCAGATGTCACGAAGCCACGGACGACGCAGTTGTTCTGGAAAAAAAAACAAGTTTATTGGAGCGAACTTTTGCTCCCCTAACAACTAAAAAGAATACAGAGGCTGCGAAACAGCGGTCAACAAAGTGACGTGCGTCGGCGAACTCGCAGAATCGAATACCCCGGCGTCTGCTCTGCCGGATTTTTATCTTTCGGCGCGCGTGGTTCTCGAACCGTTGATTCGCATCGAGAATATTGTAGATACAAGAAGATTATTCCGGGCTGTTCACTTTAGATCGGAATGCTCTCCCTATCAGAACAGATAACACATGCAGCACAGAAACAAAGAATGGAACACGCGCTTCCCTTGGCACAGAGATAACCCAGACCGACGCAGCCGGGCGGTAAAATCAAAACACAAATAAACAAACCCAATGCATGGTTCGCGGCAATATATATATATACACGCACAAAGTAGAAGAACGCTCATCGGAAAATTTATATCCAACGTTTCGACCTAAGACAGGTCTCCCTGAGGAATCCTGAGGAAGACCTGTCTGAGGTCGAAAAGTTGGAAACAAAGTCTCCGAAGAGCGTACTTCTACTTTGTGCGTATTCTTGCAGCAAATAATGGGTGTACTTCACGACTATATATATTTATATAAATATATATGTCTATATATAAAATTATCTATTAATGGGTAAGAAAAGACAGACACACGAGAAAAAATTATATTCGTTGCTGTACCGCCAGCTCGTCGGTACAGCAAAGCAGGCTATAACACTCAGGCCCCAAAAGACACAGGCCCCAACAGGCAATATATCAAAAACCGGGACCCAAACAGGCATCGATGTAGACCTCACCCCCAGCAGCCCCATGAGCAACTGACTCAAAGCAAAAAAGTGTCACCCTAGAGATCTGCTCGAAACAACCCCAAATGACTATCACCGAGTAAATCGAGATACTCCAACCCCTAAATCCCGCTCTTTCCTCGAAGCTCTAAAACAAGTCAGCAAACAAACTACAGATTTTAAATGAAAACATAGTCCTCGTATCTCGAAAGCCAAAAATTATCCCCAATCGCCTCCGCCTGAAAGTCAGTTGTTCAGTTTGTCAGCTTCGTCATGAACAAGCTGCCAGGTGGCAAGGTATTCTCAATAATACTTCGCTTTCCCTGCTTAGAATTCTTAGAGACCACTGTACTAGCCAAATCAGCCTCTTCAACGAACAAATTGAAGCTCTTCTGATAACTGAGCAGGAGAAACTAGATATCAATATTTTTATAAATCGCAAGGAAAATGATCTTAGCAATAAGAAAGCGGTTGAGTTTCAACATGACCAGCTTCCCTCGCGAAATACAGCTTGCAGTGTAGAAATTAAGCCTCTGAATACCCCGGACTATGAAGTATTAGGTCAAGTAACGTCCCCCTCGATACAGGGATTGCTTTGCTAGAACGTCCTCCCTCAGCCAATAATCCTATAGAAAAAACAATCCCCCTCGCTACCTGCCATAGCAATGTTCTTGACATTTCCAAAACACTAACGGCTGACGAAAAAGGTATCCTGTAACGAGGTTTAACTTTCTGTTCACAAATAACCTTGTGAATGAATACGAGTTGCATAAAGATATCACAAAATTTTCTCGGAGAATAAGACTAAGCGAGTTTTTCTCGTACGAGCAATACCAACCTGACATTACCTAACGCACCCTCCACCCTCCTATCACTTGTACTCCAGATGTACATCAAACTCCAGAATTAAATCTGTACGTAAAAGTAGTCTAAAGAGAAATATTGGCAACAACTAAACGATCAAAGAAGCGCAAGAACCTAACTCCGTCTGAAGAAGTTACCCTGAATAGGCTATCAGCCAGAATCAACCTATTCATAAAGCCAGCCGACAAAGTTGGTAGCGTAGTCGTTTTACCTATAGGAAAATCGAAAGATGATGCTTATAGGCAACTCAATAACCCTTGCAACTACTAGCTCTTAGATAACAATCCGAGCTAGAAATGCAACCTAAAATCCTAAAGAACATCACAAATCGGCGATCTAGAGAATTATAACGATCACTGAATTAAATTTCTTGAAACCGAATAATAAGCATGCAAGACGTTTATACCTCCTCTCAAATATCCACCAAGACCCCGTAGAAAAATTGTTCACTGCCGACATTTCTGGCAGACACATAGTTTCGGATAACAATGACCCAACCGATGCACTATCTCTGTTTCTTAATCATTACCTATCCGACATTCTGGCTCTTCTTCCTTTTTTCATTCAGGACACCCACCACTTCCCCCGCATAATACAAGATATAAATAAGGGTGGGTGCCTACCCAGTGGAACCATTTTAGTTACTCTTGACGTTGTCGCATTGTATAGAAACATCTCTTTCGTCGAAGGAATCGAAGCCATTTCGAAAGTTCTATCAGAGAACCCGCAACAACATGCGCCAGCAGTATACAGAACTTTGTTAAAGCCAGTTTTACTCTCAAATACTTTAAATTTGACTCTTCTTACTTTTTGGAAGTTTTTGGAACCAGCATGGGTACTCTATTCGCGGAGACCTATGACAACATTTTTGTGGGGCAACTTGAAGACACCCTAATAATCTCTTTTGTGCATAAACCTCAGGTTTACCTCCGATACATAAACGACATCTTCGTGATTTGGGAACACGGTCGCGCGACTCGAGAAACGTTTATATTTGATCTGAATTCTTGGCATCCGGGTCACATATTCTTCTGCCAGTATTCTAAAAAATAGGTGAACTTCCGACATACTACCGTTATTCTAGACAACAGTAAACCTTAAACCACGCTTTTTATAAAACCAACAGGATGGCAGCAGCGCCTAAATTATAAAAGCCATCACCCGAGAAGTGTATGCAGTGATGACAGTGACTACGTATATCACCTAGACGAACTCAAGTCCACCCTTATGAACAGGAACCACATAAAAAGCTTGCTCGATCAGGCTTACCAACGAGCGTCTAATCTCAAAGGGATGACGTGCTCAACAACAGGAAGAGGAGAGGAAAAATGCGGAGGAGGGAAGCAAAGAGAACGACGAAGTCGTGAGGAAACAAGGCCTCGCCAGCCAGCACGAAAGCGTCCAGTGCCACAGCGCACCCGCGGGACCACAACGAGGGCAGCGCATCCTTCGAAAGCAGGCGGGACAAAAAGACGGCGCCATCCCAAACATCAATAGCGGCGGCGGCACCACCTAACCCGAAACAGGTGGGCCCTCTCCACCCAGAGATCCAGCTGGACGCCATGCAAACATCCACACAAAAACAATATGATATCAACGAACAATTAAGAGAAATAATGGGAAACTTGAAAATAAACACATAAAACATCGAAAAACAACACGGCGTGACCGCCTAAATTTTTGCAGTGGAACTGCCGTGGCCAACCAAAGAGAAAGGCGAGCTTCAATCTTGGATGTCCGAACAGAACCCCAAACCCAACATAGTAGCATTGCAAGACGCAGGAAAGACACCCAATTTTACGGGATAAAAGACTCACCAAGGCCACCCCAACATTGCTATCCTTACGAAAGCACCATCAAGCTTGTTCCACACTTCCACCACCCGCGGAAAAAAAGAGAATTTGAAACAATCCAAATGAGACCCCCCCACCACCAGGGTACAGGAAAAAATTACATTGACATAAATACCCCAGCAAATGGAGGGGAAAAATAGCCCCGCCGGTAGCGTAGTGGCTATATCACCAGACCGGTATTATGGAGGTCGTGGGTTCGGATCCCACTGGCGATCATTTTTTTCTCCATTTTCTTCCTTTCCATATTCTTTATCTGCTTCAATGACCTACCATATCCTCTCCTTTGCTTTCTGAGGAGTTCTTTATGGGCAAATTTATTTCTGCATTATATATATAAACATATCTATATGTATATATATATATATGTATATTTATATATTTATACATATATACATATATATAGACAGAGAGAGACCGAAATGGGATTGGCAGCCCAGAAAACCTTGGAAAGCCAATGAGAGGGAGGATGTGGTGAGTCTTAGAAACAGTTGAAACATTTTTTGACACAGAAGCAACCAAAGTGGTGAAAAAAAACTGGGAGTTAAAACCGGGGGGTTAAAACCGGGAGGTTAACAAAAGAAGACCTTCTTCACACCGACTGGCTCTGGCTACAACCGCAAAGTACAGAAAACAAAAATACCTTAATATATATACTAGAAAAAGTGGTGGGGACACAGCCACGGTGGTGGCGTAGTGGTCATCAAAACAGACGCGTATTCTGGAGGTTGTGCGTTCGGATCCCACCCGGCGGTCATTTTTTCACCACTTTCTTTCGGTATCAAAAATTTCTGCAACTGCAGACTACACAGGGAGAAGGTCACCCCTTCTCCCCATGTAGTCTGAATGACGCTGGCTACCACCCTCAAGCGTCAGATACAGTTGTAGTAAATATAAATACCCCAGAAAGTGAAGGAGAACACAGTCGCCCAGATAGCCGAATTGGTAAGACATTTGAGACCTAATCGAAAGGCGTCGTTTTGGTCCCCACTCCGGGGGCGTGTTTTTCTTTCTTTCTTTCCACGTAATTATTAAAAAAATATTGTAACGTCACTAACGGTAAAAAATAGTCTAACCGTTCCCCTGTGCCTTGTTTGGCGTTATAGACTGCCGGCATTTCTTTTGTATTTCCTTACGAGCCCCTCATTTCCAAACCCTATATTTTGGTATATATAAATAGTGCGATATAACCAATATAACGAATGGATTTGGATTTCTCCGCAGGGATCCAAATACAGCTGAAAGCTTTTATAAATTTGAACCTGCCAAATAAATTACGGGATAATCCCAACTGGGGAAGTATTTGGAGTTCGGAGGCCCTCAGTATAAGCAAGAACAGATCCAGTACTATTCTTGAAAAGATTTGCCTTTGTAATATGGCAGCAGCAGATCTGATTATCCACGACCTCTAAATCAGTAACGCAGCTGCCGACTCCAATAAGACGAACTAATTGAGAAGGAAGAAACCGTAAAGTTAGTTTCCAGCGCCCAATGTGGGTCATGGATGCTGATACAAAAAGTGCCTGTGGTCCGGTAGCTGCTCCAGTCGATTTCATGGAAACTATTGTCTTGTTTAGGTACTTTGCTGGGGCTCACGCAGAAACAGAAATCGCGTACACTTGCTATCGCCAAGTGAGAAGTCTGTACGCCGATTGTTATTGAAGGGCACACAGGGAAAGATCACGTGCTTTTGCTAGAAAATCCGACGCGTTGCGAACCCGAACAGAGGGCTTAATGAAGACGACGCCTTCCGACTGGTTGCAGCGTTCATCGTGTCTCGCATCGCCTACTCGGCACCGTATCTAGCCTCGTCCAGCTGTTAGTTGTGTCAATATCTGCTTTGTGACACCCTACGCACTACTAAACAATGCAGAGAAGAACAAGTTAAATGCGCTATTGCGAAAGGCGTATAAACAAGCCCTGGGTCTGCCCCCCTACATCTCCACGAATCGTGTCCTCAAGCTTGGGGTGCACAATACTGTGGACGAGCTGAATGAGGGCCATCTGCTCAGTCAGCGCTACCAGATAGCAGGGACGGATGCAGGCAGGGCCCTTCTGCAAGACTAGGCATAAACATCCCTGATCTCCCTCTTGAAATGATCGTAGACATTCCTCGCGAACTACGTGGAAACATCACAGTGGCACGTTGCCCAGAAACATGCACACGCAGTTTCACGAGGTTCGGAGAGAGGCGCGAGTTAAAGCACTGTAGAAAAACTACGGCTCAATCGATATGGTTTATTCGACGGACGCCGCAGATTATGCAAGACGAGGAGCCGTTGTAGCGACTGTGACGAAGAAGGATAGTCACGCCAAGAGCCCCGCTATCAACAGTCTCGACGTTACAGACCGAAGAAGTAGCTGTTGCGCTGGCAATAACGCCGGCCCTAGCGGAAGTGATAATCCCGGATGTACAGTCAGCGTGTAGGAGCTACCTCCAAGGCAGCATCTCGTGCATAGCCATGAAGATCTTCAGCCAGAACCCTCCGAAGAAAAGGGTGGCGATTGTCTGGACACCAGCTCACGCTTCCCTCGGCGGTAATGTCTATGCTCATGAGACTGCTCGAGGTCAAACCAGCTGAGCGCCGCGAGAAAGTTGGCTAGAGAGAGTGATTCCCTAAACTTCATACCAGAAGGTGACCCAATTTTACAGGCTAACCAGGCTTATGCTACGCGCTGACCATCCCTCCTTCATGAAGGCAGAGGAGCGCTCCTGTCGTCTCCTCCGAACCTACACGTTCTCCCACACGACCAAACTCCATTTATTCTGGCCAACAATATGCTACTCACAGTGCCAATTCTGCAATGCGCCGTGCACCCTGTATCACATGGTGTGCGAGTGCCAGCTTAACCCCCCACTTTCCCCGATATCTAATCCGTCGATGGAGCAGTGGGAGGAAGTCCTGGCCAGTTGTAGCCTCGAAGAGCAGCTTTGGCTGATTCACCGGGCTGAGGCAGCTGGATGCTCCAACGGGGTCCCTAAATGAGGAAACCGCCCGCTTGACTCCTCCTAAAAAATTAAGTTTATTCTCTCTCTCCAGCTAACGAAAGCGAACAGAAACACGCTAGACACGATCGTAACAAAAGCCACCAAGGCGACTATTGGCCTGCTCCAGTACTTGTCTACGCAGAAGCTGCTGGACATCGAGGTACATATTACAGTAGATGAGCTCATAGAGGCCCATCGGTCTAACCAGTAAGTTCGACTGAGCCACACTGAGCAGGGCCGAGCAAACCTCCGGACGATTGGTTTGCCCATCAAACCACAGAACTCAAGCACCCTCTACCTCCGCCGTGGAGGGAAGCGCTCAAGACAAAGCCCCATCCGCGTAACATGCAGGCAGGCAGGAACGACGACAGGCGTGCCGCGCGGGCACCGGCACTCGCCCGATAGCAGGAGGCAGACCCCCGGGTCCTCTACGTGGACGCCTCACTTCCTCAGCACAGCAGCAAAGCAGTGGCCCTGTCACGACCATCGACAAACTGGCGACTGGTGCGTAGGTACAGACGACAGACGCCAGCCAAGCAGTAGATGTTGTCATCGCTATCACCCTCACGCACGGAGACGTGCATTAAATCGTCACTAATTGCAAGACGGCTTACTAGAACTGCCGCAAGGGGATCGTCTCCCACGCGGCACCTAGCAATTCTCGCACAGCGCAGCCCACCGGGACGAGACGTTGAGCTCAGGTGGGTTCCGGCACACTCGACAGTGGAAGGCAACGTCCTCGCCGACCACTACGCCCGTGAACTAGTAGACCGGACCCAGGACGAGTCGGAGCTGCCGCACCCAATTACGAGCTACCGTGATGTTACCCTGTTATACAGGATCGCCAGGTGCAGCCTTCCCGTGCAGCACCAGCAACTCGACCAAAACCAACAAACGATAGTGCGCCGCGCACAGGCAGTGTCACTGGGTCACCCAGCTTTATTGCACAAGATGTTCCCGGCAGAACACGACCCCATCTGCCCTTTCTGCAAAAAAGCTGAAGGAACACCGCCGCACATACTGGCGCAATCTGCTCAGTTCATGATGATGATGATGATTATTCCTTTTCGTTTCCCTTTTGAAGCGGGGTGATGATATGTCATCTTACAAAAATGAATAATATAACCATGTTTCGCACTCTTGGTTTATTACTAGCGCTGCTTATGGCAGGCCCTAAAGCTTATTAGGCTCGAAATACTTTTTTTCCCTGTTACGGGTGGTAACTGTCCTAGGCAATATTCCCCTCTCTGCTTTTCGTCCACCAGCATTCTAATCTTCTTTTCGTCCCCTCGACAGCCTTGAAGTTAACTTCCTCTCTGATACCCTTAAATCCTAGAGCTTCTGAAAGCCCAATATTCCCTTCATGTAGATTTGGATGGATACCCTCACATTCTAACACTATGTGCCGCATAGTTTCTGTTTCTTCTCCGCAGACCACACATACCCCATCATTTTGTGAATACTTCCCCACAAAACTCTTAATTCGCAGGCAACCTGCTCTAGGCTCAAAAAGCAAAGCACTGCCCTGGGAATTATCGTAGAAATTTTCTTTTCTGATGTTCATCTTCTCAGCCCTGTACATTTCTAACGACGTTTTAACTTCCATTTTTTCCCTCCATTTATTCGTTTCAAGCTGCCTTGCCTTTTTTGGTTACCTTGGCTGTTTTGGATTCCCCACTGTTCTTTCCGTATTTTATCGTTAGCCGTCTAGTTTCATTAACCACTGCGTGTCCACGCTTTTCAAGTATAGGTACCTAAAAACCTTAGCTGCCCACCTTCGTTGATCCATTGCCCTCAACCTCATCTCAAAGCATCTTTTACTTTAAGCTTCTCTAACTTCAAACGACGCCCCGCCCATATCTCCCTGAACTGCTTCGTTAGTTGTTTGTCCATGCGCGCCTAAGGCCAAACGTCCCATCATTCTCTGGTTTACTTCAAGGCCTGATAGAACGTCTGATTTTAATCAGAGTACAGCATTCGCAAACGTGAGGCCCAGAACCATTACTCCTTTCCACTATCCTCTTACTACTTCATATTTGTTTTACCCCCTCAGAGCTCTATGCTTCATTATAGCTGCGTTTCGCTCTCCCTTAACCTTAAGTTGCTCCTCGTACGTACTCAAGTAGTTATCCCCTTCGTTTATCCACAGTCCCAAATATTTATATTCCTTCACTCTAGGTAATTCGCCTTGCTGGATAGACACTACGTCGGTGGTAGCGTCATTGAAAACCATTATTCCTGATTTTTCTTTACTGAAATATAAACCGAGGTCAGTGGCTTCCTGGCCGCAAATATTTATTAGCCGCTGCATATCGGTTTTGTTATCAGCTAAAAGAACAATGTCGTCTGCGTATCACATTCCCGGAATATGCTGTTGTACCACTTCGCCTTGCATCATATGGGTTAGGCTAAACCCTACTTGACTTTCTTCCAGTTTCTTTTCTAACCCTGCCATGTAAAGCATGATCAGTATTGGGCTCAAAGGGCATCCCTGTTTCAGTCCCCGATGGATGTAGACCTGCTGGGCGCATTTCTGTCCTTCCCAAGTAAGGCGCACTCTATTGCCATTATAGATTGCTATTAGGAACTGTACTAACTCGTCATCTAATCCCTGGAGTTTCAGCATTCTCCACAGCCGTTCTCTGTTTATGTTGTCATATGCCCCTTTAATGTCCAAGAACGTAATTCATAGTGGTCTATTCTGTGCTTTCGCAATTTCAACGTATTGCGTTTTTACGAGCAGATTGTCATCCAGTCACCTGTCTTCACTTAATCTATTCTGCAGTTCCCCAAGTATTTCTTTTTCTTCCATCCATGCTTGAATTTCTGATTTTATCGCCTGCATTACGAATCTATAAACCACTGACGTTATTGTGAGTGGTCTGTATGAATCAATACTGGCTTTGCATCCTCCACCTTTATATATTAAATTCATCCTACTTTCTAACCAGTCCTCTGGTATTTGTTTGGTTTCTATCACATTAGCTATTGCCCTCATGAACGATTCCTTACTTTTAGGTCCAAGTAGGTTTATCAGTTGCATTGGTATTCCGTCTGGGCCCACTGCTGTCTGGGGGGAAACCTTTTTCTCTGCTTTTTTCCAATCAAGGTTGCTCAAACTCATTTCCCTTTCTGCAGTCTCTTGTGGCGCTGATGTTATTGGTGCAGATTTCCCTAACACTATTGTAATAAACTTCTCACTAATCACTCGATGAATATACACCAACGCGTGCTCTCCTTCTAAATGTTCCCCCTCCTCATCAATCAGGAATTTTTGATGGTTATCGTTTTTTAAGCGTAGTGATTTTACATGGTTCCAAAATTTTTTTGATGCGCTTTTGTCCTTCTTCCGTATTTCTGCCATCCATTGTTCGCTTTTCTGCTTGATCTCTGCTTGCACCATTTTCTGCACTTCTAGTTTTTTCCCACGGTAGACATCCCACGGTTCCTTAACTACCTCCGGTTCCATACAAGTTCTTTTTGCTTCTCTATGTTCTCTCGACGCCTTCCTTTGCTGGTCAATAGCCTCTTTTCTTTCCTTATTACACCAGCTTCTCGGCTTTCTATTCCCTTTCCATCGGCTTCGTTGCTTTGCTTCATTCATCTTACCATTATGAATGCAATCATTTCGTCGTAATCCCAATTTTCGCCTGGGTATTTATTGATTTCTTCTTCCAATCTATCAGCGATGATCTTTAACAGCTCATTATTGAAATTATTTCGTCCTATTGTACCTATTTCTGCATTTGTCCGGGTTGCTCCTCCAAAGTGCAAGCTAAACCGCTTGTGGTCGCTTTCTAAGCTGTGTGTTCCATTTTAAGTGCGAATGCACTTTATAAGCGACCCTGAATTCCGTTGACCGCCGTCCGTCCACATAGCAACAGCTGCAGGAGCGCGCTCTCCTCGTCTTCCTTGGCAACGGGTGAGATGGGCGCGCGCTGCCTGGCCGCTGACATGGCACATACCCACGTGGGGGATTGGCCAGGAATCTCCTCGTCTTCCTAGGCAACGGGGGGAGATGGGCGCGCGCTGCCTGGCCGCTGACATGGCACATACCCACGTGGGGGATTGGCCAGGAATCGGGCGTGAGAAGGGCTAATGCACCCGCTTAAAGGAGTACTGACACGAAATTTCAAAGCTGAGATCCGCTTTAGCAATCAAGTACGACAACACAAATAGGTGTCTGTGAATAAATGCATCTTTCTTTCTTTGTAGTTGTGTGTGTGTTTGTGATCTCTCTTTCGCGAACATAACCGAACCGCGCAAATTCAACTCTTGCATTCGCACTTTCACATTCTTCCCCTCGAGGAAATGCGGGGAAATTTTTCATCTATCCTCAATTCCCGCAGCCTTCCGTATACTGTCTCGGATACTAAACTGTAGTTTATGCTGGACTGTCTGTTACCGCTTTCCCACGTTATTTGTCCGTCACACTTGCTTTCCGTGTTTACTATTACAAGCCGGTTTTCCTGGCATAGATCTATCACTAGACAACCGTTGTTGTCTGTGTATCCATCCAAACCTTCTATATGGGCATTCATATCTCCAACTATGATTATTTCGCCCTAATCTTTGAAATAATTTTTATCTCTTCTCAAATAGTTTACCATTTCCTCATTTCCCTCCCTAGCACTATTTCCGGTCCACAGATACACCACTCCTAACCACGTATTTTTCCCCTCTATGGTGCCTCTAACTTATAGATGCTCTTTACAACTTTCATGCACTCTCTGCCAGTCGGTCCATTGTTTAATGACCATGCCAACACCTCCCCCTTTCTTAATTCCTGCGGTCCTGTTGCAACCTTCCCAGACATAATTGTCTATGATAGGTGGGGCTTCTAGGTCCCGGAGGTGAGTATCGGCTAAAACGTAAACGTCTATTTCTTCCCGTAAAAGTTGCTTTTGAATTTCCACCCACTTATCTGGCTTTCTGCCTCCCTTCATATTTATGTAGCTGATTAAATATTTATTGCATTTGTTTTTTCCCTTTCCGCTTACGGGGTCTTTTTTTGTCTTTTTCAGAATTGTTTGCTCCATTGTTTCCACTTAAATGGCTTCTGTCAACGCTCTCAGTTACGTCCGTAGGTTCTCCGTTTAGCTCTAGGCCTGGCTGCCTCCCAGCGTTGAGTGTGCAAGTGTCTCTTGCTTCCCCTTCGTCTCCTAGTTTGCCTTCCTTAGCTGTGCGGGGCCCCCTAAAAAAGCTGCAGCTCTCCCACCTAAGCGCCACCCCAACTTGCTTCCTACCCTGGGGCTAAAGTGAATCCCGTCCAACTGAAAAGCTTGCCTATGTCCGATGCTGCCCACTACCCTGTTCACGTCTATCACTTCAAGCCCAAGTTCCCTGCCGCACCTCACGATCTCGCTGTTAGCAGCGAGTACTACTCGTTCAGTGTGCACGCCCTGCTTCATCACCTCCGGCACAGTGCAGACTGCAATGCGCACATTTGGGGCCGTCGCCCGCAGGTCCTTTACCACCTTCGTTACCGTCTGCATCGTTTGACCTGGGAAACACCCCACTTTCACACGCTTATGCCCCATTACCCTTTCAACTATGGCAGCGCTGCTCCTCTTCATGTTAGAGTCACCCGCAATGATTACCATGCTCTCATCTGCCACGTGCCGCTGTTTACTCGAACCCGGGTTATCGACTGGTTTTGCTGTCCTATTTAGCAGCACGTGGGAGTAGCTGTTGCCTATTGTTGCTTCCATCTCCGGTGTCACCTCGCCGCATGCCTCCGCTGCGCTGCATGGGCCGAGGTGGTCGTCATTTGTTGGCGAAATGACGCTCCTTTCTAGCTTCCTCTCAGCTGCTTCTAACTTTCCCTCAACGGCCCTCCGTTCATCGCGTTCGTTACTTAGCGCTGCCTCCAGTTCTGCAACCCGCTTAGCTAACCCCGAGTTATCCGCTTCTACGCGTTCTAGCCGCGACACCACTACGCATAACCGACACGTACCTGCCCCTTCGTCTGCCTCGCCGCCATCCCGCTGAAACTCCTCTGCATCTACGTGCCGCGGACAGCTACCACACTGTCCCAGCTTTCTACGCGTCATCTCGGCTGAAACCCCGACACAACGAGAAAGAAACCGTGCTGGTAAATACTCAGCTTCGGCTGTCCTCCGCTGTCTCTGCCGTTTCGCTGTCCTTCACTGTAGAAACACGCTGTTGTCGGAGCACCAGAAAAGCACGTCCGAACAGATCGACTGCGCACTGCGCACTCAAGATGCCAACTCAATTATCCCCTACCTCCTCTCCCCATTACTCTTCCCTCCTACCCGAGCAATGGGAATGATGATGTCTAGACCAGACCTGTCGACGCAGCAAGAGCCCGCGTCCAGTGGCCACGAGGTATTTTACTCGTATGGGAATTGTTAATAGGGTTCCTCCCCATCTAACGCTAGCAAACGTCACCTAAAATGGGCTCAGCGAAAGTTGATTCTCTCTCTCTCCCCTAAAACCCCGTTATTTTATTTGTAATTATTTTTACATAGCTATTTTGCGCATTTAATAATTTCGTGCAGACAAGCGCTGCAGTCGCCATAATTGCGATGTCATGTGAGCTGCCGGGATGCTCCCTTTATTTACACATCGCAAATATAGGATCAACTGCTTGCAAAATGAGAGTTCCTATTTACCATATTCTCGATTTACCGCAATATTTCCAGATTCCCTGTGAATTTCCTAGCTTAGGTTACATTGTACGTAAGTATATGTACTAATCAACGATGGTTAACACATTCCCGACATGTCCCCAACACTAGAGGCGCATCTTGAGGTTAAAGAAGTCTCGTGCCACCGCGAGAATTCTGAGTGGCGCTTACTACCACATCAAAGCGGAGGACACAATTAGAACTTCACTACACAAAACGGAGGTAGAGGAGGAAAGACCCGCTAGTAGCGTAGTAATCATATCAGACACGTAATCGGGAAAATGCGGATTCGAATCCAACCAAGGGGGCATGCTTTCCTCCACTTTATTTCTATTTTTCAAACACTTCAAAAAACCTATAGCTGTTTTATAGAGCTGGTTAAAAAAAGGTCTGTTAAGCCAACGATTCTTAGGAAAAATACCGTTACGTCAGGATTTGGTTACGTCCAGAGCCGACGTCCGAAACGTCGGCTCTGGAGATATAGTTTTAGTTAAATCGCTGAATGTTTTATTTTGACAAAAGTCGCTCCCTCAATGAGAATGGGAAAAAGCAATGTGCATGCAAAATATTTTGTGAATATGATGGTTTCATTAGCTTTTTGAAAAAATTGCAATGTTCTCAATTTGATACTACCAGTACGTGCTGCATATCAAGCACTGATACATATTGTTACGTCCGGCGTTAGATTATTTTTAGAACGTGGCCTATGGAGGTGGAAGGAAAACTAGAGCGCCGATTGCGAAAACGTCGAGAGGCTTCGCTTGTTTCATCTGTTTTTCGACCGTCCCCATTCTTCAGCTTAGTCAAGGAGGCTGACGTTTCGAGGTTACCCGAACTATGTTTGACGTTCGTGACACTTCGTGACACTTCGTGACTATGTTCGTGACACTTCCCCGGTCGCAGACGATGCCCCCTGTGCGGGTCACTGTGCAGTACAGGAAGTATAGCTTTTCAGGCGTGCCACCTGCACAACGTGTGTTTCCTTGCATGGTCTTCCACTCGTGGTTACATGTGATACCACGTGTGTAACTTCACACACGCAGGCCAGGACAATGAAGGGACCGACGTAATGTGCAAGATTTAGCACAGTCCCTGTTGATGGTGGGGTAGCAGAGGAACACAATGTCACCAGCGGTGTAACGGAGATCAGAGTGGCGGCGGTCATACGACTGCTTGAAGTGTTCTTGAGATGCCAAGGTGCGTAGGCGCGTACGGTGACGTGCTACTTCTGGAAGGCAAAGTGTTAAGCCCCTGAAGGATCGTTGTGTTCTTCTATAAAAAAGGTGATGTCGAAGCAGCTGCTAGTTGCGGGCATAGAGAAGGAAGAAAGCGCTGTATCCGGTAGTTTTGTGCTTTGCAGTGTTACAAGCGTACTTAAAGAAGGGCAAGAGGTCACCCAAAATTTTGCGTGAATTGGTGCAGAAACAACGGAAAGGTGCTCGCGCCGCTGTTAGCGCCTGAAGTTCAGCTCGTAGAGTAGATGCGAATCCCTCCCAAATGAACAACCACATGCCCGCTTGGAATGCCGGTGTGAGCCAATATAGCTCATCAGGGGTTTCTCAGGGGATATTTTTGACGGCGTCTGTCACTTCTAAACACGCGCACATGACCGGTTACCGGTTTATGCATGAGCAGGTTTGTAGAGCAGAATAGTTGGTGGAGCAGAATAGACGCATGGCATGTCTGTTGTGCTGGTGCGAGTTTTAAACGCAGACGTTAAACGGCCCAAACATAAACCTTTAAGGAGTTGGTGGTAGAGCAGATCTGGTTTGTGGGTTCAGTTTTTTCAGAGTATTGACGCAAATGCAGTATCGTGATCTATGGTGGTAACAATTGGCATGCCATGCAGTTGGGTTGGCTGAGGATTGAAATGGCGTCTTTCTTTAAAGTTATTACGTCAGTTGCGGCAACAATCTGAACCCTGCTTTACACAAACAGTAAGTTGCTCACTATGCGGGAGGGACACAAGCAGTTTCATGTTTATCTGCAAAAACAAAGCTTAGATCCTTCATAGGTGCACTCAGCTAATTGGCTAGGAAAAGTGCTGCATCGCAAATTACGATAAACGTGTTTTGTTTCGTGCGCCCCATGGACTGCGTCAAGCTTTGCAGGTCATCCTTCTGCACAGAGGGTAAGGGCACTAATTATACAGATATGTTTAAAGCATTTGACAGGGTACCACATGATCACATATTCCACAAATTACTTCAATTAGGTATCAAATGCACTGTAATAAATGGATAACCGCTGATCTTTTAGGGAGGACTCAATTTGTAGATGTACTTGGCATCGAATGTCGCCAGGTAGAAGTTATCTCTCCCCGCAAGGACACCTTGAGCAATCTTGGTGAAGGTACTGGCGATACCGCGGACCCCGAGCCCCCAAACATAAGCTTGATCAAACCGTGGCGATGTGTTTATAGGTAGAGGGTTAGAAACCATGAACGGTGGCCGTCGGAGCCCAGGTCAAGCTCCGGCGGATGGGGTTCCTGTCTGTTTACCAGGCAGGGAGTTATGGGACCTATTCAGCTATCAGGGTAAGGCTGATGAAGAAAGTACCCCCGTCCACTGCTTTTTCCTATGCCGTATGAATAAGTAATAAAACTCTCAGAACGTGATCGGTCCCTGAAAAGGGGCCGCACTGAAGTTTGCCTTCCATCCCTACCAACCATCAACTTTCCGAAACCTGACTATCTTCGTTTTTGGGTGCTTTAATCAACAGATAAATCCAAACCCCTCTCCTCCCAGTCTGTGTTCTTCGTCTCAAAGTTTCTTGAAGGAATCATTGGCAAATCTTTCGACGCAAAAAAACTACGAACAGCGAAGTGTTGGTTGAAGACAAGACGCAGCAGCAAGCCACAAATATCCTGACCCAAACCCGCATGGCCGATCTGAACATCACTGGCATACCCCACCACAGCCTCAATAGCTTGCAAAGTGTGATATCTGAGCCAGATCTGCTAAGTGAAACAGGGACCGACCTACTGGAAGGCCTGAAGGATCAGGGCGTTACCACTGTCAGGAGAATCACCATCCGTCATGGCAATATAGAAATACCAACGAAGCACACAATCTTGACATTCAACAAATCAAAACTTCCTGAGCACATCAATGTTGGCTTCATTAGGGGTGGTGTACGTCCGTACATACCTAAACCCGCGCCGCTGCTACAAGTGACAGCGATTCGGGCACGCTGCAACTTTTCTAGCGGCAAAACGACCTGCGCGAAATACGCCGCACATGACCACCTTATTGAAAACTGTGACTCTACTACCTTCACGTGTGCAAACTGTCAGGGGCCGCACGCAGCATGGTCCCGCAGCTGTGAAAAGTTTCAACATGAAAAGAAGATTATCAACGTGAAAGTAACCGAGAACACCTCCTTTCCAGAGGCGCGAAAGAGGTTCGCCTCTTTCGTCCTGGGGAGGTACGCCGCCGCAGCTCGCTGTGGGGCAGAGTGGCGTCTGGTCTCGGCGAGGACCCACCACCACGAGTCGGACTTGGTCCGGCTGCACCCCCCCCCCTCGGGTTGCCTCCGGCGGCCCAACCAGCCTCCGAAACGCTGGCTGAGCCAGCAGCGGTTGTGGTGGCATACACGTCCGGTTGGCGTGATGCTGCATCCTCCAATACCGCTCCACCGTCCCAAACCGTTCCAAAAGGGGGGAGCCAGTGGCAGCTCTCACCCCCACCGCACCGCCTGCGCCATCCGAGGCGTTTTTGAAACCCTCGTCGGTTGCGGGCAAAGAAATGTGCGCCCCAAAGGGTACGCGGTCCAAGGAGCCTGATCCCTCAGGTGCCTAGCGCAACCAGAGAAGGCCGTGGTGGATTGAGGACTTTAGGCGGGTGCGAGAGGCCCAGAACAAGGCGTGGGGTTTCCTTCGTCGGTACCCCACGTCCAGTAACCTTCTCGGGTTCAAAGAGGACAAGGCGTTTGGAAAACGTGTGCGTCGTGGGGCAAAACGAGAGAGTTGGCACTCCTTCTTGACATCCGAAAACTCGTACGCAGACACAAAAAGTCTGTACACACATACGCAAGCTCAAAGGACAACAAACACACAGCCTGCCCCTGGTTGGCCCAAAAGGGGACACACTCGAGGACCAGGCCAAAACACTTGCACAACACTTCGAACACATGTCCAGTTCAGCACACTACACAAACACTTTCATGAAACACAAAACATCTCTGGAAAAGAAGTCACTACGTGATAGCAACAAGTCACACACTTCTTAAAATTCTTCTTTTTCAATTCATGAGCTTAAGGCAGCCCTGAAAACATGTAAGCCTTCAGCTCCAGGTGCAGACAAAATCACATACACCATTATACAACACCTACATGCAGACACCCTTGAAACACTTCTGCATCTATACAATAACATATGGCTTTCGGGGCACTTTCCTCGCTCTTGGAGGGAGGCCGTAGTAGTGGCTTTCATGAAGAAAGGGAAGGACCCTTCCTTTCCCGCTAGCTATCGGCCCATCGCCCTTACAAGCTATCTGTGCAAGCTCCTCGAGAATATGATAAACACACTTGTGTACTTCGTTTAGTACAATGGTCTTCTCGAGAGCTGCCAGGCAGGCTTCAGGGCAGGGCGATACACTAACGATCAACTCTTCGCGCTCGAGTGTTACAAAAAGGATGCGTTTATTCATAAACAGCTTTCCGCAATGGTGTTTTCTGATCTTGAGAAGGCCTATGACACCGCCTGGCGCTACGGGATCCTCAGTGACCTGAAGTCATTTGGTGTATCAGGCAACATGATGAACATTCTTAATAGTTTTTTGTCCGAAAGAACAATTCGTGTGAGAGTTGGTAGCTTACTTCTCAAGGGTTCATGTACAAGAAAATGGCGTTCTTTAAGGTGGGGGTCTCTAAGCTGCACTCTTTTCATAGTTAAGATGAACTCCCTTGGGAAAACATTTCCACCTACAATTTCTTTTTCAATGTATGTAGATGACGCCCAGGTATCTTTTAAATCTTGCAATATGTCCATCTGTGAGCGTCAATTCCAGGTCGCTGTCAAAAAACTTGCCAGCTGGGCAGACAAAACGGTTCTAAACTTAACCCAGAAAAAAGCACCGGTGTTGTCTTCTCCAGGAAGCGCGGGATCCATCCGGACCCAGATATTACCCTTAATGGCGTTTCGCTTCCTGTGAGGAAGGAACACAGGTTTTTAGGAGTGGCGTTGGATGAAAAACTTACGTTCATCCCCCACATTAGGCAATTGAAACATAAATGTCTAAAGGCTCTCAATATTCTTAAAATCTTGTTACACCAGTCCACTTGAACCGACAAGCAACTCCTCTTACGTATTTTTACAAGCCTAGTGAGATCCTGATTGGACTATGGAAGCGTCATTTTTGGGTCTGCAACAAAAACGTCACTCAAAATGCTCGACACAGTGCTGCATCTGGGGCTTCGCCTTGCATGTGGTGCGTTTTGCACTAGCCCTGTTGCGGATCGGACAACTCGTTGCGGGTGCACCGCCATAAAACGAAGCCCTGAAACCCCTGATCGAACGACCCTTTTAATGGTGATGACTTAGTTACAATGGTAATGATACTCGTGCCCTCGAGCCAGGAGCCAAATCTTCTTCCTCTACAATTTCCAACATTCTCCCGGCCACAAAACAGATATGAAAGAAATATTAAGCTCTGGCAAATGTCTCCTCGTGAAAACATAGCACCGCAGTTCTAGGCAAAAACACGACATAAAAGCAGTTCAGACTGGATTGTCTTTTCGCCCCATTTGCTGATTGCTTCTGTTTCTCCGTCTTGGTACCTGGAGCTTCATCTTGCAATGAGTCATTCAGCTTGACTGCTGGTTTCCTTGACCATAAACGTCGACTTGTACGGTTGTCCCGCTGAGCAATGCGCTGCCATCAGACACCTGCCGAAAGCAACGAGAATAGATGACCTCACGAAAATGTTAATCTTCAAAAGTACTTTTTTCTGGATCTTTGATAATCGTTCACTCTTGAAATCCCTTCCGTGTCTTTACCGCGATCGTGAGCCGGAGAATTCTGTTCCAGAAGTCCACCTGGGGTTTCTCTGAGGGTCGTGTTCATGGTCTTCGTAATGCAGGCGTTGTGGATATACGCGTTAGTGTCCGCTTTTCGAAACGCCTTCGTGTAAAGGATACCATTCATTAATTGATAGCGGCTAGATACCGACTTGGTGGCCTGCGTATGCTCCGGGAAATTGAAGTTGCGGCCAGTGTGCTTCTGGTGTTTCTTCACTTTGCATGCATAGTGCGGGTCGCACATGGCAGTCGCAAGTCTACCCTTGCACATCCTACACCATATTTTTCGCGGGTACTCCTTCGATCGATGGCCAACCATTTTGCATCTATAGCATCGCATAGCTTTCGCTAGCCGCCGCTTCTTTTCAGGAATGCTCATAGAAGCATGGCATGCCTCGGTCATATGCTTTGGCGATCTGCAAAAAAAGTACACGTTTCGTTTGAGCATCACATCTTGGTAGGCGTGAAAAACGGATGTTGATGTTGATTGCCCGTTACGTTGCAAGGGGTCACTCGATTCGGTAGGAGTCGCCACTGGAGCACATTGCTCTCTTGCCTCGAGTTCGATTTGCGTGTATCGCAAGAGTAGCTCCAGTTGCCGGCAAGCCGTTTCGTTTTCGTCCCCAGACGAAGATGATGTCCCGCCTATTGATATTTTTTTGAGGCGGACGTGCCTGTGAAACGCCACGACGATTTCTTCCGGCCGAATCTCGAGCAAAATGTCGTACAGCATCGCGGCGAAGCTGCTCGTTTGAACATCCAGAAGGTTAAGGCAGCGGACGTTCAGCTGGACGCAGTCGTAAAGTCTGTGCAGCTACCTTTCCTCCGAGAGAGACGTCACTTGATGCAGCTCACGGACGTTTCTAAAATGCCGCTGTACGATCCGGCGCTTGCCCCCAACCTGCCCTGGAGCTGCTGGATGGCACTCTCATAGCACGCCTCCGTTGTTGGCAGTCCGGCGATCGCAGCTGCTGCGTCACCTTCCACGTAGTTTCGGAGGTAGTGAAATTCTCGGTGGTGGTTAAACCTGGTTAGTATGGACTGCACCGTTGAATTGCTCCCAAAGCGACGTTCAGCTTAACCAGCCTCCATGAAAAGGCTGTATGGTGAGCATGGGCAGACGGGGTCCAGTGATCTGGGATGGAGCCGTCGTTGGGGCATCTGGCGTGCTAATCGCAGCCGACGGGGCAGGTTGCGGCGTGCCGCTGACGCTCACCTCCTCAAGCCGGTACGTAAGCCAAGTCAGAGCCTCGAGCGTCTTGTCGTTGTAATGGGCCGCCGACTCGTACTCCCTTTCCAGCTCCTCGACAGGAACCGCGTCCTCGACCTGGGTCTCGATCTTCCTAAGCTCCTCGGGGCTAGCCATGAGCTGGTCCAGCACCTTTCGGAGCGTGATCCGGTCAGAGCAGCCGCTCTCGATGAGCGCTGTCGCCCCGGTTGCAATTTTTGTCGCTTGGGCTCGCCTTGCAGCGCGTTTCGCCTTCAGCCGGTCCATCGTTAAGCGCAAATGCGCTGCTTTGATAGTGCTGCCGAGCCCCAACTGTTACTTAGAGATTGTTTGTAGTTGTATTCGTGCCCTGCGAGTGCTGTTGCTGATATGTGGTGACATCGAGACTAACCCTGGCCCTGCAACTCGGTCCGCTAATGCTGAAACCCCTAGCGACATTATATCTGTCCTCAGCGATATCTAATCCGGACAGGCAGCCATCCCTAATGAAATGATATCCATACGTTCTACGCTGCTGCAACACGAGGAAAACTTTGAAGAAATTACTAAAAGACTATAAAATTGTAGACAACTGCTCTGTAATAGCCACGGTAAAAGAAAAGGTCGGCGGCTTGCAGACACTAACTGAGCAAAACTGCGATGACATCGCTAGCCTTGTCGCCATGATGGACGACTCTGAGGACAGACAGCGACGATCCAACCTTGTCTTTTACGGTTTTGAAGATGACAGTGACGAGACTTGGGCACAGTCTGAGAAGCGCGTCATCGATCTATGTCTTGCCAATCTCGAAGTCTCAGTCCAATCTAGAGTCATTGAACGCGCTCACCGCATAGGACGTTTTAAAACAAGTAAAAATAGGCCCATCATTGTCCGGTTCTGCCATTTCAATGACCGAGAACTAGTGCTGTCTAACGCCAAAAAAACTAAAAAACACCAACTACAGCATTAGTGAAGATCTTTCCCCCAACACGTGCAAGGCCCGTAAGCACCTCATTGAATCTGGTAAAGCATCTCGCAAGACGTATAAACCTCGGTACAACAAGCTAACCATTGACGACACTACTTACGCTTTCGATCGCTGTTCTGAAAAAGTAATCCCCCACCGCCTATAGCTACCACCTCCCACCCCAGCGAATCCTAAATTAAACCCTGAACTTTTGTCAATTGTACACACTAATATTAGAAGCCTCTTGGCGAAACGCGACTCGCTTTTTAATCTTATCTGCACGACAGAATGCAACTTTGTTCTTTTAACTGAAACGTGGCTAAAACCTTCAATAAGCGATTTCGAATTGACACCATGCTTTCCTGGCTTTACAATTTTTTGGCGAGATTGTGATGGTAAGCGTGGTGGTGGCATTTTTATAGCTGCTCACAGTCGATTAAATTGTTTCCCAGTGGTCTACCCTTCCAGCCTCGATTTATTGTTTGTCTGCTGCAGAAATTCATATCCTCCGGTTATCATTGGAGTCTGTTACCGCCCCCAAGACTCAGATGCTTCATTTATCGCTAATTTCCACACTGCTCTTAACTTCCTGAATGCCTCTCATCCTAACACACCGGTTATTTTATTGGGTGACTTTAACTTTCCAGGAATAAACAGGTCGAACCTCGCGCTCACGGTATCTAAACACACTATGGAAAGCGACTTTGTTAACACGTTCTTAACATTTGATTTATCTCAACTTGTTTCCTTCCCAACGCGAGTTACTGGGCACTCTTCACATATTCTTGACCTCATTCTCACGTCACACCCATGGCAATCTTGTATCGTTAGGTCCTCTCCCCGAGATAAGTGATCACGCTGTTCTTCACGCTTCGTTTTCTAATCAACTTTCAGGTCCAAAACATTCCAGGAAATCCCTCGCGCTCTAAGATAAGGGTAACTATGCCGCCTTTAACATTGAACTATTCATATTTTGCGACTGGTATTTAAACGACTTCTTCCAACGCCCCCTTGAAACTAACTGGTCTTTGTTCAAGTGCAAAATCTATGATTTGATCAATAGGTTTATACCCACAATTACAATTACGGAACGGGCGTCTTCACCTTAGTTTAACACATCTCTTAAGCGTCTTAACAATAAAAAAAGCGATTATATCGCTCGGCTCAACTTCTAACACCGCGAGCGCTTGGAACAGGTACCGCAGAGCAGCACAGGAATTTGAATCCCTTGCTGCAAATGCTAAGCGTTCTTTTTTCTCTTCTATATTACCTAATATGCTACGCAATAATCGTAAACAATTTTGGAGAGCCATTAACGCCAACCCCACAAAAACATTATCATTACTTGATGAACTCGGTGATCCTATTCCAGATCATATTACTACTCAAGTATTAAATTCTGCCTTCTCTTCCGTATTTACCCCTGAATCTTGCATCCCGCTTCCAGACGCCCCATTTCTTGATTATCTGGTCATGCCAGGCATTACATTCGATCCATAGGGAATTGCAAAACTAATTGATGAATTGAAACTAACGTCATCCGCGGGAATGGACAGAATTAATTCCAAAATACTGAAAAACACTAAGCCTGTAACAAGCATTATTCTTTCACACATATTTCAGCAGTCCATTTCATGCGGAGTGGTGCCGGAAAACTGGACGCTTGGTAAGATCGTTCCTGTCCCGAAAAAAGGTATTTCATCTTCGCCGAGTAATTATCGTCCCATTTCGATCACAAGTGTATGCTTTAAGTTAACGGAACACAGATTTTTATTGCTACATAGTACATTTTTTACGTTCAGTACATTTCTTTCACCCTAACCAACACGGTTTTCAAAATGGACTTTCATGTGACATTCAACTCGCCCTGTTCGTTAACGACCTGAGTTCTAGCCTGGATATTAGCATACCTGTAGACGCCATTTTCATTGATTTCGAAAAAGCCTTTGATAAACTTCCCCATTTAAGTTTTTTTTAATCTTTCACTTCTTAACCTTAACTGTCTTCTTTTAATTGGATATGTGACTTCTTGACTAACCGATAGCAGTTCGTTTGTGCTAACAACCATCGCTCCTCCTTATCCGCGGTAACCTCCAGCGTACCTCAAGGCACGGTCCTTGGTCCTCTACTATTCCTAATCTATATTAACGACCTCCCCAATAACTTAGCTTCTAACATTCGTCTATTCGCAGACGACTGTGCCATTTATCGTCCTATTCACAATGCAAGCAACACTGTCATCCTACAGTCTGATTTTTCTTTGATTCAATCATGGTGCAAAGAATGGCTGATGTCCCTTAACATAAAGAAAACTTGTGTCATTTCTTTCCATTGCCGTCAATCTTATTCCTCCAATAAATACCTCCTGTTTGATTCTGAAAAACAGCAGCTAATTCATGTAAATACCTCGGTATCACTCTAACTTCAGATCTGACCTGGTCATCCCACATAATAAACATCACTAATGACGCTAACCGTGTTCTTGGCTATCTCCGTAGAAACTTACGTCTTACCCCACCATCTGTTAAACTTTTAACCTATCTAACACTAGTTCGCCCGAAGCTAGAATACGCATGTGCCATCTGGGATCCCCATCATATCTCTCTTATTCAAACACTTGAATCCATCCAAAATCGCGCAGCCAGATTCATTTATTCAGACTTCTCCTATCACAGTAGCGTCACTGAAATAAAATCTCAAGCTAACATGGTTAACTTAGCTTCACGCCGAAAAATTTTAAGACTGTTTTTCCATAAATTTTATCATGCATTGCACCTAAACCATGTTATCATTCCAGCTCATCGTCGTTCATTCCGTATTAGCCATTCGAAAGCCGTTTATCCACCCCGTGCGCATACCACTCCCCATCACTCTTCATTTTTTGTGCAAACATCAATAGAATGGAACGATCTTCCTGCTGACATCGTGCACCCCTCCAGCATCACCCATTTCAAAGAAGCCATCGAACAAATCATCTGTTTGTGAATTGTCTACCCCCTAATGTAACACCCCATGACTGGGGCCCTTGAGGTATTATAAATGAAAAAAACGTCCGGCTTACTCCCTTGGTAGGTAGCCTGGTCCGCGCGTTGTCCCAGTGGGTGCGGTTCCGAGAAGGACGCAGTTGCTTGAACGACCGTTTCTAGAAGAAACTCGTCGTCGCCGTCGCTCGTTGGCCACGTCGATGGGAGCCGCTCGTTCTCCGTTACGATTCGGCCCCAAATGTTGCGGATCGGCCACCTCGTTGCGGGTGCGGCGCCAGGAAACGAAGCCGTGGGAGCCCAGATCGAATGTCCCTTTAAATGGAGATGACTTAGTTGCAATGGTCATGATACTCGTGCCCTCTAGCCAGGAGCCACATCTTCTTCCTCAACGATTTCCAGCAAGCCCAGTCGAGAGCCTCTAGGCCGAGTGTGATAAATGGTCCCTATATCACCAGACGATTTACATGGATTTGTTGTATGTCTCATAAATCATGGCCCTGACTAACCACCCTTTTAATTCCAGCATTTATAGTACATCCTCACCACTGTTTTTAAATTGTCCATCCATCCCTCCGCCTTTTTCACTTAGGGTGTGAGAATGAGGTGACCCTTTTTTTAAAATCACAAGACACCCATCACTGATTTTATACCACCATGGAATCTGCGCCCTGTGCTCTGTGACCTGTCTTTTATGCAGTTTGATAAGAACAGGGCACCAAGAATCGCGATTCAGCAGCATTTCATGTATCTGCAGGATAAATACAGGGCTGCAGAGTGTTTCAATGATGCTTCCAAAACGTTCACTGCGGTGTCTTGTGCTGCTCATTTACCCATTTTTGATGCAGGTGGAACTATGAGTGCAAAGTCAAGTGTTTTTTCGGCAGAAACATATGTAATCTTTCTGGCTGTAAGTCACATAGTTGAATATAATATTCCTAAATCCATCATCTATACAGATTCGCAGAGCGTTGTCCGTGCATTATCATCCGGAAAGCCATCGAAAGACCATGTAGTTAACCTTGTCTTGAAATCAATTATGCTGGCGTATTCTTCAAACCTTGAGGTGACTCTGTGTTGGGTGCCAGGCCACTCTGGCATCGGCGAAATGAACTGGCGAATGAAATGGCCGCCAATGCTGCACTCTGGAACACAGTAAACATAACTACACTACCTTACACAGACCTCAAGCCACACAAAGGACAGCAACTCCATAAAACATCGCAAGCAGACTGGAGTGAACACACAGACAACAAACTACACGTAAGAAAACCGCACTTGGGAGAATACACTACTGACTCGCACAACAGCCACATTGAAGTTACCTTAGCTAGACTACGTATAGGCCATACACATGTAACGCACTTGCACCTGCTAACGGGATCTCCAAGACCGATGTGTGGCATGTTTGGGGAGGGCCTATCCGTGGTCATGGTTTCGATGGTCTCATGGTCACGATGCCATGGTTTCTATGAAATGCGTGTTAAGTATTTGTCAGACGTTAAGTTTTTAAACCTCATTTTCTATCATGCATAATCAAATCTGGCCCTATACATCAGCCATCACCATTATCTTTAATTGATTTTTCTATGTCCTGTTTATACGTTTTACTCCTACCTTTAGGGGTAATCACTTCTCTTCAATAAATAACTCCTTCTCTGGTGCTCTTTGCCCTCGCTGGCCTTGCGCCATTAAACACCAACCATCATCAGAAGTTACCTCGGGGGGGGGGGGGGGGGGCGGGGGGTCTTGCTGTGGTCAGTTCTGGGTCACATCTTGGTTGTAACGTATAAAAATGATATTGCTTGTGACATAGCTGAGATAGAACCTGTACGACTTTTTGCAGGCGACTGTCTAATATACCGGGAAAATAATGACAGCAACGACCACGCGCAACTAAGCAAAGACCTTGCATCGATTGAAAAGTGGTGGGAACGTTAGAAAATAAAACAAAAGAAAGAAAAAAAATGGCTTCTTTACGTGTTACTAACAAAACCACAAATGTCCACAATTTCCCATATAACCTAAAAACTGACGAGATTAGCATTGTCAACGCCGTAAAATATTTTGGTGTGACTATTACAATGACATAAGCTGCGCTTCTCATATTACAAATCTTTGTTCCGCTACCGAAAAAAAGCTCCGGGTTCTGCGTAGGAACCCTGAACTGGCACCCCCTCGATGAAACTATCTGCCTATCTAACCATTGTCAGGACAACATAAGAGTTTCGCTAGCATCATGTGGAATCCTCCTAATAAAGGTTTATTTGACGAGCTTGAAAAAGTGCAAAAGAGGCGCTCGGTTCCTATTACGACGTTACTCACCCACTGACTGTCTCAGATGACCACACTCATGCGCTCCTAATGATTTTTTTCTATATACCCAGGATGCCTTTAAAATACAGACAACCCAATACCTAATTCTGAGACAAGGTAGAGACATGCGAAATATCTTATAACCGCACTTTCACGGCTCCAAAACTACGTATCAACACTAACGCATACACTTTTTTTCACGTACAATACACCACTGGAATGCATTACCAGAATCTGTCGTTCTATCTTAGACTGCTTCGAAATTCGAGAATGGCCTTCTTGCGAGCCCAACTACAAATGACCCTAACCTAGGTTGTTAGCAGTGCTGAATGAATGTCTGCACACTGGTGTGTGTATATGTAGATGTATATGTACATGTATAGATTTATTCATTGTACTCATTTGCTTCTCAGTATTTTATTGCGTTTGTTTGCCATTATTTGTTTGAATTGTTTATGCAAGAATATAGGCATGCACGATTATGTGTTGTCTTTTGTGAGTGCTTATGCACGCTTCTAAGTTACTAAAAGAATTTTGTATCTCCAACCTGTATCGGCCTCCCTCGCCAACAGTATGAGTAAATAAAAAAATAGATTGGGAGAAAATTGCCTTTCTTAAGGCATCCCTTCTTGTAATTGTAATTGAAATGGTGTGCTGCGACCGTGTATTTCGGAACACAAAATCAGACATTTATGAGTCCAAAAGGAAATAATGATACGGGGTAGCATCCCTGGTGACGCTTGAACCATTGCGGCCTGGTGATTCAGTTTAGTTTAACAGCGGTACGTTAAGGTCATCGACATCATTGCCTAAAAGAGGGCCCCGCTCTTTTCTAGTGGTAGGACGAGCAGCTATAAAGTCTTCTAAAATACAGGAGGCATCTTTTTGACGAGTTTGACGGCATCACGGGTACGGGCTTTATTAATCGGCGACTTTTGTTTCTAACGACATTATATGGTGAATGTGGATGGGCCGGAGATGATTTTAGTGGATGGCGAGAATAGCTCCCGAAGGGTGTGGTTACTTATGCGCTACGGTGGAACTGCTGAACAGCTGATGTGGCTTAATCGACAAATATTAAAGTAGGATACGTGTCTACGGATCTAGCTATATGTAGGCAAGTAATTTTATGGACCCATTCGCATCCTAAATGCCTATAAGAACTGCATTTTTATGGTGGAAACAGTTCAATTGGGGGAAACAGTTGATACCTGTACACGTTTATGGAAGTAAGGAAGTTAAGTTAGCTCGAGGCTGTGCCCTGGCATCTGAGAGGGAAGACGAGGTCTGCATCGGAGTTACAGGAGTAAGGCAGAGTTCTTCGGTGGGCGGGAGGTAATTTTTTATGGTGCTTTCAGTGCGAAAGATGTAGAGGTCGTAGCTTTGCCAAGGTAAAATGTGGTTGGATTGTGAGTGCGTCTTTTAGGCCGGATAGACAATTGCCCATGGAGACAATTGTCCGGAGAGACCAGAGCCCGTAGTGGTTGGAGTTCGTGTTGACGGCATGATTTTCTAGCGAATGATTTGAATTTATTGATTTGTTCTACTTCTTTTGGTTGTGAGTGGGTGGAGCATATCAATTAGTTGGGGAAGCACAGTTTGTTCTGATGCATTGGGTGAAGCAGTGCAGTTAGGAGTAGTTTACGTAGCGGGAGGCAAATTGGGTTTCTTACGCCACCCATTGGGGAAACGTTTGGAGTTGTCGAGGGCCTCAAAATGGACCTGAATAACGCAATTAACACAGTTTGTAACTCAAAAACATGTGTTTGCATTTTGCACTTCATACAGAAGGTTTTACATTTTGTATCTTAGGTTGGAAGTGGTGGGAAGTATTGGGAATAACCTTTGTGAGAAACCACCTCAGCACGGCCTAATTGTGCAGCCAGTTGAGTTGATCTCTAGGTGACGTGGCGCTTGAGGCCTCTTGTACTTACTAAAGCATCGGGAACGTTTTTTTGCAGCAGGCGCAGATCGATTGTCTCGTAGGTGACTGTCATGTTGCGATAAATCCTGATATGTCCTGAATGATTCACATCGTGGCAGCCGGAGTAGAAGTTGACAATCAAGTGTTCAGCATAGTGTTTAGCGCACCTCGGAGACCTAGAGGGATGAGCGTCGCTGCAGAGGCTGCACGTAGGGTTTCAGGCGTGTTCTGGTTAGTTGCCAGTTTTAGAGGTCACAGACGTAGCCCGCCGATGTCGCTAGAAAAGGAAACGCTGTCGCTCGATATCCAACCACATCACAGGTGACGCAGACAGGAATACTTTTCTTATACATAGAGGAAGGGCATTCTGCTGCAGCTGCGTTGTAGAGTATGATTGCAATCATGCTCCTCTCGTTGAGTTATTCTCACGAAGTAGGCACAGTTTACGGTTGCTGCTACCTAATCCGGAGGTAACTCCCGCTGAACTTGGTTTTCCACTAGAACAACACATCCACAGCTCCAAAGACGTTATAAGAATTTTATCATTCAAGCGAATAAAGACTGCAAGTGAGTAAAGGAAAAAAATGAAAAAAACCAGGGAACCACTTTGGGCGGCTGTGGTGGTACCGCCTTCATGCGTGAAGGGTACGCGAGTTCCACCCCGCACATAGAAGCAAAGCCGGCGTGTGTAATCACTGTTATGATTGGGCCGAGGACCACGCAGGCCGAGAGAAGAACACTGGTTAACACGTCGAAGACTATATTTAGGAGGACGGAGGACAAGCACAGGACGTGAGCATAGTAGAGGTCGGGACGTGACAGACAGGGCGGGTTTCGGTCACACGTACACATAGTCCACAGTTAAAAGATACACAAAATAATCTCGCAGTTCACGAGGTCCTAGCGCAATGCCTAATAGGCAAGTCAGCTCACTTTCAGTCGATCGCGACGCGTTTCTAGGCGCTCCAACAGCAGGAACGGCAGCGCCCAACAGCCGGAATGGCGCGTCAGCAGTCGGCGAATCAGCACCTCAATGACGGCGCCCACACGAGCTCTCAAGCCTTGGCGGGGTAGCGACGGTCGCGTATAAGGTGGCCTAGGCGTCTCACGGGGTAGTTTCCGTGGACCGCGCCCTGTTCCACCGATTGGCTTCCAGCCGTTTCCGTTCCAGCCTCCGCGATCACTTACGCGCGGCTCCTCCTCGTCGTCCTCGACACTGTCACTCTGCTGGCTCACTTTCGCGGCCAATCACTCACGTTGCCATTCATCACATCACCCCCACCTCAAGAAAGTTGTTAGGGGAGCAAACAACTATTCTACTAGTCACGTCCCCTGGTCATGGTCACAGCGCACTCACGCACAGCATGCAGTCAGAAGTAGTCAGTTGCATGATGACTTGTCGCTGCTGGTTCACACGCATGGAGTAAGGAAGCGGACATAAGGTTTGTTCTCCAACTATCAGTCAGTAGCTTTCATTAAACTGTGTCGTTGAGCATGTATGCAGCGGCAACTTGCCCGTCGTTCTCTGGCTGCAGATGTGGCATGAGCGCACAAACCGCTCAACATCATTTTGCAGATCCGGCCAGTAGAAGTCACCTAAAATTCGCTCAGCAGTCTTGTGAATGCCCGCATGTCGAGGTGTGACGTTCTCATGTGCTGCTCGGATGATGAACTCCGGGAAGATTTTCGGCACTACCATCTGCTTCACCGTCTTTCCCACTGCAAAACGGCACTCTCTATATAAGAACCTTTCGCTTTCGACGAAAGTGTAGTGGTGATCTCGTGCGGACCGAGACTCCTTCCCAACTTTTCGGTAACAGGACCTCAAAGTGTAGTCTTTGCGCTGCTCTTGGGGTAGTCGATCTCGGTGGTAAGGAGTGCACGAAGGCGGTGGCACGTTGAACCGTGTGGTCTGCGGTCGTTCGGTCCTTGCAGCTGTAAAAATCAGATAGCAAGGCTCCGAACGTAGTGTTCGTCCCAGGCCGCTCTTCGGTGTTTCCCTGTTGCCAGCAAATTCGTACTCCCAGTCACTATCTGGCTGGTGAGGCTCCCTGACTCCTGGAATATTGCCGAGAATCAGGTCGTATATGGGACGACATTGTGCAGCAGCAGTTGCGGCGAAAGGAGCACGCGCTGACAGCATTCGTTTTTGCAGGGTGTTGCCGGCGGTTGACTCAGCGCAGAATTGGTTTGCTGCTGCGGGTCCACTGGTTCATCCCCACGTGTGGCTGTGCTTGCACGCCTGCCCAGCAACAGCTTTCCTGGAGAACCTTTATGCGACTGCGTCGAATGCCTGCTGACCCCATGACCACCTCTGGGAGGATATAAGCCTGAAGCGGACGCTTCCAACGCCATTGTGCAGCAGCAGTTGCGGCGAAAGGAGCACGCGCTGACAGCATTCGTTTTTGCAGGCTGTTGCCGGCGGTTGACTCAGTGCAGAATTGGTTTGCTGCTGCGGGTCCACTGGTTCATCCCCACGTGTGGCTGTGCTTGCACGCCTGCCCAGCAACAGCTTTCCTGGAGAACCTTTCTGCGACTGCGTCGAATGCCTGCTGACCCCATGACCACCTCTGGGAGGATATAAGCCTGAAGCGGACGCTTCCAACGCCATTGTGCAGCAGCAGTTGCGGCGAAAGGAGCACGCGCTGACAGCATTCGTTTTTGCAGGCTGTTGCCGGCGGTTGACTCAGTGCAGAATTGGTTTGCTGCTGCGGGTCCACTGGTTCATCCCCACGTGTGGCTGTGCTTGCACGCCTGCCCAGCAACAGCTTTCCTGGAGAACCTTTCTGCGACTGCGTCGAATGCCTGCTGACCCCATGACCACCTCTGGGAGGATATAAGCCTGAAGCGGACGCTTCCAACGCCATTGTGCAGCAGCAGTTGCGGCGAAAGGAGCACGCGCTGACAGCATTCGTTTTTGCAGGCTGTTGCCGGCGGTTGACTCAGTGCAGAATTGGTTAGCTGCTGCGGGTCCACTGGTTCATCCCCACGTGTGGCTGTGCTTGCACGCCTGCCCAGCAACAGCTTTCCTGGAGAACCTTTCTGCGACGGCGTCGAATGCCTGCTGACCACATGACCACCTCTGGGAGGATATAGGCCTGAAGCGTGCGCTTCCAACGCCATTGTGCAGCAGCAGTTGCGGCGAAAGGAGCACGCGCTGACAGCATTCGTTTTTGCAGGTTGGTGTGTATTCTTTGCGCTGGTTTTGTCATTTTTAAAGCCGCAACTGCTGCCCAACGTGACTTCTTTGATTGTCTCTGTACTGTGTTTGCGATGCCTATTTGCGCAGAACTTGCCAAACGAATCGATTCTCTTGAGGCCTTTCTCAAGGACAACATCGATTCTTTGGTGAAAGACCTTGCCACAAAAATGTTTCAGAAGTTTGAAGAACAGGGTGTTGGTGAGCACATAAAATTTGCCGAGACAGTAGGGTTTGCAAGCGATAACTACGACTCCTTGTTAGCGCGAAATGCTGAACTTCTCGCGGCCAATAAGGAACTGTTGGCGCGCAACGCAGTCCTTGAAAAGAAAGTGACTGACATGGAACAGTATTCAAGATTAAATAACATAGAGATAAAAGGCATTCCTACAACAAAAGGCGAAGACTGCAAAGTGATACTCCAGTGTGTTGCTGATGTAATCGAATGCCCTATCTCTCCCGCTGACATTGATACCGTCCACCGTCTGTCCACCAAGTCTAAAGAAAAGAACCTGATCGCACGTTTTTGTTCTCGCGACAAAAAAAAATGAGTTCGTCCGCAAAACCCGAAAGGCTCGGCTTCTTGCAAGCCAGCTTGGTTTTGCTGGAGAAAACGACAAACCCGTTTTTGTGAATGACCACCTTACAATTGAGAACAAGCGTCTGTTTGCGAAAACACTGGCTCTGAAAAAAGAAAAAAAGTGGCAGTTCCTTTGGACAGATAAATTACAGATCTTGGCACGAATGAACGAGGACTGCAAAGTCAATCGCATCGACACTGAAGCTGACCTGCGCATCTTCACCTGAGCCAGTCATTCGCGCACATGCTCCTTCGCACCGCTTTCAATGTCTCTTTTATCTCCAGATGAACTAAAAAATGTACTCTTAGGAAAGAATAGGTCCCGTATCCATTTTAATGCCAGAAGTCTTCGGAAAAACTACCATGCTATTAATAACTTTATCGCTTCACTTCACCATTCATTTTCTGTCATTTGTATTTCTGAAACTTGGTTGTGCAACGCCGATTGCAATTTATATGGTTTCCCGTCTTATCAGGCCGAATATTGCCTACGCATGTCAAGTATTCACGGAGGCGCTGCTATCTTTATTTCTCCGGAAATAAAATACTCTCGTCGGCAGGATCTGTCTATCAAGGTCCCCCAGTGTGAGACAGTATGGATCGAAATAGATAAATCATTTTTTTCGGAATGCCATAAAAACATTGTTCTGGGCAGTATATACCGCTCCCCATCTTCTTCCATTCTTGATTTCGTGCTCGGTTTAGCTTCGGTATTCAGTAAGGTATCCGCTGAAAATAAGTGCGCGGTAATTGTAGGAGATATCAATATTAACTTGCCCGATACTACCTCGAACTCATATTTAGCGTACACTAATTGTTTTAGCGGATTTGGTTACGAATCTTTAATTCTGCATCCCACAATATGCGTAACGTAAACACTTCTTGACCACGCCCTGTCTAATATATCTCCGCCACCTGAACCTGGCGTAGTAAGTTGCGACATTTCAGATCATTACCCGATATTTCTTACGTTTCCCACTAACGCACAAAACTCTGTTCCTTCTTTTTTCACCTCCGTTTTTAACAAAGAAGAATTCATTGATTCAGTAGAAAAAACTGATTTCTCTTTAATTGATTCCTTAAGTGACCCGGATGAAGCGCTGCAGACGTTTTGTAACCTATTTCTAGGGGCTGTTTCGTTAAACACAAAAAAAAAATAAATGTAAAAAAAAAGGCATAAATACCCAAGTAACCCGTGGGTAACGCAAAAGTTACTAGAATGCATGCGTAAGAAGGAAAATATGTATAAGAAAACTAAAAAGAAGCCGTTCAATTTAGCTCTTGCTAATCGATACAAAAACTATTGTAACATCCTAAATGCTATGTTAAAGGACACAAAAAGGCTCTACTACGAAAAGGAATTCAGTAAATTCAAGAACAATCAAAAAATGCAATGGAAGCTTCTAAACAATTTCTTAAATAATGCATCACGTAATGTTCCTATCTCTAAAATGGTTCATGACGATCGTACCTTTCATCAACCGGATCATATTGCTAATGCTTTTAATGACTATTTCTTAAATCTCCCTGCAGCAGGCCAATCAGTAGCAAATGTTAATATTTTCGGTCTTCACATAATTTTTATCTTTTTCCTGTCACTCCCGATGAAGTTCGTTCCACGCTCCTTACCCTTAAGAATACTTCAGCTGGTTTAGATAACGTGTGTGCATATCATCTAAAACTTGTTGCTCATTGTGTTTGTCTTCCTCTCTCCATCATTATCAACATGATTATCGCTCTCGGCATTTTTCCAAGCTTTCTTTAACGTGCTAAAATTATTCCTGTTTTTAAGAAAGGAGACAAGCACCTAATATCTAACTACCGGCCTATTTCTATCCTTTCTTCGCTTAGTAAAGTAATCGAAAAGTTGTTTCCTAATCGACTAAATAACTATCTAACTAAATTCAACATTCTTAGGCCCTGTCAATTTGGTTTTCGTTCTGGAAGTTTGACTAATCTTGCACTTTTGTCTTTAACTGATTTTATTAAAAATCGTTTGACTTAGGTATGTTTGTTGGATCTGTTTTTTTTTTAGATTTTACTAAAGCTTTTGATACTATTATTCATGATATTCTGTTTCACAAACTTGAATCCTATGGATTAACTGGACCAGCTTTAAATTTCCTAAAGAATTTTCTTATTAACAGGGAAGGTAGTGTTTGGGTTAATAATGCGTATTCTATGACTAAAACGATTAATCAAGGTGTGCCGCAAGGTTCTATTTTAGGTCATTTATTGTTTATTATCTATAAATGACCTTGCTGATTCCATTAATGCCTCTCACTGTGTTCTATATGTTGACGACACCACAGTATCTTCGGCTGATAAATCTTTGTCCAATCTTACGTCTACCCTAAATATTGTTTTGGCTAAAGTAACTAATTGGTGCCTCATCAACCACCTACTAATCAATCCATCAAAAACTAAATTTATAATTTTTAGACCACCCCAGAAGCGCCTGTCATATATTCCAACCATTTCTCTCTGTTCGAGTACTATAACCCCATGTGACAGCGTCCTTTTTCTTGGAGTGTTCATCGACTGGCATCTGAAATTTCATAAAAACATTGATCACCTTAGAAACAAGACTGCTTTTGGCATTCGAGCTCTGATAAAATCCCGCCCATTTTTTTTCACGCCAAGCCCTTATGTCTCTTTATTTTGCCTTCGTTCATAGTCATACCACATATCGTATTGTTGCATGGGGTAACACTTATGATTGTCATCTGGCACCATTACAACATATTCAAAATCAGGCTCTTCGTATCATTACTAACAGCTCATTTCGTGCTGACGCCTGTGTTTTGCTTCAACAGAATAATGTCTTATCGGTCAAAAATTTATTCTATTACAACATAGCCACGTTTTTGTTTCAGCTGCGTGTTAATAATTTATCGTACCAATTTATTGACAGGCAACTATTACAAAATAACAACTCCACCAGATTTGCAGCCAACGAAAAGTATTTATTACCCATAGTCCATACTAACTATGGTCAGATGACATCCGCTTTTTCAGCTATCTCATTCTGGAATAGTCTTTCGGTAGAACTAAAATCTTCATCATCATTCTTTTCCTTCAAACACTTGCTAAAAACGTTTTTGTTGAATCGATGAATGTATTGTTTTTATTATCTATATTGCTATGTTACTGTTCATTTCGTTGCCCAAGTTTTTTTAATTCAGCTTGATTGTAGTTGTAATGCAAGTGTATACTTAATGTGTTTTTTGTTGTCAACCTTTTTACCTTTTTTCTTTGTTTGAATTAGCATTGTGATAGCAATATGCTACGTGTATTTTTTTTTGCATTTTTGTTTAACCAGTTTTGTCACATTTTCTTACTCTACTTTAGCGCTACCTAAGCTGTGTTCATTGCGTTTAGTTACTGTTCTTTTTTGATTTTGCTGCTTTCTGTGTATTCTTCATTTTGTATTAATTATTCAAGGGTCCCGTTGCAGTCTGTTGACTATGGGACCCTTGTCTGTATACTAATCTGTATGTATTTCTCACCGTTTCGAATAATAAACAACAACAATTCAAATACAATTCAATTCATGCGGGCTGCGATGATCTCTCCCACCAAATACGGCATGTGGACCAGGATTTTTGCCTCTGGGAGTTCCTGGACGGAGCCGTCAACAAGAACAACTCGGCGTGTCATCCCAGTCAAGCAATCGTCGTCGACCATATCTCGGCGGACGATGGCTGTGTCACTTGCAGTGTCTCGGAGCACGCTGGCAAATTTTCCTAGAACCCGTTCAGGAACAACTGGCATTCCCTTGACAAGAAACGGTGAATATCTACCGCTGGTGTTAATATAGTTGGAACCACGTCAAGTTGTGGCCGACATCTGGCCCCTGTGCCACTTGGTTTTCGAGACTCTCTATGTAGGCTCGTAAATGGCACATGCAATCACTCTGTCTTGGTCTCCTGAGCCGCTTCGACAATTGTCGGAACTGCCACCTGGGCGGCCATGCTTGGAGCAGTTTTCATGTTCTTTGGTCACATTGCGACGGACTTGCGCGCGTTGTCCAGGACGTTCGCCTAACAACACTTCTGTGTTGCCTTTCCCCTGTGTGTCGGCTGCACCCTTCGTATTGTCCGGCGCGTCAATTGGAAGCTTCCGCAATTTCCGAAAGCTCTGGGGCTCCAGCAATCGGTCCGTGACGTCTGCCAATGCATCCAGGGTGGCACACTCGCGTTCCTTCAAGAAGGCGACGAGTCTCGGGTGGCAACGACAGTAGAATTGCTCCGAGATTAACAAATCGTGGATACCTTCATAGGTCTTGGAAATGTTGGCCATTTCCACCCAATGATCGAAGTAGCTCGCGAGCCTGGCCACAAACTGCTTTCCTGTCGCGCCAACTTCAGCGCGGCCCTTCCGAAACTTCTCCTGGTACGCCGTTTCTGTGCATCGGACCCGCTGGAGCAGCGCTTTCTTGACCTTGCTGTATTCAAGCGAGTCCTCTGCGGTATTTCTGCCAATCACGGTCAGCGCTTCGCCAGACAAGTACATACTGAGGCAGACGACCCATTTTTCCAGCGGCCACCCTTGCCCAGTCGCCACGTGCTCGAAGCGGTGCAAGTACGTGTGTAAGTCATCGCGTCTCTCATCAAACACGGGCAGGAGCTTCTGCGGATTCCCGAAGGGCACATGTCGGTTCGTTGCGTTCCCGGCAGTAACAGTGCTGGTGTTTTGCGACCCTTCTTGAAGACGAATCTTCAACTCCAACATTCGCATTTCCCTCTCGGCAGCTTCCTTGGCTATCTCGGCAGCTTCTCGCCGTCCCTCTTTTTCGCGTTGTGCGGCTTCACGGAGTGCCTCTCTTTCAGCTGCCCTCTCTGCACGCTGCTCCGCCCGCTGGGTGTCGATCCACTGGCGAAGTTCCTGTCCTGAGAGACCCAGCTGTGTCCCGATCGCCACTAGCTTGTCCACGTCCATGGTAGTCTTCATTGACGTGTTCTCACAGCACTCAACTTTCTGGAGATGTTAGGAGTGGTATCCTGGCAGGCTCGCCACTTTTGTTATAAATGGGCCGAGGACCACGCAGGCCGAGAGAAGAACACTGCTGAACACGTCGAAGACTATATTTAGGAGGACGGAGGACAAGCACAGGACGTGAGCATAGTAGAGGTCGGGACGTGACAGACAGGACGGGTTTCGGTCACACGTACACACAGTCCACAGTTAAAAGATACACAAAATAATCTCGCAGTTCACGAGGTCCTAGAGCAATGCCTAATAGGCAAGTCAGCTCACTTTCAGTCGATCGCGACGTGTTTCTACGCGCTCCAACCGCAGGAACGGAAGCGCCCAACAGCCGGAATGGCGCGTCAGCATTCGGCGAATCAGCACCTCAATCACGGCGCCCACACGAGCTCTCAAGCCTTGGCGAGGTAGCGACGGTCGCGTTTAAGGTGGCCCAGGCGTCTCATGGGGTAGTTTCCATGGACCGCGCCCTGTTCCGCCGATTGGCTTCCAGCCGTTTCCTTTCCAACCTCCGCGATCACTTACGCGCGGCTCCTCCTTCTCGTCATCGTCGCTGTCGCTCTGCTGGCTCACTTTCGCGGCCAATCACTCACGTTGCCATTCATCACAATCAAGAATCAGTGGTTTCTTCTAAAAAAACATATGAGCGATGCAGATGGAGGTACCATTAAGAGCGATTACTACCCGCATAGAGCAAGTGATAGCGGCTAAAGCGCGTGCAGTAACCGTTGCGCAAACAAAGCACTACTTGTATTACTTCACGGCCTCATGCTGTTCATTCACACAATGGCTTGAATACCTTGAGCATATGTTTTGTAATCAAGGTCCTCAGCAGGCGCTGGTAGCTCTAAACAGCGCATTTTTTATTTCTTTAGTATACCCGGTGGCATAACGGCTACGGTACAGGTGTTAATTACCTCCCTGTTCGCGAAGGAATGCAAGGAGGGTCCTTTCGTGGGCGCCTCATAACTCCCGATGGAGGTTAGCAGGTCTCTGTGATGAAGTGCCCGGGAAGGAGAAAGAGGAGGGCCGAGGAGCGCGTGGAGCGTGCAGAAGAATCGAATCGGCAAGGGTTGAGCTGACGCATTTGACGCGCTGGGCGAGTGAGCGCGGCCCTGTGATCGCTTGGAGCTAGAAGCCAGGGTCTCAACCGCTGCTGTCGCCGGAGAGCCGTCGGCCGCTAATCCGGTTACCGAAGTCTGTCTGCTGGCCCGTGCCTGGACCTGGTGACGCGCTGGGCCAGAGAGCGCGGTTCGGGGAAACACCGGCTCACAACCGCCGCTGGGCCATCGAGCCGTCAACCAGAGTTCAGGGTCCCTCACGTCCGGCCGCTGTCCCGTGTCCGGACCCGACGTGACGTGAGACTCCTCAGCGAGCAAGCCGCGCCGTGGTGCATCGACCGATCCCACTTACTTCGTGAGGAGACCTCGTTGGACTGCTGCGCATCCTGACCATGTAGGACGTTTCCTCCCTTGCTCTCTTTAGCGAACAGTTTTCGTTAGCCTGCTACCGCATTTAACGCTCCTTCCTGTATTCTCGTTTCCGCTCTGCATTTCCGCTTCTCTCTAACCTTCTGCTCTCATTTTCCACGCATAAAGCTATCCCTACTTGCGCACGCATTACCAACTCGTGACTTTCTAGCTGGTCCTAGGCCCATTCATGACAGTCTCCCAGGGTAGAGGCCTGTGCCTTGAACATGTCGTGTTACGGTCGCTTCCTGTGAAAGGCAAGTCCACAGAAGGTGTTCCGTGTCCGTATTTTCGACAGGAGCTGTGCAAAAGGGGGAGTTGTGTGCAACAGGGCATGGGAGTGCGGTGGTCATGGTTCCAGGTAACAGCGGGAGAGAGGGCTACAGCAACACAAAGTCTTCGCAGTAAGGCATCCTCTAATGAACGAGTCTACTTGTAAGGTCCATTCCAGATGGTGGAAATGAAGCTAGTCTGATGCGTCCAAAATTTTTCTCTTGAATAAATTGTACTGGAGCATCTTTTTTCAATTTTGGCAATGGTCCTGTAAAAAACGTATGGTCGCACCTACCATCCACCGCAATCTGAACAGGGAGCGTATTTATCCATACCAACGAGAGCCGAAGTGGGTAGGTGAACGTATACACCGTGAACCCGCTAACATCTCTGTGACGTCTCAAAAGATCTGGAGGTCGATATCAGAGCAGAATATTTATTACACATCAAAACAACATGCAATATTTTATTAAAAATTCTTGATGCAAACGTATCACTGCTGGTACCTTATATTAGGACGCTATTTCGACTACGTTGAAGATATACTCTCGATATTACTGCTACTTTATTTGTGGGTGCTATTAGGACATATTTTGCAGACTTAGTTCAGATGTTGCTTGTATTTCAGTTTTTACTTCGTACAGGTCTATCGCAGGTACATTTATTTTACCGATATCTGCTATAGTTCAATATCAAACTACCCGCAGCCACACGTTTAAAGGTTTAGCTATATCTGCTATAGTTTAATTGCAAACTACCAGCAGCCATACTTTTAAAGGTTACCTTGGGGTTTTGTATGTGAATGGGTGACTTTTGTAACCACGAATACTGCTTTGTAAAATATGAATGCCGAAGACCTGTTAAATAAATTACACTCGACATACGCCTGATGAACATTTGATGTTCATAGCAGTTTCCTTCAGTGAAACCACCATTTTACTTGGTTTTTCTACATGCGTAATGCAAATACAAATGCTATGTTGCTTTGTGACCGCAAACTAATGACACTTTATATATCCAGGTCTTTTGAGCCAATCCAATCCACTGTAATGGCATTCAAACATCAACCGTCGGTCGTGTTTTGCGCCGTTCAGATTGAAGGCGTAACTGGATGAGAGCCTTGAATGTTATTTATATGCCTACTGTCACAAGTGTGAGTGAATTCACTGAAGCTAGCGCTATATAGACCGTTGCAGTGTCCACGTTGCCTATCGCTTTTCCTCATGGGTTTGTTGCATGCAAACGTTATTACTCATAAAATATTAGCTTTATTAGTTGTGCCACTATATACAGAGTGTGCCACTATATAGAGTGCCACTATATACTTTGTGCTGTGTTTCTGGTGTTGTGTGAAATGTGCATTCGAAAGAAAGCAGTACGTTACATTCGTACCCGAGCGATAACTAGATAAACATTTGTGCTTTGTTTCGGTAGTTTCCGTACCCATCCTTTCCATGGGCTTCCGCCTTCTGGCAAAGGTATGTTCCAACCAGCCAAAGTTTAAATTCTTGTGAATCGTGCCTCAACAAAAACGGTGGTTGACGACGCGATATTAAAGATTTTACAGCGCCCGTAGACGAGAATATAACCAGAAGAGATGATACGACAAAGTGCTGGACTATAACTCAGTTTTATTCAGACAAGAACAACATTAACAGGGCAACTTCCAATATGAATGGCCACACCACCTAACGTTAACACCATTTCGCGCACTGCCAGCTACACCCGTAGGTCCTACTGGCGACGCGATGCTGATTTGCAGTAATAGCTTACCTGTGTGAACGTTCCGTTTATATTCCTTAGCGCAGACTCGTTTCGCACTAGTGCGTGAGGGCAGAACACCTTAGAATTGCCTTTGGGTTTTGTTTTTTGTTCTCAATATAGAAAGTGCGTTTTGTACATTCGGGAAAATCATTAGAATGAGTGAGTGGTAACCAGAACAGGAAAACCCCAATTCGTGGAAGTGGCGTAATGACCACGAGTAGCACGCACTACAATTTTTACATTCTATTTGTGTACATGTACGCGATTTGTTCGAAGGAACAGTAGAATGACAAAATTTGTGTGGTGTTACTCCTTTTCAGTCCTTTACAAATAAAGCATAAGCTTCTTGAAAGAATTCAATCGTAACATTCGTATTTTAGCACACTGTTCTGCCCACTATAGCAACCTTGTTTTCGCACAAGTTGGTGTGGTGGTGGTGGTGGTAAAAACTTCATTCATTCAAAGCGTCATAGAAAGAGGCGCCGGCTTGCGGCACTGGCACACTACAGTCTCCTAGTCTATGGCCACGAGCCCGGGGCCATAGCGGCGAGTTCGGTCAGCTGTATTACACATTCTTGCACGTGTGTATCGGTGCTCAGCAGCGTTGCCTCCCATTGCTGGGACAGAGTAGGGACAGAGTACCGAGGGACAGAGGGGCAGGGACAGAGTACCGTGGAGAGGGAGTTTGATGGAGCAAGCACCAACTATGTGGGGAAGGGAAGCGAAATGAGCGCCGCACATGTGCACGTGTGGCAGTATCGCCCGGGTAAGTGGTGGTGGCGCAATGCGGGATGCAGGAAGGTATTAGTTTGCAGGCGACACCACTGAACAGAGTGCCTATGCTTTAAGGTGGTAGCGGGGCCGGGGAAGTGCGTCCGACTAAGGCGGTAGTGCTGCGTGATGTCCCGGTAAATAACCAGGCGCTCCCTCTCTCCCACTCGATGTGGAGAGGCAGCATCCGAGGCATCCCGGCAGCAGAACTCTCGGGCTACCTCGTTAGCCAGCTCGTCAAACGGAAGGGACGAATGGGGATGAGTCCATATGAGGCGTGGGTAATGTGCAGACGAAATCGGTGCTGTCTGCATGATGCGTGCGGTGGTGGAGGATGCACGACCCTTCGAAAAGTTCCGAAGAGCCGTCTGCGAGTCGGAGATTATTGCAGTGTCGGGGTAGCGGTAAGGGCCAGGGCAACGGCGACGTCTTCACCAACTTTAGGGTGAGGCGTGGAGATCGAGCACAAAGCAACAGGGTGCCCTCATGAGTTGACAACTACGGCGACGCAGGCGGCACGGTCGGGATATTCCGCTGCGTCGACGTACTTGGTAGTGGGTTCGAATTATGGGCCTTGTGTAAGGCCTTGCCCCAGTCAATGCGGCGTTGTTGATGGAAGGCAGGATTCATGTTCCGTAGGATGGGGGCCACACTGTAGCGGGATTGGAGGGAGTCGGTCAAACTTATCTCCGTGATGTGTAGCAAAGGAGATGTCCAGTTTTGTTAAGATGGAGCGACCCGTCGGTATGGAGGCCAGGCGGTGGAGTTGGCTAACACGCTGGGCTTCAGCAAGCTCTCGAAGGTATTGTATGCCCCGGTTTGAAGAAGCTTGTGAGTAGAAGTTTGACGTGGGAGACCCATGGCCAGCTTGACCTTCTTGTGGAATATGCATTCGAGACGTCCAATTTCGGTCTGGTTATACGTCAGAAAGGGGGTGGCGCTGGCGACGCGACTGGTAATGAATGCTTGCACCAAGCGAAGGAGCTTAGCTACTTTGGGGCCATGGTTCCGGTTGGCTATGCGGGGTATAAGTCTGCCAATATGGTCAGGTGTGTTTTCAGGGGCGTGGATAGTTTCAGTGTTAGCCCCATTTCTTGAATGCGGAGTCAAAGAATGCGAATAGAGGGCACGTGCGGAATGAGGTTGTCTTGTACGTGACCTGAATATCAGGGTCACAGGCATCACGATGGCAACGCTTGGAGTGATAGAAGAGCTCGGACTTTTGTGGTGAGCAGCTGAGTCCCCGTTCGTGGGCGTAAGTGGCGATGATGTTGGCATCTTGTTGAAGGCGGTATTGAGTGTCACTATCGTTGCCCCCAGCTGTCCAAACGGTGATGCCATCCGCGTAGTTGCTTTGGTGCAGGTTCAGGATGCATTCCAAGAGGGGTGGGAGCTGCAAAATAGCCACGTTGAACACAAAAGGGCAAATGACTGACCCCTGATGTGTGCATTTACTGCCTAAGGGCATGGGATCTAATTCAAGGCCTTGGACCGAGCGGAATGCTGTGCGACCAGTAAGAAAGTTTGCAATGTACTGGTCGGTGCTGGGTCCCACGCGAAGTTGGTTAAGCCCGGTCAGTATGCTTTCATGAGTGATGTGGTGTATGTGGCGCCCTCTGGTGGAGCGGCCGCGCACTGCGTGCGCTTATGTTTAACTAGGTCGTAACTAGATGTCGTTGTGGTGGGACGCACGTGATGCTGGTGCTTCAATCACGTGCGTACCCTAGTGCGGTTGTGCTATGTTTATGTACAATAAATCAATCTTTCTATGGGGTTGAAGCAGCGAGGTCGCGCTCTTTCTTGCGGAGTATGCGCGGGACGCGGCGGCGCACCTTCGTTCCCGTCCCTGCCGAGGTCGCTCGCCGTCGCCCACGACACATCTTGGTCGTATCAACGCCTATGATGACTTTAGTGTCTTGCCAGGAGATAAGGAGGTTATCCAAACGTTGATTCTGAAACTGCAGCATAATGTCCGGGGCAGACAGGTTCGGGCGAAAGCACAGCATGAGGGGAGGGAACCAACCCTGATCATTCATATAGGCTTTGAGACAGGCCAGGATTACGTGTTCAAGTAACTTGCCCAGACAAGAGGTTAAGGAAATGGGTCTGAGATTGGTTATAGCCAATTCCTTGCCTCGTTTGGGTATAAGAGAGATCGTTGTTTTTCAGGAGGTGGGAAGAAGGTCCGACATCCCCACTTTGTTCATCTATTCAGCGAGCGCCTGTTCTGCGGCTCCCGTGAGGTTCCAAAGAATCTTGTTGGTGATACGTCAGGACCTATGGGTGATCGAACGTTGACACGTGTAAGGGCGGCCCTTCAGCAACCGCAATTGGGTGATCTAAGGTCTCGTTGGCGCAGCAGGTGAAATTCGGTGGAGCAACGGAGGCAGGGGACGAAACATAGAGCTCCTGAAGCTATCAAAGAAGCTCCTACTTCTAACCCGACTACTTGTGGTGGAGGGTGATCATTTCATGCTTGGTGTGCTCTCTTTTCTTCTCCGGGTTTAGCAGGCCGCGGAGAATATTCCAGGTCTACAGAACATTTATGTTGCCATTCTTGTGGTCACAAAGGGCATTTCAATGCTGGCTGGCCAAGTTTGTTGCATGCCTGCTAATGTCCTGGTTGAGCTTCGCCAGGCGGCGACGGAAGGGCGGTTGTGCTTCTGCCTCTGGAGTCCTCGCACTAGGCCCTCTTGACTTCCCGTAAGTAGAAGAGAATCAACCGAATCAAATTGAGGTTTTCCAGGGACAGTTTTCATTGCACCATCACGTTTTTCAAAAAGTTTGGGAGTCCACTCATCTAAATCTTCTAAGATGCCAGGTACGTTGGCACCACAAAGGGATCGGAAGACGTCCCGGTCAACCAGCTTGTGGGAACGGGTGCTCGGCTGTGGCGGTCAGTCCTGAACGGGGCTTTTAACCACATAGTGGTCACTTCCCAAATCATCACCACATTTTCGGCAGAGTGTGATGGTCAGATCCGGAGTGGTTTCTCTCTGGACGCTGTTGCCTTGTCGAGTGGGGTGCCGGGTGCATAATGAGGCGCATCTGATGAGAGAGGATCGTAGAGAGCACCCCACGCCCTTTGTGTGAATCATCGGGATACCCCCATTTATTGTTCGGTGCGTTGAAATCGCCCACAATGAGCAGCCGCTGGCCCTGAACCTAGGACCAGGCCTTTTGCAGAAGTAATGTGCGATTCTGCGACTGCTTGAAGGCACTATAAATGTTCAGTATGTGGAGGCATTTTTCTTTTTTCTTCTTGGGGGCAGGTAAGGCTTTGACGAAAACGTATTTCGGGCCCAAAGGGATGAGGGTTTCTAGGAATTTTGGGAGGTTACGTCGCACCAGGGTAGTCACACCTCTCCATGCTTGGGCATCTATTTTTGTGACGTAGCAGTGGAAAGCTCGATAGCCTGGTAACTTTGCAGGTACTTCTGTCTCTTGCAGGGCAATCACATTAGTGGTTGGGAGGGGTCGGTGCCGCCAATGATTAAGATGCTGATCGAGATTGTCACGCTTCGACCGCAAACCGCGACACGTGCTTGCATGGGGAGAGGTGTAGTCGGGGAGGATGACTCAGCAGAAGAGTCGCCATTATTAACTGAAACTAAGGCGCCTGGAACGTGAGTGTACTGAGTATAACGCGTATAGCCTGGGCAGCAGTTTTGGGGCGGACGGGTGCGTCTTTGGGAAGGACATTGGCTAACTGCGTGTACAGGGTGGCAACCATATTTTGGGTGGTAGCAACGGATGCTTTAATGTCTGCCAATTGACTGGCGAGCACAGCAAGGTTCCTGAAACGGGCAGGTATGCCAGCACGGAATTTTTTCTGAAGAGCCCGACGATGGGAAGCCGTTGAGTAGGTTTCAGTCGGGGTGTCCCCCGATCGACGTTGGGGGGCGGTAGGGTAGGATGAGATGAGCTCATTATATTGGGAGCAGTGAGTTGAGAGGAGCAATATAGGAAGGAGGAGTACGAATGGTCTGTTGCAATTGTTTTACGTCGTCCTGAAGCTGACGCTCTGTGCGGACTAGACTCTCAAGCAAAGTGCGAAGGTAGGCAAGTTCCGAGGTAGGAGGGGTGGGTTGGGCAAGGTCTGACAGACGAAGAAAGCAGGAGAAGGGGAAGGTTGCTTATGGTCAGGCGAGGCTACTGCTGTCCAGCTCACCTAAGACAATGGTGGCTGGTCACTGGGTGCATTCGTAATCAAAGGGGGTGGTTGGGAACAATGGTACTTCGACTTCGGCCGTGCTCGACCTTGCTGCACAGTCGGTGGGGTGGCCGGTCTGCTGTGAGACGCAGTCGAGTCACTTGGGAGCCATAAGAAGGAGCCAGTCCGATCATGGTTGCGCTCGGGGTCCCCTTAGTTGCGCTTGGGGTTTCGGCTGCGGGCGCTCCATTGCTGTCACTGTCGGTAAACGAAGGGGGTGCTGTACCTTTGCTGGCCGACTACATCTCCAGTTGGATGAGATAGGTCGCAGAGTGCACACTTGATGATACACTGGTGCTCGTCTATGGGGTTGGCCAGGCCACAGGCGACGCAGTCGCTTGTTCAGGGTATGGACACACACCGGCTCGATGGCCCAGCTTGCCACAGGGGGAGCGAACTCCGTGCTTGCTCTTATGAGTGCAGCACCGAGTGATAGTGCCCTGGTTATCGATGTAGTGAGTTACGCAGTCGCTCAAAAAAAAAGACGAGCACCGGGTTGGTCTGGCATATGCGACGAGCGTGTAAACCGGTGGGGTTGCCGCGTGGCACCTCTGCATTGTGGATGTCTGCAGTCGAGTGGTCAATCGGGATCGCGTGAATAACTCCATTGACCGTGTTTCTGGGCAAGCGCTGTATCAACGAGCGGAGAACACTTCGCATTCCAAAGTGATGAAGGTGATTCAAGTGTACTTATCTGCTTTGTCAGGGTTTGGAGAACTCAGGACAAGAAGGGTCTGCACCATGTTCAGGCTGAGGTGGTCTACCCCCGTCTCCTGAATCGCAAGACCATCAGCCAGGCGTGGGGCAATGAACAGGCTAGTCCCCGTATAGCTGTCGACGTTGAGCCCATCTCGAGGGCGGATGCAAATTTTTGTGTCGTCCTTGAAAAGTGGGGCAGAGGCAGAGATAATTAGAAGGATCAGAATGGGGTGGGGTGCATATGGAAGATATTCTCAGATAATGAATAGCAGCCTACCATTTTCGCTGAAGAAGAAAGTGTATGACAGCTGCATCTTACCGGTACTCACCTACGGGGTAGAAACTTGGAGGCTTACTAAGAGGGTTCAACTTAAATTGAGAACGACTCAGCGGGCAATGGAGCGGAAAATGATAGGTGTAACATTAAGGGACAAGAAGAGAGGGTCAGGGAGCAAACTGGTGTTAAGGACATATTAGTAGAAATTCAGAATAAGAAATGGACGTGGGCAGGGCATGTACTGCGAAGACAAGATAACCGCTGGTCATTAAGGGTGACAGAGTGGATCCCTAGAGAAGGCAAGCGCTGCAGGGGGCGGTAGAAAGTTAGATGGGCAGATGAGATCAAGAAGTTTGCGGGGATAAATTGGTCACAGTTGGCACAGGACCGAGGTAATTGGAGAATAATGGGAGAGGCCCTTGCCCTGCAGTTCGCGTAGATAGGCTGGTGATGATGATGATGATGATGATGATGAAAAGTGGGGCCGGTCGATACTTCGGTACACTTCTTTAAGGTGGCGGAGTCGCGGAACTTTTTGCGGAGAGAGGAGGCACGGCGGAAGACAATGAAGATGCCGTACCTTGGGGTGGTGCACTGGTACAGGGAAGGGTGGCTCTTCTGGGCACGGCCGAAGGCTCGGAGACCGTAGGGTAGCCATCCCGTCGAGTCGCAATTTTCGTGAGGAGAGATGGCTTTGGCTTCAACCAACTTCGAAACACCGGCCGCGCGGTTCTCCGTGGAAGAGAAGACGCTAGCCGCAGCGCCAGCTGCGCCAGCTGCGCCAGCAGCCTCAGCACCCAGCTGCTTTTCCATGCCGGTGAGCGACTCGGCATCGGCGCTCCTTCGCTTGGTCTTAGCAAGACGGCTTTGTGGTAGTCACCAAAGACGATATCTCGAAGTCCGATGGGCGCAAGCTCCACAGGTTGGTCCCAGAACGTGCCAAACACGTTCACAGCACGAACAAGTAGAGGAAAAGTGTGTTTGGCAAATAAAACAGCCACTAGGTCATGAAAAACTACGGAGCCTTGGTGAGTACCGCCTGCTCAGCTCGGCCCCCTAGCGGCGTCCACAAGTTGGTGTCTGTTTTGTGTCTAGACCTGAAGTGCAAACGTAACAATAGACACGTACTGACTGCAGCGTTTTATTGGGGAACACCTATCCAAATAGCATGTAATACCGTCAAGTCACCACCTATGACTGCCAACTTTTAATTGGCAAAGACCTATTCCAAATACTATGTAATATAGCCAAGTCACCACCTATGCAACAAACAAAGTCTGCTGCCTTCCGTAAAATTGAGCCCTTATCAAATGCAGATTGAGTGTGTCACGTGTTACTTCAAGTGCATCTTGATTGCATCCTGTTATTCCGTCTGCCAGTCGTGTTTTTTGCTTAAATTCCAACGAAGCACCCAGGTCTTGATATTTTGCAGGTGCTGCATTACCGAGACAAAGATTTACATGGTTTTTTCATGTAGCTCCTGGTGCAAGCCAATACAACATCATGCCCCAGCGTGCACTCTATTTTAGGAATTGTGGGGTAGGTATTCTGTTGTGGCCCTATTAACTGTGCATCCATGCAAATTTCAATTGCACAAATATTCAGCTTACGTAGGTTCAGTGTATAGTATGTGTAGGGGTAGCCAAAGTGAGTCGGGGGATCTACTATCTTGATTTCATTCCCACCAGTATTTTAACCACTGCCTCTGATACCACTATCACATGGCCGTTATTTGCGTAATCGTAAAAGCCACTGAAAGATTGTAGGCAAAATGCACCTAATGTAATCAAGGCCTGCCTAAACTACTGACTAAATTGGAATTCCAACCTCGCCAATTGGAGCTCGCTAATACAGTTGCAATTGAAAACTTAACATCAACAGAGTTCAAACTAAGAGAAGACTATGTTTGAATGTGATTGCGCACCAAAACGTTCTTGCTCAATTTGGATGCCTAATGATGTACAACGTATACTAAACCGAAAAAGCCGTACTACCAGTACAATTAAATACGACAACAAGACAACAGGACGAGTTTTTTAGTCGTGTGGTTTTTGAAGGTTTAGTTATGCATATCTACAACCAGTGCAGCACGCCATTCTGATGCAGCATCTATACTTCCATTGCAATGACCCTGTCCGGGATTGTGCATGTTTCCTTTTTATATCTCTATTTTTTCTAGTGTTCATAACCATTTCCCTTTATGTAGGTTTATTTAAAATACCTTATATTTGTATGGCACTCGCAACGCCCACTCAACACCACTTCGCTGTTTCAAAGGCGCTTTTCTTTTATCATTCCCCAATCTTTTTACTTGGTGTACAATATTTTCAGTTTTATAACTTTGCCTTGTTCTTGTAACCACCATTCAATCATTTCTCATTCCACCCATTAACTTAGTATGAGATATTTCAAACTGCATAACTATCGTGTTCTTGCATACTGGGCTTTCATATTTCCTTTCGGTGCCATTTTTGGCGATCTCCCTGGGGTTTGGGACCTATTTATAGTCATGCAAAGTTGTACTTTACTTATAATTATACAATATGCACCCTTTGAGCCGAGGTAGTTTGGAAACCAATATAAAGTGGTTATGTTGCAAAAGCGTAATACATAATTCTGAAGTCAATGTAAACTGTTTTAACGGAACTCTTTTGTCTTTTATTTGTACTTTGAAAGCTTTTTTTATGCCCAATTGCACTGGTTGACAGCTAGCTTGACAAAACTGTCATTTTGCATTTTTTTATTTATTCTTCTCCTTGTTTTTTGCAGAAGGTCTGTAGACCCATGCTGTGGGGTCCTATTTGATGAAATGACCCTAGTGTAGGTGCTTTAATGTCGAGGGCACTTGTGCTGATCAGTACTGGTTTGCTGTTGCTTATGGCCTCTCGTTTTCGATGCGACATTTCTTGTCTGGAGCTGTCCTTTGTGTGCTTCTGAAGGAGTCTGTGGTGAGCTTGGCACTTCACATATAAGAATTCATGCAGTATGCAGCACTTCGAAAATGGAAGCACACTACTCTCAAAATCAGGTTGCAAGTAACAGCAAACGGTGCCCCGAATAGCTAGTAAGATATATATTTGACGTAAAAGTACACACAACACGTAGGAAACCATACAATGTGGGCTGGGTGAGCTTTAAATAATCTAGAAAGAAGGTAAATATAATGAATCTAGGTTTATCTCAACAAAATTATACTAACGAACACTAGACTTGGCTATAAAACACCAATGCTTGTGTCAAAGGCAGCAGAAAGTGTAGAATATGCATGTCATTCACGTCTCGCATGCTACCACTATAATATCATTAGGCTGTACCACTAAGGTAACAACCATTGAACAGCGAGTAAAAGTGCCATGTGAGGGGCATTTCCGTTATCCTTTACGTAATTTAGATGGGTTTTTGCAGTTGTAGCGACGTTTAAAATATGTAATTTTTACCACAACAGTGCGTCTCCTGGACATCTGAAATATCGAGTGCTGACATCTTCCAGATATCTGCAAGGCGTAGGGCGGCTTGCTGTGCAGTGTAATATGAATATACCTCGAGATAGCTAAGTAGCGATTTGTCCAACATAAATTATGAATCGCTGTTCGCCTTTGCTCTCTTTGGCAGCCAGTGGCTGAAGCTGCTCTCGAGTACAACTGCGGGCAGTTCTCCCTCACTTTACAAGAGAGCCGCCTGAACCTTCTCTTCAGGCATACGCCCAGGTTTGATGACCCTACGTGCACATCGCCCCCTGTGTTTTCGGTGCAATGAGTATGCAGAATTAACTGCATCCGCACGACCTAGGACATGTAGAGCGCTATTGGTGCCACTTTTTTTGTTTATATTTGTTTATTTTTCAACTTATCTTTTGTACTCACCATTCTCGCCTTTTCTTCTCTTACTTTGGTATACTTCACTGCACATCGAACAAACCACCCGTTCCTGATCGAAGTTTCGTTTTGTCTGCCATTCTTGGGTTATTTTTCGGTGTTTTGATTTATGTTCAATGAGCAATTAGCCCAAATCATCTTAGTACTTAGGCCTACTTCTTGCCATGTTTTGGTTAACCGTCTCATATTTAGCCTTTCTGATACTTTATTTTGGAAATGTTGCCGTATACGAAAAGTAAATAATTATACTGCGACCTATAGAGCTCATATTCGGGACCTATATGGTGTACTCACAAGGACACCTATGTTAATAAAACTCGCGAACGGCATCGTGAAGAAACCTTGAACATTTTGAAAAAACTTTAAACAAAGTTTTTAATCTGTGGTCACTGGTAGTAGTTTATTCATACAAAAGTTATGTTTTCTGCAGAAAACTATAGTTACAATTTTTGCAAAAATAGACAATAGAGGTGATAGTGTGGTTTTATCATTAAAAACCGAGTATGGCCCAGCCCTCGACTACTTATACATATTTGTCAACTGTGCTTGAGGTATGTCAACTGTGCTTCCTATAAAAAGACGTTTTATAGGAATACAAATGAATGACGTAGACAGCACTATCGCAAACTATTAACTGGTTTATTTGAAGTGAAAAATATTTTTGCTTGGGCATGAAAACATTTAAAAATGGTTACAAAGTACAATGTAAATTTGGTGCGGGCGAAAAGAAAGAGCACTTTTTGATACAAACATGCGTTAAACGTCGGAATCTGTAAAATAGGTCTTCATCTCTGTTTATAGAACTGAGCTGCAGTGCAATCTGCGCTTGATGATTTTGGATTCAAGCCTGTGAATTGTGCTATGAACGGTTCCTAATGTATTCTATCTCTGGAGTGATCACAGTTCAGTCTGCTGTGCTGATATGTGAAAGGATTCCCAGATTTCGCTTGTGGTCTAGTGGTGTCATTTTGCAAGAATTGAAGTTTCCTCAAACAATGGTTTGGACGCATGTATTTCAAGTGGGTCGCCAAATTGCCTTAGGAGGCCGTTTGCTGACATTCTTAGCCCGGCTCTTTGCGCCTACAAGATGTTTCCAACATACAAAACCAACTAGGTGAGTTTCTTACCATACTGACAATAACCAAACATCCATGTCAGTTGATGTTCCCCAGAATTTGGAAATGGAGAAAGTTGTGGAACAACTTCTGTCTTTTTTATTAGGAGGAGCCTTACTTAGGTACAGACCAAAGATACGGACACTGTTAGACGTGAAAAAAACCCGAGGGCCCTTTCTTCTCCATCGGTGAAATAATATGCGAAGAATTATGTACATTGCAGTGAAGCCAAGTAATATCAGAGCTGATGAGCTATCAAAGTTTCAAATACATTGTTACATTTGCGATTTATTCAAAAATAAGAAATCCACCATATTTTTTATACCACATCTGGGTCAATCATAGAAAAGCGCATTTATTGCCCAGGTATTGTCATCTGAAAGCCGTGCATGAATTTATTTTTTTTTACTTTGCATTCCGGCTTTGTTTTAAATAGGTAGGCCATAATTTAAACTGCATTTTGACACTGCATGACGCTTGGGTCTGTTGTTGCCTAACTTTTTTATCGAGTACGATATCCACCCGTAAGTGTACATTGTTGTGCGAAATTACCAACCATCTTAATTACAAGAATTGTGGCCCTTCTATTATATCTACTGAGTAAAAAGAATAACGGGTATTCTGTTATTTTGAAGCAGAGTGGTAACTCTGGGCAAAGCATACATTGATTAGAATGTATGTTAAGCTTCCTGCTGAAATTATTTTTTTGCAGACCGTAGCTAAAGTGAGTTTCTTCGCCAGTTTCTTTCACATAAACACTCAGAAACTCACTTTGTGGCAAAATGAAAAACATGTATGGGTCGCTCACCACCGCAACAAAACCGCGGGGTTTTGGCAATTTAGCAACAAAATTATATTTTGTAATTTTGGGATGAAGCGACGTTGGTCAAAATGATACAACGTTCATATAAAATCACAAATATACAAGCATTACCATATAACACTCAGAAAAAATTTCAAGAAATTATGGTGTAATACGAGTGCGTAAGTGAAATAATGCTTATTTCTTGATCTTGCATGATCTTTGAAATGAATCAATAAGTTATATTTGCTCAGATTTCACAGTTCTGTTTATGCCCTCTGTGACCAGTGTTACTAGCAGTAGAAAGTTATCTTTGTTCTGGCTCAATCAACTCAGCGCAAAGTTGAAGTTGGAATTAATCATCATATGAGCACCCAGGAAATGTTCAGAGTGATTGGCTTGCAATAGAAACCCTGAAAACACAGTACCAAAGGTGTTCATGGTAAAACAAGAACACGGACACAAGAGGCAACCGAACAAGACAAAGTTCTCTTCGTGTTCGTTCTTTTCTAGAGTCAGTGTTTTTGTTCCTTATAAAAACCGTTGATAATGTCCTAACTGTTGGAGCAGATATAGCTGTTGATATTCCTCTACGGACCGCAGCAAGAATCGTGATGCAGGCGACGGTCCAAAAAAGACAATTTATGTGCTGGTACTTTGCTATCAACTGAATAACAAGGCCCATACTTATTTACATTTATGTTCTTAGTACATTTAAATAAAGTAGAATAATTACTGGATTAAGAGACAGATACACTGAAGAAGTAGTCTTTAAAAACCGGGCCGATACTGACTGAGCCTACCCGGCTTCTGCGTGAGCGGTTGCTGCGGTCAACCACTATCATCTGTTACATAAAGTACCTTTTTTTATTCAGTCGTTTCTTGCGGTGTCGCGATGGGGAAAAGAGCTCCCATCGATCCGTTGAATCTTCGCGCATTCTGTGTATCAGGCTAGGACAAGAAGAAAACTTTTCACCCTAATTTATTTGGTGCGAACATCTTCATGTCGTAACGAACAATTAAGTGTGTGAGTTCTCGCCGTGTTCGGCCAATGTCCTGCGCTGAATTTGAACTTTGTGAATCATTCATGGGTGCTCGGAGGCGTTCGATTACCTTCCAGGTTTCGTCGGTATGCATGTGGTTTCTTATCGCGAAGGAATGTCGCTAAGGGTGACTTTTGGTGGATGCATCAGTCATGCAACCGTTCACACCGCCTTGTGGGCTACGAAATTGCATTGTTTCTCAATATAGCGGGCAGAATTCACCCAAAGGTTTGTGGTTCGCTAATCCATGCACCTACTGCACAATGTGTCTTTCCTAAATATTGAAGGTCATAAAACACACTTTTTGGATTAACTCATTTATATACTTCCAGTTTTCTAAGAAATATCTAGAATAGCCCTGCCGTGAAGCCTTGTTGTTTTATAAAGGTATCGATACAAAGTAAATATTTATCCCAAAAGATAGTCATTATCTAGAGGTTTTTATTGAAACCAATGTGCGCGAAAAATCTAAGCAATAAAAAAAGATTTCTCTCTCGAATTTTAGTCTGGTGAACCTTACTGGCTTAGATAAGTAAATCAATGAAATTGAGGAAAGGTGCACTGTGTTCCTAAAATAAACGCACCACAAATAAAAAAGAAAACGAAAAGATGAGAACGTGAAGGGGGCTACCTAATTGTTAAAATTTTGAACATTTTGTTTGGTAATTTCCGTGAAATTAAAATTGCATAACCTAGTTCATGGAAATGGGTTATTAGTACTTCCTTCAAAACCATAGTAGAACGCATGCTTGAAAAACATGTGAAAGAAACTTCGGTTCTTTTATGCGCGAAAATAGGAGTAGGTCACAGAAATAAGGCAAAACGGACGTTCATCTTGTCACCTATATGCCAACCACGGTATGAAGTTTTAAAAGAATACTAACAATGAAAATTATATTTTTGCGGTATGTAAAGGCACAAAGAGTCAGAAAAGATATTTTGATTCACGTGCCGTAGTTCGGTATTTGATAAATTATAACAATATCTGAAACACAATCTCCTCGTCGACACGCCATTCAAGTCTACTGCAGGACGATAAGGTCTCCCATGGACGTCCATCAGCTTCTTTCACGCTCTTCCCGAGTCCATTCTTTGCCTTCGAACTTTCTAATTGTTTACATCCACAGCGATAATCGGCTTCTCCTTCTCTAACATCCATTTCTTGCCATCCCCTGTCTTATGGTAATTGTCCGTGGTTTGGCAGGTGGTGCCCTACATCGCTCGGCCAAGCCATTTCTTTTTGGTTTTTGCAGATAGACATCTTCTACACAATCCCCCACTCCAGATACCTCCTGTGTAAGACAGATTTTAGGAATATCCGGAAGAAATGTGTTTTCATGCCAGTATTTCTGCAGAAAATATCATGAGCAACAGTCTTGCTTCTTGGCTGAGTCGTTTGCATAAATTACGTTAAAGTTCTTCTTAGAAACGAAGCTTAAACTGAAGGCAGACATAACGGAGGTGCTTCAATGGCATCAGGGTTGCACAGGAGCTTACAATGGGCGGTTAACGTTGCCTTGGATCTTCGGTCATAATGAGCAGGTGGAATGTGTGCATATCAGAATGACAGATCTCCCGCCTGCACTAAATGGTTTTGATCGCATATTGCAGTACACCACAAAAAAATGTCACGATATCTCCGAAGGCACTACTAGGGTGAATGGAAATCTGTTGTCGGAAGGTTGTAAATTTATCTTCGCGCACTTTGTCGCGCCTACTAACCTTCTTCCTAATGAGATCAACATGAATAAAAAAATTTGCGCCAATCCACACTGTGAATATGGTTGGAAAGCAAAAGTGTAAACGGCTCCCACAACAATTACCCATGTGACGTCCCTTAAATTCAGTCACGTGGAACTCAAATATTGAAACCCGAGAGGCGTGGAATGCACTTAACCACACCCACTATTACTTCAAAAAGATATTCTTGGTAAGATTAAATCAATAATCATGCATGAGCGGTGGTTGGTGGAGTTGTTTTGGTGTAGCACATGAGCGGAAACGTTTTTATAAAATTAAAGGAAGCTAAAACAGTGTTAGACAATCTGACTTATCTTTTCCACCGTGAACGTAGGCGGCGAGAGCGGCGGCCAGAACGGTGGAGGAGGACGAGAACAAAGCGGAGAAGAAGCAGTAGAACGAGGAGTAGTAGGATGAGGGGTAAGTACTTCTATTCACATTTTTCAACGGTCCCCAGTGCTGCCGACTGGAGTGGTTCTTTCTTCACTGGAGCCCATATGCAGTCCGCAACGACTGTGCTCTGCCCACCAACTCAAGCTAGGTGGGCAGACAGGGGCTCGACAGAAGGATCTCCTATTTCTCTTCTTGGGTAGTTGAAAAAAGAGAGGAGGGTGCTCATGGCTTAATTCGCACACCCGGTTTATGAGGCAGAGAGTTCCTACTTCAGATCAATAAATACTTTCAGCGTCGTAGCGATGGGAGTGCATTAAGAGAAGGCGTGTCTGTGTTGGAAAAGGAGGCACATTGTATAGCGCATTGGGTAATTTGTTTTTCTCTGGAAATGTCAGGGCACGGCAGAGGTAGTGTCTGTCTCTGAAGTCGATAATGCTCGGACATGTCCCTGAACGAGAGAAGCGGGTGACTGTCCTCGTGAAGCTCCATAGGATGGGGGTAAAAGCGCTGGCTTCTTGGTGGGCGTATTCGTTGCCCTCGATAGAAGAGTAAGCGGGTGTCCAGATTAGCTGAATGAAACCGTTTGGGAAGTGGCTTTGTAGCACACGCAGTGCATGTATGGACACCGAACCCGAATGGCAATATCAGTTGGCTTCTTGGGAATGGATTACTACTTTCAGAAACCCTGGTTGATAAAGCGCCAAGGCGGTGGCTGCCTCTGCTGCTGTCATCATGACTGGGGGCTTGAGTGAGGCACGCGCAAGAAGGTTAGTTCTGGTGGTAACCACGATGATTGAGTCCTACTGCCCACGATGTTGGGAGGCGTGAGTGTAGATAATAGCGTGATCCCAACAGAGGGTGTTGTTAAGCGTTTCGCGTGCTTGTCGGTGACCCTTGTCGTGTGAGGGTTCACATTTATGAGCGAAGTGAGCATGTTTATTTCTTGTCGGCAAGAGTGCCGGAGTGCATCAAGTGGAATGATATTCTGTGCCTCCCAGCCAATCTGATGAAGGTTGAGGCGACTGACCGAAGTTCAGCTCGATCGGAGCTTCTGGGTAGAAACATGGCCCACTATCAGATCTTCCATCGTGTTGTGGAGCCCCGTGCTAAGCAGCTTCTCTGTGGATGCACTTAGCGGAAGACGAACGGCCTGCTCAACCACCTTTTAATCTGAATATAAAGCATCTTTACATCCTGATGGCCGAGAAAAAGAGGGGCGGTTAACGTAAATGAGTCTCGAGAGGACAAAAGCTTGAAATATTCGAAATGTATCGGGTTCCTTGAGGCCTCACGTCTTGGAGGCGACTCGCCTGATCATGTGTATGATTTGATTCATGCTGTGTTTCAGGCGCGGCATTCATACGTCACCCTTGGTGTTGGCCTGATATGAGAGCCCAGGATCTTCATGCTGGGGCAGGTAGTAATGGCCTGACCATCATGGAGTATTCGAATGTGTTCCATTATGTATCGTTTGGCGTGAGGCCGGGCGACAAGCAGCTGTGACTTTTTAGCTGGACACTGGAGGCCACAGGCTTTAGCACATAGGCGTATTATACGTGAGATGCCACGAATATTTGTGAGCTTCCTTTGTTCTTTTAATTCTTAGCACACATCCAAGGTGCGCAAAGGGCCGCTACACGTGCCGTTGACGGAGTGCACAGCGGTGCGTGAGGTTGAGTTCGCCTGACGCTATCACGTGGCATTCATCGGGAATTTAGGGGGTAAACCCGTAGATAACCTTGATGTGTCCACCCTCAGTCTTCCCCGTTTCCGCGTTGGCTCGTAGCTAAATCGGTAAGACAACAGGCTCCCGCTGTGTTAAACTATTAGTTACAGCTTTGATTCCTGGCGGTGCCAGTAAATTCTTTATTTCTTAGCGAAAGTTTTCATTTTGACACCAAGGATCGCGAAAGAACCCTTGGGGTGCAGACGTATAAAGCTTTGCTTTAAAAATTATGCCGATTCTAGTGCTGTTGCACGTGGGATAATCCCTGATGGTTGCACGTGTTTTAGTGGTAAGTGCGGGCTGGTACCAAAATAAACCTAAGATGAACAATGGTGGAGGAAAGATCCGGGCTCGTTTTAAATAAGAAGTCCGCCTAACTCAAGTGTGGGCTGCATGACCTTGTATCAGGCTTAGAATTGTAAAGGCAACGCGGTATATGCGTGTGAAGAAATCCCCCCCAGAAAGAATAGCGGACGAGAAAATTGTAGATTAAAATAAGGCTTTTAAGTATAACGGTGGCATGTGCATACCCTGTGAATAATGGGTTGTGTTGGGGTGGGCCGTATTTGGTGTTTTGGGAGGCGAACAAAGCTGCTGCACCGTATGAGGTTGTTTAGGGATGATAGCTAGACGTAGTATTCGCCGCGAGATCGACATGTAGGTGGCAACAGCGTCGCGCTGCTCGTGTTGATGCTCCGCTGAGCGGCCCGTAAGAATGCGCACTGTGGGCGCGCTTCATGCCTTTTTTCCACCGTATGTGCGCACAAAAGGCGCAAACAAGAGTTGTATGCTGTATTTTGGTTCGTCAGCGTTCAATTTATAGCATGGATCTGGCAGTAAGTCTTTATTACTAAGCCAAAAAAGCGACGACCCATCGGGAATCTCCGAATGGTCGTAATAGTGACAATGAGCCTGTATGGCGTGGCTCGTAGCAAGCTCGATCTTTTCAGGCTATGGTTTTTGAGCCTTCAATAAAACCATATATAGAAACAAATCAGGAAGCCTCGATCTCTAGAATTCAGTTTACAACAGCAGTTTCCATCGCTTTCGCTGGTAGCATGGCGAATTGTTGCATTTGTGGGGTTCCTTGAAATGGTAACAATAATTAACGGCCCGACATTCTAAAAGCGTACGATATTTTTTGTGTGTTTGAAAGTCAACATAAAATTGCTGAATTTTGATCAGCGCAGAGATATAAATGTAACCGCTCTCTTTTAAATGAAATTTTAGCGACTCTGAAGGAAGGTATCAAGAATAACGGTGTCGGATCACTTATTTACGGCGGCTTTCGTCCCAAATGAACTTGCGAATCAAATTGTCAACGCACGCAGTACAATCAAGAGCTCATGTTTCGCTAGGTTTTCGCAAAGTGACAAGCAGGTTTAGTGTAGGCTAACCAAGCTTCTCTTACCTCACAGTGAGCATCTGTTACGGCTGCTCTGTTGAACATTGCCGTTCCTTTTAAAATCTAACAGGTGCCGGCAACAGCGAGGTATGTTTGCATTCTTGCGTATAAGGTCGCTGACGAACCCTAACGATGGCAAATGAAGTTGCGGTGTTGCAGCTGTAGTAAAACGTTTCCTTTTTATTTCTCGTTGCGATCAGCGCAACGGGTTCCCGGTAACTACTTTGTTCTGTAAACTGAACATTGCCTTTGTCTTGGCATTTAATTCTTGAGGACTGGTCAAAAAAAGGCAAGGATAAAAGTTTTCTGCGCATTTCGTTTTGTTTTTCGGGAAGGGAGCGGGGTTTTCCAACGTTGCAAGAGCAGCGAGAAGAGAACGCGTGTAACGCGAATAGCCAAACGTTGGTAATCAGTATTACTTACAATCGAAAGTACGCTAGGCATCGTGTTCTGTAGTGGTGAAAAAGCAGTACCTAAACACGTATTTTTATAACTGAATAGCCCTACTTTGGTCCGAGATTGTCCAGGAATTGTGGCTCGCCTTTCTGAAATTGTATTGAAGGCAAGCATTGTGGAAATAATTAAAAAAACCCAGCGAGTCATGGCACACACCCCTCACGCATGTGGGCAACAACGTGCAATATATTACGCGGTTTTTCCTCGTTCTTTCAACTTAGGTCCACCTAAAGAGGTTAAGACGTCACCATATCAGGCCTTTGGTTATGCTGAGTGAGGCACATTTCTGGACAAGGTGATTCATGTCGGGATTTTTAAATGATATATATGAAAATGACTCACGAAATGCCACATGACACAACTACTCACAACTGCTGAATTTTACCGAAAAATACCCCCTAAATACTCTTGCGCATCCATAGAAACGTGTTTTAAATATTACGTAAAATTAGCAACTCATTATAAACAACAACTGTCCAAAAATGGTATTTATTTTAGAAAAGGTACGGGAAGAACGCGATAACACAGGTGCTTGCACGTGTAAAATACGTCTCCGGTAATTCCTGGGAAATAGCGTGCAGGTCGTGTGCGTGTAAATGTTTTTGTTTGTTTCTTCTTTCTATAAGGACACAGCGCAATTTCGCAAGGCCGTTGAATTTGCACGCGTATGCACAGGTCTTGTCGCTTCTTACCCGTTTCGCGTACTAAACTTTTATACTTTAAATAATCACCACGCCACCTTCAAAAAAACCAGCCTTCCCCCGCACGGGGCACCTTGAGTATTCATGGTGACGGTGTTGGCGACACCGCGGACCCCGAGCCCCCAACATAAACTGTAACCTACCGTGGTCTTCTTGATCGCCAAGTATCTTGAAGCCATAGTAGGAAAATCATATAAGTGCAAAAAACAAAGGTCTGGTGAACTCCTCATCGAAATAAATGACAAGCAGCAGTCCATGAAGCTTCTAGCTCAGACTAGACTGGCTGATCTAGACATCAGGGTCACACCCCATCGGAGCCTCAACAGCTCCCAGGGTGTGATATCCGAGACAGATCTTTTGAACGAAACGGATGCGGATCTCCTTGCCGGCTTGAAGGATCAGGGCGTCACTGCCGTGAGACGCATCACTATCCGCAGAGACGACAAGGAGATTCCCACCAAGCACATTATCTTGACTTTCGACCGCGCAGTTCTTCCACAACACATCAATACAGGTTTTATTCGTTGCTCCATCCGTCCGTACATCCCGAATCCGCGGCGCTGTTTTAAGTGCCAGCGGTTCGGGCATGGTACAACCTCTTGCCGTGGCCGAACGACGTGTGCGAAATGCGCGGCGCACGATCATCCGACTGACAACTGTCCAACCGAAACCCTCACTTGTGTGAACTGCGGCGGTCCGCATGCAGCGTACTCCCGCAAGTGCGAAAAATTTCAAATGGAAAAAAAGAAAATCAACATCAAGGTAACGGAGAACATCACCTTCCCAGAGGCGCGAAAGAGGTTCGCCTCTTTCCCCCTGGGGAGGTACGCCGACGCAGCTCGCCGGGGGGCGGAGCGGCGTCTCGTTTCCACAGGAACCCAGTTCAGCGCGTCTGACCTCGTCCCTGCCCCGCCCCCCCCCCCCCTGGGTTGCCTCTGGCAGCCCAACCCGCCATCACGCCGCTTGCTGAGGCAGCAGCGGTTGTGGTGGCAACCTCTTCCTTCGGGACCGGTGCCGCTCCCGCCTCTGTCTCCCCATCCTCCTGTGCGTTGGAGGGTACCGAGGTGATGGACACCACGGGCCCCGCACCGGTTCCCACCGCCACCGCACCGCCCGTGCCACCTCTGGCGCCCCGGACGCCCTCGGCGGCGGCGGCTCAAACGAAGGGCTCCCGAGGGGGGGCCAAGTCCGGGGGGCCCGGTCTATCGGGCACCCCTCGGACATCCGACAACGACATGGATGTCGGGCCGTTCCTGCGTGCAACGCAGCTCAAGGAACGCGTCCCGACGCAAAAGCCTCCCGACAAGCCAAAAAAGGCGAGTGTCACAGCCCCGAAAGACGACACATAAACGAACACACACACTCCAGTAGCTCTCACACTAAATAATGGGAAGAGAAAACATAATTCAATGGAACTGTAGAGGCCTTCTTAAAAATCTTGACGATGTATACGAACTACTGCATGCTAATCAGCCAAGTGTAATGTGTGTTCAGGAAACACATTTGAATTCCAAGCACACAAATTTCTTGAATAGTTACATGGTCTTTAGAATGGACAGGGACGGCTGCACACACTCTTCTGGCGGTGTGGCCATAATTGCCCGGAAATCCTTAGCCTGCCACCCTGTCACTCTGAACACTGTCCTCGAGGCTGTAGCAATCCGTACGATAATATTTAATTGGTTGATAGAGGTATGCTCCAGTTACATTCCTCCTGATTTTGCACTTCTGAGCTCTGATTTCGAGACGTTGGTTGACCACCTGCCCGAACCATACATACTAACAGGCGACCTTAATGCGCACAACTCTCTTTGGGGCTCCTCCAGAACGGGTGCCCGCGGTCGTCTGATAGAGAAGTTTCTTACATCCTCCGGAGCATGCCTTTTCAACAAAAAAACAGCCTACATACCATAACTTAGAACACAATACATACTCGCATCTTGACTTGGCGAGTGGTTCCGCAGTTCTCTTTCCATGTCTTGAGTGGGGTGTGGGAACAGACCCATATGGTAGTGACCATTTCCAGACTTCCCTAACGTACATAGGTAAAGGCCCATGCAGTCCATCTTCCCATAACAGGTTTAATGAATCAAAAGCAAACTGGAGCACATTCACAGAAACATCTAAACTACACCACACAACCATAAAACACCTACACGTGGAGGAAGCAGCCCAACTCGTCACGGCACACATACTCGACGCCGCCGAAAAGTCTATGCCCCGGGCCTCCAGTGCATCCCGCAACCCAAGGAGGCCCTGGTGGAACGAGGACTGTAGGCGGGCGCGAGAGGGCCAGAACAAGGCGTGGGGTATCCTTCGTCGGTACCCCACTTCGGGAAACCTCCTTTTGTTCAAACGGGCCAAGGCATTAGGAAAACGTGTGCGCTGTGGTGCAAAACGAGAGAGTTGGCGTACATTCATAACATCAATAAACTCCTACACAGACATACGGAAAGTATGGACACGAATACGCAAACTCAAGGGACAACAAACACACAGCCTGCCTCTGGTCAGCACTACAGGGGACACACTCGAAGACCAGGCTGACACACTCGCACAACACTTCCAACACGTTTCTAGTTCAGCACACTACACAAACACTTTCATAAAACACAAACAAACTGCCGAAAAGAAGCCTATACTAGATAACAATAGGTCAACATCTTCTTATAACTCAGAGTTTTTACTGCATGAGCTGAGGGCTGCTTTGAGCACGTGTAAACCCTCAGCTCCAGGCCCAGACAACATCACATACACAATAATACAACACCTGCACGCAGACACTCTTCTAACACTCTTACACCTATATAACAAGATTTGGCTTTCGGGGCACATTCCAAACTCTTGGAAGGAGGCTATAGTTGTAGCTTTTCTGAAGGATGGAAATGACCCGTCGTCCCCCTCAAGTTACCGTCCTATTGCCCTGACGAGCTGCCTGTGCAAGCTCTTCGAGAAGATGATAAATCGCAGGCTCGTGTACTTCCTTGAGTACAACGGTCTTCTCGAGAGCTGCCACGCAGGCTTCAGGGCAGGGCGATCCACGAATGATCAACTTGTAGCTCTTGAATCGTATATTAAGGATGCCTGCGTGCATAAACAGTATTGCGTAACTGTGTTTTTCGACCTCGAGAAGGCCTACGACACCGCTTGGCGCTACGGGATCCTCAGTGACCTGAAGTCATTCGGTGTCTCGGGTAACGTGTTAAACAGTCTTGTCAGTTACCTGTCAGAAAGAACGTTTCGAGTGAGAGTCGGTGGTGCATTCTCAAGGGTTCACGTACAAGAAAATGGCGTGCCACAAGGTGGTATGTTAAGCTGCACTCTCTTCATAGTAAAAATGAAATCTCATGGTAAGGCACTGCCACCCACAATCTCTTATTCCATGTATGTAGATGACGTCCAGATATCCTATATATCCTGTAATATGTCAATCTGCGAACGTCAAGTCCAGCTTGGAGTCAAGAAACTTGCCAGCTGGGTACAACAAGAATGGGTTTAAATTGACTCCTGCAAAAAGCTCCTGCGTGTTGTTCTCCAGAAAGCGCGGGGTCCATCCGGACCCAGACATTACTCTTAATGGCGTGTCGCTTCCTGTGAATAAGGAGCACAAGTTCTTAGGTGTGGTGTTTGATCACAAACTCACACTCATTCCCCACATCAGGGAACTTAAAAATAAATGTCTCAAAACAATGAATATACTTAAGGTTCTTTCCCACCAATCCTATGGTTCCGACAAAGAACTCTTGCTTCGCTTGTATACTTCTTTGGTTGGGTCTCGTTTGGACTATGGCAGTGTGGTGTATGGGTCGGCGACTAAGACAGCCTTGCGAAGTCTTGACCCAGTTCTACACCTGGGCCTTCGTCTTTCGTCGTGTGCTTTCCGCACTAGCCCTGCTGAGAGTCTTTATGTTGAGTGTAATAAGTGGAGCCTTGAGAACCAACGAACATACATGGACTTGCTTTATGCTTTTAAAATTTTATCGCTGAATAACCATCCTTTTTATCCTGTCTTTAACGACACATCCACATCTCTGCTCTTTGTAAATCGCCCATCCGTTCCTCTGCCCTTTTCACTTCGAGTGAAAGAGCGACCCTCGGATCTGAGCGCTTCGTTTTTAGACGTGTACGGGTCATCCTTTTCAAACAGTTTACCGCCTTGGCAAGTTCGTCCTGTGTCGTGCGACCTTTCTTTTGTGAAACTTGACAAAAATCGGGTACCGCGAGCTGCAAGACTGCAGCACTTTCTGTCTCTGCAGTTTAAATACCCACTTGCAGAATTTTACAGTGACGCGTGTAAAACCTCCACCATGGTCTCCTGCGCTGCTCATGGTACGGATTTGAGTGGAGCCAGAACCATGAGCGTCCACACAACAATTTTCTCAGCAGAAGCGTATGGAATTTTACTGATTGTACGACACATACTTGAAAATCATATTCCAAAGTCTATCATCTACACAGATTCCTTGAGTGTTGTTCGCGCACTGTCATCGCATACACCCCCCAAAACCACATAGTTAATATTGTATTTAACACTATCATGTCTGTGTATGCGCGGAAGCATCAGCTGCTCCTCTGCTGGGTCCCAGGACACGCTGGGATCGCTGGAAACGAGTTGGCAGACGAGAGGGCAGCTGGTGCTGCACTCAGGAACACTGTAGACATAACAACCGTACCATATACAGACCTCAACCCACACATAAGACAACACTTGCGTAGAACATGGAAACACACTGGAGTGAACAGACAGACAACAAGTTACACGCTATAAAACCACGCTTGGCACCGTACACCACTGACACACGCAACAGACACACGGAAGTCGCCTTGGGTAGGCTGCATATAGGGCACACCCATGCGACGCACTCATATCTGCTGACGGGATCTTCTAGACCCCAGTGCAGCAGGTGCAAAGAGGCCCTATCCGTAGTGCACATACTAATCACATGCAAGGCACTTCACACAACACGACACAAACACTTCAGAGAACTCTACAGACAACATATTCCCCTACATCCATCGTTTTTCCTAGGTGATGATGCCATTGTTTCCGTGAGACGTGTGTTTGAGTATTTTTCCGACGTCAAATTTTTAAACCTCATTTCCTATCACGCATCATGAAATCCGGCCCTATACACCAGCCATGCTCATTGTCGTGTTGTGATTTTACTATTGTTTTTGCTGATTTTATTTAGTGTTTACGGTTTCACCCCTATCATCGACTATTGTTTTGGCGCTCTTTGCCCCAGTTGGCCTTGCGCCATAAACATACAACGATCATCATCATCATCAAAAAGCAGCCTTTTACGTTCCCGAAACGGCAGATGGCTGCACTCAACAATAAGAAAAGTGCAATGTGTGGAAGCAATGTTTATAACCCGTTTCATAGTCAAGCTGTGACCACGGCGAAGATATTTCGTGGAATTAAACCAGCGCATTACCCACAACGGCGGCTGATTGTTGCATTTCTTGAGGAAATGCGCAAGCAGAGGAAACTATGTCATCGCTTAGTGTCAAACTAGTACACATATTAGTTGTTGGGTCGTATGCAGCACGCGTCTTGCACCGCGCGCAACGTGAACAAGCAGACGACGTGAGAGCGCCATCCTCACTAGGAGCGGTTCGTTCCGCCGCCGCCAGAGGCCGACAGTGTTCGCGCTCGTGGCGAATAAGAAAATTGCTGGAGCATCCAGGAGATATCGCTGTAGAAATCCAAATAATCAATTTTAAGTTGATTTACAGGTGCGAAATAGTTTGACAACGCTGAAACATCACTCCGGAAAAGTACGAAACAAAGCAAAAGTTACAGTTGTTTATAAAAAGGTGAAAAACTAAAATGTAAAAAAAATGTCCATTGTCTGCTGCAAGAGTGTTGCGAAACGGCTCTAAAAAAGTATTTTATTGCGCCTAAACCCCCCTTATCTATCCGCTTCAACTTTATAAACACTCGCGCACAACAATTTATGTAGAAGAAATGTACAGACCCCGGTATACTGCTCCAGGCGCACTTCATTCTCTAGAATTTCAAAGGTGGAATATTTCACTTTGGCGATTTCTAGAAATAAGAATGATCTTTACCTTACTACTCATTAATGTCTGCTGGAAAAAATACAGCATCATGGCAAACTGGTATTGCGCACAGACAAAATATTTGAATATACTACTGTGCACTCCCTTTGTTGTAATCAAAACGAAGAATTCAAGAACACATTAAACACATTACAACTGTTCTTCCGGAGAAAAGCCCAATCAACAAGTATTTTTTTAAATTTTTAACAATGATGCAGTCCGCATTGACGAAACTTTTCCTCACGTTATCTGTGCTGATGATACCAGTTTATTAGTTTCTGGAAAAGTTTACGTTTATTTTAGCAATACAGCGTATAGTGTAATGACTGAAAATACAGCATGGGTCAAAATACACGCTTTATTCAAAACACAAAGAAAACACAAGCTGTTTTCTTAACCCCCGCCAAAGAAACGTGGAAATTCCGGGAAATACTTCTGGAAATGTCAAGTATAAACTACAAAATATTCCATATGTGTCACTGATGATTCCTTGCATAATAAGACAACAGATGATCACGTAAACTGTAACTGTATGACACTACCCATATACTTTGGGTAATATACTGCTATGTCACTGATTTCTTTTGCTTTTATAAGGGCCATATTTTGTTCGATCAAAAACGAAAACAATAAACAATTTCCGGTTCGCCGTCTTCTTAAAATACGCCGGTCCTGTAAAGGCCGCATACACAAACTCATTGCTGTAGACCAAATAATGATTACCGAATTCAGGTGACATGATTGTATCGCTATTCAATCTGGCGCAAACAATACATCGGCCAGAACGAAACACCCTTCCGATTGAGGTTTATTACCACTCTCATGCAAAAACCTGCCCTTCATTGCCTCTCTGAAGACACCAGAACACTCCTGGTCATTCTTGTGCGGCTGAAGCCCACAATTCTTGAATCTAGTTTTAAATCCCATCACGAACTCGAGGTCCGACAATAGCATTTTATATACAAACTTAGGTCGGCGTCGTTTGGCATCAAGGAACGGTATGGCAAAAATATATGTATTTCCTTCGACTGAAACTTTTTGATTCTTGATAATACGGTCGCGGGAGAAAGGCTGCGGTACCATAGCAAGCATTGATACCTTTTACGTTTTAGTCTATTCACACAGGCGGGCTTGTGCGAATATTTGCGTCTCTCCTTCCTTTTTTCTTGCTTTTTTCTAAAATTCTTGTTTGGTTGGTTTCTTGGTTTCGTCTAGCTTTATTGTTTTTTGGGGGTTTGATTACCTTCCCTTGTTTCCTAATGTCAGAATCAAGGGTCATCGATTTATTACGTAAAAGAAACAATACATTTCAATTATTGCGATATCATGCCCTTAGGCGTAAGTTCTAAAGATAAAATTGGCACCCGTTTCCCGGAGGAAGTCCAGAAGGCAGGGATGGTGGGGCCCGCACAGCCATCGCATGGAAATCGGGAGTCTCTCAAGTTGCAGGCCTGTGCCGTGAAGGTGTCAGGATCTCGCTGCACTGAGACAAGGGCACGTCCATAGCAGGTGATTGGTGTCGGGGTCTTCGGCAAGAGCCGTACAGAAGGGGCAGTGGTTGGAAAACGTGCACGATATCTTCGTGGCCACGCACTAGTCACCGCAGGAGGGAGGGCCACCCCAGCTTGAAGCCTACGCAGCTGGACCTCCTCGCAGCGAGCGATCTCAAGGTCTGTTCTACATGGTTCGATCAGAACGCGTATGGCGCGACGAAGATCTTCCTTTATTTCTAGAAATTGTTCATGTTGATCAGTTGTAAGCAAGGACTGTGGTAGTGGAACCGACGTAAGGTGACACAAATTATCCACGAAATATGAGCGGTCGTGGTATGACGCCGGACGTAGGACAGTCGGAGAGCGCACGGGTACGTGCCCAGGAGTTTATGGATATCTTATGATACAGATAAATTGGAGGCTACACGGTGCAAATCGCGTACGGCGGCCATTGAGCGGGTGTAAATTTTTTCAGTAAACCGAAAGGGGCTTGAAGAAGTGCCGGTAGTATCGCTTGCTGCCTGTCCGGCACAGCTGTAAGCTGCAGAAGCATACAAGGCCAGGCGCAGAATGTTTCATAAGCGCAGTTGTGATTCGCTTCTGTATGAAAAGGATATTCTATCGCCGAAGTTAAGACACGTTTGGGCCCAGGCATCCACAAATTCGTCTACCACCTGGGGCTGGTTCAGAGCCGCTAGGATAGGTACGCCCGCGGATTCCGCGCCTGCATTTCCGGTTAACCGACTGTGGAGTGAATGAGCGCTCCGAAGTCTGTCACTTGATGGTACAGCAGGGCCTGCCTAGTTAGTGAGTTGGCTCATAAGGCGGTTAGAGAACGGCCCCGTGTTGATCGCCAACGCCGCTGCTTCCGCAGCAAAAAGAAGTTTCTGCTAGCGGACGGACTTGCGCTAATGTACAACCTCATCCACGGTTTTAAGTTGAGCTTCTGCCTAAAGGGGTAATATAGGCGCTATTTGAAGGAGGCAGGTGATCGTTCGCCTTGCAGCTGTATTAATGGGTTCAAGTAGGGCCCGCTCCGCTTGGGCCATATGCTGGAATTGAACTTGCTAGACACGTGGAGGCTGAAGTATTAACGTAACGAAGAGTCGGGCCGTTTTGAAGCACGATCCAACAGACTTCTGTGAAATGCGTAGGATAATGTGTAGCATTTCTCCTGCTTGAGGGGGTCATATTTAAGCCACAATGCTGCAGCTGACGCTTATGAGGAACTCACCAATTGGAGCACGCCAAGAGAGCTGGCAGTGCGCACAGACTGGCCGGAGAGTTGTCGCGCGATCGGTAACATCTCAAGTATGCAACAGCCTCAAGCATTGGTCCAGGACAGAATGGCGGTCCGTGGCCATTTGCAGCCAGAAGCTCGGCCATGGTGAAAGCCGATTGCATTCCTCGGACCCGTCATCAGGAGGAAAGAAAACGATGTGGCGCGGTAGAGGAGACGTGACGGGTTGCTCGCAGGAATGTTTTCAAATGCAGTGTACAAGGCGCGAACCACATCGAAGGCAATTTGTTTGGGCTTCTTGCTTGATGCCAGGCTCGCACTGGATACTGCATCCGGAGTGCGGCCACTTGTTTGTATAGCTTGAAACGTGCGCTACATAGATAATGCGGTAGGCGAAAGGTATAGCAGCTCACACAATCGAAACCGTCGTGGCCATAAAAGATTTGTCATGTGGTCTGGCCGCAGCGGTGAAACGTTGCAAACGCATTCGAGCTCGCTCACACGTGGGATATCGCAAGCAGCCACTTCAGCCTTTTTGCGCTTGGCGCACAGCTGCAAAAGTCGGAGGTAAAACTTTGGCCGGAACTCCTGAACCTGCGTACTCCGGCTGGCACTGCTCAGAACTTCCTTAATAACGGTGGTTAGGTCTGTGGTGGGGACCGTCATGGTTGCATTGACGTTACACAGGAAGGCATCCCAGTTTACTAGACATTTGCTCCGCCGAAGACGACGCGTCGAGTTAGGGGCAATGCCAAGCTTGATACGGTGATATTCACTGCCCCAGCAGTCGGCCTCTCGCTGCCAAGATACCACTGCACTCCCAAGCCACCAGGGTAAGTCAGGTGATTAGGGCGTCATCCGGGGTCGACTGCATTGGCGCGTAGGGCATGATATATGTATTAGTAGTGCGGAGTTGGCGCCGTTGAAATGTACCCGTAACATACGTCCAAATTCGCTTGAGGTAGGGTATCCCCAATTGCAATGGGGTGCATTGAACATGCAAGTTGCAAGTATTGAAGAGGAAGCGTTCCAACACCTCACAGATTTTAGCCAGCCCAATCGTAGCGGGGGTGCACGTCTGCTCCATGGCCGCACAAAACACGATACAAGCCGTGTGCAGATATATTGCGGCTAAGCCTGGTGGAGCGCGCACTGTCACTGAAATATGTCTCTGGCTCGCACTGTTTGGGTTGAAATTCTGGTTGGTGGCGTCATCGCAAGAAAGAGAATACATTTTACCACCGCTGAGCACTGCAATAAAAGCATTTGGAAGCACCGTGCGATAGTGTCAGTTCTTGTCGCACACATTTGCGCGGCTTGCTACTGCTGTCAGTATATAGGCTGTCGTGAAGCACAAAATGTTAGTGCCCAGTCGCCTTTGAAAAGGCGTCGCAGATTTTCACGGATTCGCTTATCACGATGGCGAAACGGTTCGGATGGGCGAATTGCATTTTGTGGTAGAAGTAGCCCCATTTTCGAGGAATTTCCTTATTAAACGCTACCGCATTTCTCATTACTTTTTACGGCGGCGCTCTGTTATGGTACTTCACTTTCAAGGCCACGTGACGTCATACATCGGTCAACGGAAGTTACGGTGGTTGCATTGAGGCGTGTGATTTGCTGATGTACCGGTTTTACACGCCTGAAAACTTAATCGCTGCTGTTTTATTGCAAAATTCACCAACAATTTTACGTTGCGTTATGTCGAAAGCAGGACTATTGATTCAAATACGCCGATGTGTGTACCTTTCGCAACGCGCAGCAAACGAAGTGGCTCACCTTCTTACAGCACTTCTTAGTAGTTGACGTGATATAGTATTTGTCATTGTGACTCGCCGACTGCACCCTTCGTTTAGTTACCTTTCTACCGCTAAAGTTTGCATATCCGTTCGTGCAGATTCATGAGAATCGTGCGCTAAGTCTGATTCCTGATTCGTCGTATCGAATTACAGAGTTCCAATCCTTACTGGTGCATACCGTTTTTGAAGTGTGTGTTTCATATTTTCAGATCACGGAAGAAAAAATACGCGCTGTTCGCCCAGGTATGTTGTCATTTACGCTCATTTACCTATACGCTTGTGAATTTGCCTGCCCAACTTGAAATTGCTATCTGGCTCGCGCATTATCCTGTTTCAAACTGTCCCTGCACGGTCACTAACTATAGTTATGAAGGCGAAATTTCTTCTACGGCTGTATTTTCGTATTCCGCGTTGTTGGTAGCCCGAACACTGTAGTCTCCGTCATGCTTGATGCGCTAATTCGGCGAAAATGCTTCGCAGTTTAGTGTTCCTCATATTTTGTGCGCCGTATATAGATCGTGAATCGCATGCCGATGGAGTGCAGTCTAGAGGAGAGGTACTGCTACCACTGTGTGTTGTTATGAAAAGTACGCGTCCTCGGCAATCAGATCGCCCAATTTTGGAGTGAGTGGGTGTGTGAATGAGCGTCTGCGTGCGTGTGTGCTCGCGTGCGTGTGTGCTCGCGTGCGAGTTTGTATGTGTGTGCGTGTGCGCGCATGTTAAGGTGCAACCCATGGTGTTCGTGCACGCACGTGCGTGTGCATACGTGTTTCTGTGCGTGCGTGCCTGTGCTTGCGTGCGTGTCTGCGTGCGTGTGCGTACTTTGGCGTACGTGGGCGTACTTTGGCGTATGTGTGTCCGATCACTCCAATTCTCCCCGTTATTTCGTATCAAGTTTCGACATGAACGCGACTCGGTGCCCCGTGCGTGCGAATGACGGTATAGTTTATATCAATTTACGGCTTTCCTCTGATGCAGGCTGACGCTGTTTACGTATGGGGCGACCCTGTAGGCGGGTGCCAGCCATCTCGTTTCCATGAGGACGCCTGTAATTAGGTCATGCGGCACCGTGCTGGCGAGTCTGCACGGCGCCGCGAATCTTCCTCGCCTTGTCTCTACCAAGTGCTAAAGCGCAAGCCCTCCAGTAGCCTTCCTCCACCTTGCTCGCCGTTTAGTATCCTTTCGTTGCATTTTTCCGCTAGACATTACCGCTCTATGCCGCCTTCACCTGGAATTACACTTGAAATAAACTGTTTGGAGGGCTGTCTGGAGCAAATTGACAGCGCAAATTTAGTGACGTGGACAGCTCACTTCGCGGTAGGAGTATTTCCGCATGCTAGCCAGCATTTTGACTGATCGCGACAGCTTTTCTGAGTTTTTCTTCCGAACTGGAATATTTATTTCATCTTTGGCACCATTCCCGATCTTTTCAGTGTTGGTTGGCTTCGTAGGATCTGAGCGAAATACCATAGGCAATAAATAAGAAGTTAGAGATAAAGTGATTAAGACTAAATTGCCAGAATTAGTTCATATTGTACGAGTTCAGAGTAAGAACAGTTTTGAAAGTGACAGAACAAGACATGCTCTTATTTTACCCGAATACGTAATTAGAAAAAAATAAGACCAGCATTCATAAGAGAGGTTAATTTTAGCTCAAATGAGTACGTATTTTATGTCTGAAAATGCTTGTGCAGCAGAAAGCGGAACCGAGGAATGTCCTTCATAACAAAATCGATGCATTAGTACTTGTGAAAATTAGAACCCACTCCAACATCGAAACAATCAAAGTAGAGAAAAAATGTTGTTGATGCCTCTTTCATAAAAATCGCAAAACACGAAAGTGAAAGAGGCCTTAACAGCAGCAGTTGAATGTTGAAGTAAGTTCCTTCTTGTGCGAAAGGTTTGCAAGCCTGACCCGCCAGACGAAGTCACACCGGCACGCACCGACACGTGGGATGAGTATGCCGAATTTACCGCATGCGTAGGGCCTAGGACATGAAGAGGGCTCTTGTGCTCACAAGTTATGGCGGTTACCGCGTATTTCTGACCACTTTTTAATTATTTTGCATATATATATATATATATATATATATATATTTATATATATATTTTTTTTTGATTTAGTGCAAATAATTCTGCATGCTTACTATTCTCGCCTTCTTTTCTTCCTTTAATTTCGCATACTTCGCAGCACATCGAACAAAGCGCCCGTTCCCGAAAGTTGTTTTGTTTTGTCTGCCCTTCTTGTGTTAGTGTTTGGTGTTTTGATCTACGTTAAATGAGCAACTAGCCCGAATCACCTGAGAACTTAGGCTCACTTCTTGCCATGTTTTCGTTGACCGTCTAATATGTGGCCTTTTTGATACTTTATTTTGGAAATGCTGCCGTATATGCAAAGTAAGTAATTATGCAGGGACCTAAAGAGTTCACTGGCTGTAGTTTATTGTAGTGGTGAATAGTACTAGTTTCTGTGGTAATGACTTTGATTTTTCTGCAGAAAAAAATACATATTTTATTTTGCAAAATAGAAGTATTTTGCAAAAATCGACCATAGAGCTTATGGTGTTGGTTCATCATTGAAAAAAGCGAGTAGAGCTCGGCCCTCGACTAATCAAACGTCTTCGTTAACTATGATAAAGGTTACTAACGACAAACTTTTTAACGGAATAAACACGAACTACGGAGACAGCGCTATGGCAAACTAACAAGTGATTTTGTCGAAGTAAAAAAAAGTTTTTGCTTGGGCATCAAAACATTTAAAAAGGGTCACAAAGTACAATGGAAATGCGGGGAAGGCAAAATGAAAGAGCAATTATTGATAAGAACATGCGCGAAACATCGCAATCTGTGCAATCGGTCTTTATCTTTGTTTATTGAACTGAGCTGCAGCGTAGTCTGCGATTGACGATTTTGGATCTAAGCCTTCGTGCGGAGAAGTATTCTTTATGAAATACATCTCAGGAGATGCCAGCGATCAGTCTGCTTTGTTTCTATGTGACCGGCTGCGCAGGATTCGCATGTGGTCCCCTTGTGTTATTTTGACCGAACTGGTTAGAACAGAATTAGGTCGAACTTACGTTTTTGAGGAGGGTCAAAATTACTTGAGGGTCCCATTTACTGACATGCGTACCCCCGCTCACTAAGGCTCTAAGGCGTTTTCAATATACAAAATCACCTGCCCAATTCCTTACCTTACTGACAAAAACCAAGCATCCTAGTCAGTTGACCTTCACCAGAATTTACAATTCGAGGAAATTTGTCGTTGCAACTTCTGTCTTTGTTATAATGAGGAGCCTTGGTTACGTACAGGCCAAACATACAAACACTATTACATGCGAAAAAGACCTGAGTGCCGTTTTTCTCCCCGTGTGAAATATTTCAGGGAGAATGATAAACATTGCAGTGAAGCCAAGAAATATTATAGCCGATGTGCTGGCACAGTTTAAAATACATTGATACATAAGCGATTTATCTAAAAATAAGAAATACGCAAAAATTGTATTACCACAGGTTGCACAATTATAAAAAAGAACATTTATTGTTGGGATAATGCCATAGGAGACCCAGACTTCGCCCTAATTTCTTTTCCATTGTATTCCCGTTTTGGTTTGAATGGATAGGCGATGTTTAAGCAGCTTTTTGGCACTGTGTCGGGCTTGTCTTTGTTTAACCTAAAGAAATACACCTGTGAGTGCCTCCGACAGGCAAAATCTGCGTAATATCCTTAACGAGTACGATATCCAACTGTGTGCTTACATCGCTCAGCATAACTAGAAACCATGTTTATTTTATGAAAAATAACCGTTTTCAACTTATATCTATTGGGTAAAAAGATTAACGGTCATCCGGTCATTTGTAAACGGAGTGGTAAATCTGGGTAATGCATAGTTCGGTGAGAATGTATGTAAAGCGTCTTGCTATTTCTTTTCAGGCAGCAGCTATAGTGAGTTTCCTCTAACCTCATTTTGCATAAACCCACAGAAACACACTATGTGGCTAAAAGAAAACAACGTGTATGGGCGGTCAGCAATGCAGCAAAACTGCAGTGTTTAGCCAATTTGGCAACAAAACTATATGTTGCAAATTTTGGAGGATGCCGCATTGGCCAAAATGCTACAACCTGCATAAAACATCGCAAATATACAGCCATAACAACACCATATTTAAAAAAAGCCAGCGAAGTACTTTTTTAAAAGTGGGTGAATGAACGAATGCTTTTTTTATGATCCAGCTTGATCTTTGAAACCGATAAATTTTGCTTTATTTGCTAAGCTTTCGCGGTTCTTTGCATGGCCTCTGGGACCATTGTTACTAGCATTACATAGTGACCTTTTTGTGGCTCAGTCAACTAACAGCAAATTTGAGGTTTTGAAATAATGATCATATAAGCACTCAGAAAAGGTTCAGAGTGATTGGCTTGCAATACAAACCCTGAAACACATGATCGAAGGTTTTCATTGTACAACAAGAAGGCGGACACCCGAAGCAACATAACAAGGAAGATTCCTCCTTGTTCCTTCTTTTTTAGTGTCGGTGTTTTTCTTCTTCACAAAAACCTTTCATAATGTCATTTCTGCTGGAGCAGACCTACGTGTTGCTATTCTTAGACGGACCGCCGCAAGAATCGTGATGGCGGCGACGGCCAACACATGGAATTCCATGTGCTGCGTAGTTCGCTTTGAAGTGAACAAATGAAATATTCGGATGAACAAGGCCCATACCTATTTACATGTATGTTCGCAGTACATCAGAATGAAGTAGAATAATTACTGGAGGAAGACGCAGATACACCAACAAAGCGATTAATAAAAAGCGGCCCGAACATAGCTGACAATACTAGGCTTCTGCATGAGTGGTTACTGCGGTGAACCACCATCATCCGTTGTATGAAGCAGCTTTTCCTTCAATCGTTTGTTGCTGTGTTGCGGTGGAATGTAAGTAGAAAATAGGGCGTCCATGGGCCCATCCAATCTTTCTCCATTTCGTTAAGTAGGCCAGGACCACCGGAACTTTTTCCACGTAATTTACTTGGGGAAAACATACGTTTACCAAAAAGTCATATAGGGGCAGCTTTTTCGCAGTGTTCGGCCAATGCACGCCGCTGAATTTAAAACTTGGGGAAGTCATTTTTCAGTGGCCGGAGGCGTTGTGGGAAATGCCGGATTTCGCTGGCGTACCATACGCCGCCTTATGCCGAAGTAATTTCGCAAAGGACATATTTCGTATTTTTCTTTGGTGGGCGCAATTTCGATAGATGCATCAGCCATGTGAGCATTGATACCGACTTGTGGGCTACGAAAGCGGCTTATTTCTGAATAAAACGGGCGTATCTCACTCGAACGCTTCTAGTCCACTAATCTCCGGTCATACTGGAGAATGCGTCTTTCCTAAATATGACAGATCATTAAACACACTTTTTGGTTTAAATGTTTAGATGCTTCCAGTTTCGTAAGAAATATCTAAAATAGCCATGCCGTAAGGCCGGTGGATTTATATAGGTATTGATTAAAAGGAAATATTTATTCCCCCAAAAAACCATAATATCTATTGGTTTTTTACACCAAACTGCCCTAAAATATAAACAATACAAAAAAATTTCTGTACTAGACTTTAGCCTTGTAAGCGTAACTGGCTTAGACGAGTGAAACAACAAAACTGGGGAATGGTGCACTTTGCTGTCAGACAAAACGCATGACAAATAAACAAAGAAAACAGAAAATCGAAAACAAATATGTGGCTACTTTATAGTTAAAACATTCGACAACACATTTTCTGAATTTTTGATGAAAGTTAAAATTGCATAACCTAGCTTATAAAAATAGGTTCTTACTATATCTTCAAAAACCATGGTAGAACGAAGGCTTGAAAAATGTATAAAAAAAGCGTCGGTTCTTTTATGCTCGAAAAAAGGAGGTTCCAGAACTGAGGCAAAACTGACGTTCATCTAGTCAACGGTTTGCCATCTACAATACGCAGGGTTTGAAGAATGCCAACAAAGGAAATATGTTTTGTGTGGTAAGTAAACGGACTAAGCATTGAAAACGATATTTGGTTCACATGCCCTAGTTGGGTTTCGGTAAAATATTTGGAATATCATAAACATACCCTCGTCATCGACCGGCCGTTCATGTCGACTTCAGAATGACGGCCTCTGTTATTGACCTCCACCCGCTTCTGACACACTCTTCCGCAGTTCATTCTTTGGCTCCGAACTTTCTTATTTCTTACCTCCAATGAGTTATTCGCCTTCCTCTTATCTAAGACCAATTTCTTGCCATCTGTTACCCTAATTTTCCGCGCTCTGTCAGGTCTTTTAATTAAATCACCAAGCCAAGCGAATTCTTTTTCTTTTTTTCATCAATAATATCTTCTACCCAGTCCTGCACTCCAGGTTCCTCTTATGTAAGACAAGTTTTATGAATAACCGGGAGTAATGTGTAATATGTTGAATGTTTGGTGGAACGTGTACAAATCAGAATGGCAGGTCTTTCGACTGCACTAACGGGTTTTGTTGCCGTGGTGCAGTCCACTACAAGATATGTGACGAGATCTCCAAAGCACTACTAGGGTAAATGAAAATCTGTGGTTGGAAGGATGTAAATTTATATGGGCCACTTTGCCGCGACTACTAACCTACTTACTATTGGGACAAACATGAATAAAAAAATCCTGCCTAATTCTGTAGCTGTTGCACGCGGACTAATTCCTAATGGTAGCACGTGTTTGATGGGTAATTCCGCGGTAGTACCAAAATAAACCTAAGAGAGATAATGGCAGGGAAAGGATGCAGGCTCGTTTTGAATAAGTCCGTTTACTCAAGTGTGGGCTGCAGGATCTTCTGTCGGGCTAAGAATTGTATTAGCATGTGTGCATACAAATGTCTGCATACAAATCACCCCCAGAAAAAATAGCGGACGCGAAAATAGTAGAATAAAATAAGCCTTTTAAGTATAACGGTGGCATGTGCGTACCCTGTGATTAATGGGTTCTGTTAGGGCCGCCCGTATTTTGTGTTGTGGGAAGCCAACAATGCTGCCGCACCGTAGGAGGTTGTTTATGAAGGAGAGTTAGATGTAGTCTAGGTAAATTCCTGGAGCATTGTTGTAGATATTGTTGTAGATAATTAAAAATTTTGTTTTATGTCATGAGTCACAAGTGCGATAATGTTTCATAACGGTGAAACATCCCCTCGGAAAATTCATCAGAAAGATAATGTAACAGTTCTTTATGAAAGGGTGAAAAATAAAACGCCAAACAAATTGTCCGGTGTCGGATGTGCCAGCGTTTTCAAAAGGCCCGAGGAATAGTATTTTGGCACGCCTCAGCTTTCTAACTCTCCGCTTCAACTTTATAAACTCAGCGCACCATGGTTTACGCAGAAGAAATTAACATATCCGGTGATACTGCACCAGAAGTACTTCATTCTAAACAATTTTTAATGTAAAATATTCCGCTTCGGCTGTTTCTTAATTTCGTACACTGTTTACATTACTGATCATCAGTGTCTGCTGAAAAACATCCATCATCATGGCATCAGAGTATTGAACACAAAAAATATTTCTATATACTTCTGCGCACAAGCTTTGTTGTAATAGATACGAAGCATTCTACAATACAAACACATTAAAAGAGTTGTCCCGAAGAAAACCCTCCGTCAACATGTTTTTGCAATTTTATCGATGATGCAGTCCACATGGTCAAACAGTTCCTCACATGATCTCTGCTGATGATAGCAGTGTAATATTTTCAGGAATAATTTACGCTAAATTTGGAAATAGAGCGAAAAGTGTAATGACTGAAAACAGAGCATGGGCCAAATTTACGACGGGCATCATTCAAAACACTAATAAAACAAACGCTGTGTTATTTAACCCCCGCCCAACAAACTAGATATTCCAGGATTTCTTTCTATAAATGTCAAGTCCAAACCACAAAATGCTGCATATGAGCCAGTGAGTATTTCTTAAAAATATGACATCAGATGTTCACGTAAACTGTATTGTTGGTAAAATATCTAAGGCCACTGGTATTCTATAGCTTGAGCAGAGATACTATTTATATCATCATCATCATCACCAGCCTATCTATGCCCACTGCAGGACAAAGGCCTATCCCATTACTCTCCAATTACCCCGGACTTGCACCCACTGTGACCAAATTATACTGGAAAACTTCTTGATCTCATCTGCCAATCTAACTTTCTGCCGCCACCTTCAACACTTGGTTTCACTAGGGATCCACTCTGTTACTCCTAATGACCAACGGTTATCTTGTCTTCGCAATGCATGCCCTGCCCACGTCCATTTGGTCTTCTGAATTTGTACTAATATGTCCTTAACACGCGTGTACTCGCTGACCCACACCGCTATCTTCTTGTCCCTTAATGTTACAGCTATCATTTTTTGCTCCATTGCCCGCTGAGTCATTCTCAATTTAAGTTGAACCCTCTTAGTGAGCCTTCACGTTTCTTCGCTTAGGTGAGTACCGCTAAGCTGCCGCTGTCATACACTTTCTTCTGCAGGGACAATTTTAGGCTGCGATTTATTATCTGAGAATGTCTGCTGTATGCACTCCACCTTATTCTGATCCTTCAAATTATATCTGCCTCATAGTTGGGATCCGAGGTCACAACTTGGCCTAAGTAGTTATATTCGCTTACGACTTCAACTACCTCGCCCCCTATCCCAGACTGCTGTGCTGTCCCGATATATTGTATCCCCCTTTCAATATTTTTTTCGCTGTTATAATACGCATTTTGTGTTTGGGTACAAACAATAAACACTTGCCGGTATACCGTCTTGCCAAAAAGATTTACGCCTGTCCTGTAGAGCCCTTTTACACAGATCCATTGCCGTATATGTAAGAAGGATTGCACAATTCAGCTCACATGATTCTATAACTATACAATGAGGGGGCAATGATATATTGTTGAGAAAAACACCCTTCCGTTAGAGCTTTACTTCTCACCGCTCTCATGTAAAAACTTGCCCTTCGTTGCCTCTCCCAAGACACGTGAACTCTCCTGGTCATTCTTCTTGCGCAGATGAAGGCCACATATCTTGAGTGTAATTTTAAATCCCTTTACAAACACGAGGTCCGATAGTCATACTTTATTTACAAATTTAGGTCGGCGTCGTTTGGCATCAAAGAAAGTTATGGCAAATTTATGTGTCTTTCCTCTGACTGAAACTTCGTGATTCGAGATAATACAATTTCATTGAAAGGCTGCAGTACTATTGTTAGAGTTCACGCTATCATGTACTAATGTAATCTAAGAGGAGGGCTTGTGTGATTACTTTTCTCTCTCTCATTTTTTTGCTTCTTCTCATTTTCCCTAAAATTCTTGTTTGCTTGGTTTCTTAGTTTTTTTGTTTACTCGTAACTTTCCTTCGCCCTTAATGCATGAGTTTTGGTCTATTCATTTTTAATATACACGAAACAATATTTTTTTATTGAAACAGCATACCTTTCGGTGTAATGTGTTAAAGATACAAGGTGGCTCCCGTTTCCCGGAGGAAGTATAGAAAACAGTGATAGTGGGTCCCCCACAGCCATCGCTGGAAATCGGGGGTCGCCCAAGTTGCAGGACTCTGCCTTGAAGGTGTCGGGATCACGTTGCACTGAGAGAAAGACACGTCCATAGCAGGTGATTGGTGTGGGCGACTTCGGGAGGAGTCTTACAGAAGGAGCAGTTAAACGGGCATGCTATTGCTGTGGACACGCCGGGGTTACCGCAGGAGAGAGGGCCACCCCGCCTCGAAGTCTATGCAACTGGACCTCCTCCCAGCGAGCGTGCCCCCTAAGAAGCTCTGTTCCACACGCTGGGATGACAGTGCATGTTGTGCGACGCAGATCTTCCTCTAAGTTCCAGGAATTGTTCATGTGGGTCAGTTGTCAGCAAGGGCAGTGGCAGAGGAACCGACGTAAGGTGATAGGAACTATCCCCCCAAAAATACGACCGCTGATAGTATGACGCCGGATCCACGATAGTTGGAGAGCGCAGGAGTACGTGTCCAGTAGTTTGTTTATGTCTCTTGATACAGAGTAGTTGGAGTCTACACGGCGAATATTTCATGTGGCGGCCATTGAGGTAGTGTAAATTTTTTCGATAAAACTTCTAAGTGCTTAAAGAAGAGCCGCTAGTTACGCTCGCCGACTATCCGGTATAGCTCTAAGCTCTGGTAGCATAGAAGGCCAGGTGCGGAATGTTTCATAAGCGAAGTTCCCATTCGCTCCTGAATGAGAGGAACATTCGTTCACCGTAGTTAAGACGCCGCCTTGAGTCCCAGCGTTGCCAAATACCTCTAAAACCTGCTGCCTGTTCAACGCCGCTAGTAATGCTACGCCAGAGTACTGCGCGCCTGCTTTTCCTGAGCCCTCAGAGTACTGCGCCGCGCCTGCTTGACTGTCTTTGGAGACGAATCAGCGGTTGGTAGTGGGTAACTTGATTGTACAGCCAGGACGGCCTAGTTAGAGGGCGGGATGATAAGGCGGGTAGAGAGTGGACCATGTAGATCAGCAACCCCAGTGCTTCCACAACAAAATTAATCTGCTGGTGGGCGGAGTGGCGCTGATTGCACAAACTCATCCAGGGTGTTAAGTTGAGCTTCTGACTAAAATGTGGTATAGGCGTTATTTGAGGGAGGCAGGTGATCGTTCGCAATGACGGTCTATTATTTGCTTTAGGTGAGTCCCACTCCCCTTGGGCCATGTGCTGAAATTGAGCTCGATAGAAACGTCGAGGCTGAAGTATTGACGTCACCAAGAGCCGGGCTATTTCGAAGCACGTGCCTCCACACTTTTGTGAAATGCCCTGGAGAAGTGTAACACTTGGCCTGCTTGCTGTGAGGCAAATTCAAGTCACAATTCAGCTGACCCAGATAAGGGAATCTCTATTTCCAGCTCGCTTAGGGGGATGGCAGTGCGCAATGACTAGTCGAAGAGTTGTAGCGCGATCTGTGACATCTCCACTCTGAGAGGGCTACAAGCTTTGGCCACGGACAGAATGGCTGTCTTTTCAAATGAAAGCGAGGGACCAGCGTATTCATGCCATTTCTGTGGGCCAGTTCATGCTCGTTGCAGGCTCGCTTCTTTCATAAACAGGTCTGGCGAGACAGTCTATTCTGTGATATCGTGCGGATACACCAGAAGATATGTTTCGGAGATGCGCCAAAATGTCAGACAAGCGGCAGTAAACATGCATTACAGAAGCAGAGTGAAATCACCGGCACTGAGGCTTTCCACGGGCGGGTGTAAAATAGTTGGGCCTAGGTCCGCCAATACTTACGGAAAATGATCTTTTAGTCGAGAAGGTCAAGATGACAGAGTGACTTTTTAAGGAGAAGTAGGCTTCGGAGTACTTCCAGGATTAGGCTGTGGACGACATCAGATGATTTATGAATGTGCATGTCAAGCAACGTCCGCACTTTGTGAGATCAGACGCCAAGTAGCACCATTGACGCAAGTGCTCGTGTCAAGTCCTCTGCACCCAGACGAGGTCTGAACGCAATCTGTGCACGGTGGCACCACCGGTAAGTGTCCATCCACCACTGAAGTCGCCTAGCCCGAATTCGGTGCAACAGTTTCCAGAAGATGCACAATAATGGGATTCGGCCAATCTGTGGACATGCCGGGGTGGTTTGCCTGGCTCCGTATAGAAACATCTGCTTGGAGTCTTGACTCTGAAATTGCACCCGAGAGACACACCTCATTGATGGGATTGATGAAACGGCTCATGGCCTTATTGTCGAGTTTCTTATAAAACCCTACATAATGCCGTCTAGGACGGGAGATGAGCGAATTTTAGATGCGAAGCAGCTTATGGTGGCACCCGTTCCCTCCGCCGTTGTGCGGGCGCAGTTGCACGGCGTCGTACCTTCACTGCGTATGCCTGGTCACGCTACGCTGATGATAATTGTTGCAGGATGCCCGTAGAAATTGGCAAACCAAATAATCTGTCAAGAGAGGGCTTTGCATTCAACTACCATCGTGATCTTATCGTATGGGAACCTCCACCTGCTTCGCGCTATGACTGCCACGGGCAACGCCACCGGTAACGCCAACTGGAACGCCAGCGTCAACGCCAGTGTCAGCGCAGCGGACAGTAGCGCGGAGAAGAGGGCACAACAAGAAGAACAAGAAGAAAAAGCAGAACCTCCTCCTGCCATCATTGTCCATTCGCAACACGAAGATGTCGACCTCATCCCAAGCCAAGACTTGGTGCGGTACTGCGTGCTGCCGTTCGCAAGCGCCACGACATCATGGACCGGGACAAATACTACAAGTCGATGAGTATGACAAACGCGGAACAACATGAGCTACTGCGCAAGATCATCCACCGGCCGACGACGCCTTCAGCACTACCGTTACGGTTTTTCTTCACCGGACCGGCTGGTTGTGTCCAGACGTTCGTCTTCCGCTTTGCCATGGACCTCTACAACCGGTACAGCAACACCGGTAACAACACCGCCTACAACGCGTTCGTCATCCGCGCGAGCACCAGCATGGAGGCTGTAGAAGTGGAAGGAGACATGGTGCACGTGGCTTTCAAGCTCTCTCGGAAGACAACTGGCCCCAACAAAGACGGATGTCTCGGCGCGAGCGAGTTGAACACCTTCCGCGTTTCAATACGCAACGTGAAATGCGTGCTCATAGACGAGCTGAGCATGATGTCTGCGGACAACCCAAACGCAGTCGACTTGAGTCGACTCCATTGCTGCTTCGCATACTACTGAGGGTTCTCCGGGGGGAAGATGTTGAAATTTTTTGCCTCATCTATCACAGCCAGCAGATCTGCTTGGTAAAAACTCATTGCATTCCACGAACCGCGTAATCAGGAGCAAAGGAACCGACGTGGCAGGGTAGAGGTAACCTTACGAGTTGCTAGCGGTAAGTTTGTGAAATACGAGATAGAAGGAGCGAACTACATTGAAGGCAAATTTGTCTGGATTCTTGCCTGATGCCAGGCACGCACTGGTTGCGGCATCTGGAGTGCGGCCACCTGATTCCATTGCCCGAAACGTGCGCCAATTGACGATGTAGTGGACGAAGGTGCAGGACGAGTCTCACCAGCTAAGCCATCGTGGCAGTGAAACACTTTTCTAATGTAGTCTGGCCTCAACATTTAAGCGTTGCAAACCCATTCGAGCTGGCGCACACGAGGGATCTCGCGAGTAGCCACTTCAGACTGTTTGCGCTGGGCCAACGGCTGCCAAGTTCGGAGGTCAAACTTTGGCCGGGACTCCTCTATAAACGTTCTCCGAATGGCACTGCTCAGAGCTTAAATTAGAGTGATGGGGTCTGGGCTGGGGCCGTGATGATTGTATAGATGTTGCACCGAAACTCGTCCCAGTTTACGAGAGTATTGCTCCTGTGAATCCAGCGCTTCGATTTCGGGCAATGCGAAACCTGATATGGTATTCATCACTACCCCAGCAGTCGGCATCTCGTTTCCAAAATACCACTACACTCCCAAGCCACCAGGTTAAGTAAGGTGAGTAGGGCTGCATCCGAGGTAGACTGCATTGACGCGCACGACGTGATATAACATTTAGTAGTGCGAAGTTGGCATCGTTGAATTGTTCAAGCAACGTACGTCCACGTTCACTTAGGTAGGGTGTCCCCAGTCTCAATGGAGGGCATTGAAGTCGCCCGTTACAAGTGTGGGGCAGCCAGCGTTCGAATGGCGCAGAAATTTTAGCCAGCCCAATCGTAGCCGGATGCATGTCCGCTACGTTGCCGCACTTAACACAATACAAGAATAATTTCGCACCTTGACAGTTGCACCTTTACCGCCACCACTTCTAACCAAGCCGTGCACCGAGCTTCTAAAGTAGTTATTTATTTATTTTTACATACTACAGCCGAATAGGGGTATCACAGGAGTGCGTATGTACATAGAGGGAAATAACACTATTCTGCACTGATCAATTCAGACAACGTTGACAACTCATTAATAATCGCGCATGTTTCCCGAAGTTGAGACACAGCAGGTAACAACAACTACAGGAAGGACTGATTTATACAAAAATTCACGAAACGCAATAAATTTAAATTGCAGAAAATTATTCTAGTAACAATGCCCTAATTTTACACGATAGCAAATTCCATTTTTCAATTGTCATGGTGAAGAAGCTGTACCTAAATAAACAAGTGTTTGGTCGAAAAGGTGCACAGTTAAGCTTGTAGCTATTTCTAGTACATATCAATATATCCGGAGACAAATAGTTGTTCTCCAAAAATTAGCGTTGAGCTTTACTTGGAATATAAAATGTTTATAACATTCGCGATTACGGTGTATAAACAGGGGTTGTAATTCGAGTGTGGCAAGGTAGGATGACGGGGAGAAGTTCCAATCGAAACGGCGGACAATGAACCGAAATAATTTCTTTTGAACTGATTTAGGCATGTTAATTTCAGATATTATATAAGGATTCCAGATAGTACGGGTGCATTCTAGGATAGGTCGGATGAGCGTTTCAGCTGCACGCACTGTACGAATAAAATAGCCCAATTTTTTAGTGCCTTACTGCATGTGTATTCAATGTGTTTAAACCATGACAAGGTGGGCGTGGCCAAAACACCTAGTTTCTCGCATTCAGACACCCGCTGTAGGAAAGGTCCGTTGAACAAATCAATTAAAAGAAACAGAACTGCGCGTACTGAAGGATATTGTATCGGATAAAGTAACGGAAGGATAAGGTAATGAAATCAGAATTTGTGGATACGCCATGTGCACATACATTGCGGCTTCGCCTGGTGGAGACCTGGTGGAGCCGCAACGCCAATAAGGTATGGAAGGCCTAGCTCAGGCTGTAAATTTGGAGAGGCGAGATAAACCGTTTATCTCTTGGAGCGGAACGCCGAAGCTCGAATTTTGCACAGGCGAAGGCGTTCACGTACTTCTCCAACCTTCGTTGTGAGCCCCTGAAGTAGCACTGTAATATAAGTTGTGGGTCAGGAACGGTAAGAAGCAGTGTTACGGAGAGACTGCTCCAGAATTGGAGTCATACCGGATTTAATCCACCTTAAAGAGGTGCCGGAATGGAATGGGAACAAAATGAGGGCAACACTTGGTGGAATAGAATGGAGATAAAATAAAGCACCTTTTTATCGGAACGGATTTGAAATAAAAATGGCAATTTTTAGAAGACAACTCCACCATCTCTGTCACCTTCCGGCTTATGAATTAGCGAGTGGCGATGACTGCGTCGGTAGATCTCAAAGGGAAAACCAGTGACAAAAAAATGAGAACGCATACCCGGCACCTCGAATAATCGAACCCAAGGAGTCCCCGGCGGCGTGTTAGAAAATGATCTTCGAGCTACGCAAGAGCGTCTGGCCGCCGGGACAGTGGCGACGCTATAGGTCCGCTCTTTTTGCCTTGGCAGGCTTTTTGACGCATAGCAGCCTCTGCACAACTTTCCGTGGCGCCGGTGTCACACCGGCGTGTCCGTTGCATGCGCAGTGTGCCCAGGCCAGCAGGCGGGGAATACAGTCGAACACGGATATATCGAACTCCAAGGGGATCGCGAAATAGTTCGATATATGAAAAATTCGATACAAAAAATATAGATTCTGAGACCTCACCTGTGGTGGACGATCATTTACCGATCTGCGCATTGAAGAATGACCACTAATTCCAAACTCACGACGCAAGAGGGTGCTTTATTTGCGTGAAAAAAATCTCTGATACTGGCCAGCTTCTTCGTCCTGGAAATAAAATTCAAGACGCTGGTATCGATCTTCTCGAGACTATCTAGGTGGGACAGCCCAGTTCCTTCCATGTCGCCGCAACAACGGCTAATCAAGCTGAACGCAGCCGCCACTTTACCGGCGGGGTACGATCGCGCAGCCGCCTCCTCGTCCGGACGATCTGCGCCACTCGAGCTGATCAGCCTGGGTTACTGCGGCCGCAGCTACGATATTATCGTTACCGACTCTCGCTCTCGAAACAGCCTGAACATTGCTGTCAGCGTTCACTAAGTCGTCGGCAGACACTCCGTCGACTTTTTTCCTCCCGCCTCGACCAGCTGAATGGCTTTCAGCTTTGTCGCAAAGTCCAGGTTCTTGCGCTTCTCTACGCTGGCCGCAGTTGTAGCGGCCGTTGCTTTCGCGTCGGTTCACCCTCACCCAGTCACACGTGTCATGAGACACGTACACGATGCCTGCACAACTCCAAAATTCCAGCCGTTCGCTGCGCCTTCGCACACCATGCACAAATAACACGCACGCAAAAGAAGAGCAACGCGCACGCAACGCAAGTACTTTGATTGTAACGATTCCAAGGCGCTCTGAACGTTCTCTAAAAATCGCTCGCGATGGTCACCTCCAAGAGAAACAGCAATCTGCGGAAGGTGCGGGACAACTCTCGAAAGAGCAACAACAGCAAAATGCAAAAGGAGGAAGAGGCCGCCAGCGCATTCGTTCCTTCTCTTCCCTTTTCCGAGGCGACATCGGGGGAAGACAGACCCAGAGAGAGAGAGAGAGAAAAACTATTTTCGGCAAGCCTGGGAACGTAGCTAGCCGAAAAAAAAGAGCTGTTCCTCATTTCGGAGAACGTGTGCAGTCGGAGCGCAGTCGGGGCATCCCTACCTCGCACTGTGACATTTTCCTGGCATTTCGGGCTCCTGTCCCTGTCGGGTTCCGACGAAGGCGCGATGTCGCCCGCTAAGTGACTGCCAAAGACCAACTTACAGCTCACATGGCGTTCGATATAGCCAATGACGGGAAAAATACCGTTCGATATAAACGTACTAATTTGTTTACTTTTACACGGAATTTTGGAAGGGATAATCTATGTGTTCGATATAGACAATAATTCGATATACCCGTGTTCGATGTACCCGTGTTCGACTGTATCTTGTACAAGTATAGGGGGGGTAAGGGCATTACGATCTTTGCGTCTCTGATCGAAGCCGCGGTGTTTCTTGCCGCAAAGTTATGCTACAGAATCTTGCAGCTAGCTGTACAAGGCGTTCGCGCATGAAACATAAACCAACGAGTCTGCTTGGCGTTCCACCACCATCCATGCTCAGCATGCAGTGACTATAGAGTTTGTAGCTTTCATGCCGACCTGGTAGGCATGTCCCGGAATTACGTCACCAACCTGGCTACTCTCTGCACGTCTCTTGCAGCAGGACCCTGGGGCTTCAGGAAATCAAAGCCAAGGCAGCAAAATTGAAATTATAGAAGAGGGCCTAAGCGCGCGGCACCAGCCATAAGTATAAGAAGCGAGCTTCGGATGGGGTTTTGAGCGTCCTACCCCCAGGCTCTGCTGCTGTAGTAGGACGCTGTGATTATAATTACGTTAGATAATAAATACGTGAACGCAGAAGACACCGCTGCTAAAGGGCCTTTCTTCTTATCAGTTCCGGCTCCAACAGCGTCTCTGTTTGCGAGTGTTTGGCAGGTTTCCGCCGTGCGACATTGGGCTATGCTTCGATACGAAAGGGAAGCCCTCCCCTCCAGTCATGCTAAACTGATTTGTGGTTCGGTGGCTGTCTTTATTTGCCTGTTGAATTGGGCTTGCATACAAACATACCTGCTTATTGAAGCCTTATTCGTCGGCTTGAAAGTTGGAGCAACGCCATTATTCAAGTACGAAGGCCTCATTTCAGAAATTTTATCAGGCCCTTGTGTTTTTCGGTTGCGGTTGCGCGTTCATAGAAACAAAGTGCCTTGTCCACATTCGGTATTTTGCCACGGCTTCTGTCGCGATATGGTTCTGTCACTTTAATTGAGGTGGACATCAATTCTGTCTCGTATTGAACGGAATGGGTGGAAGTAGTGCCAGGGCACCGAACAAGCGAAATAGCGGACAACGTAAAAGCGGTGGTGACTTTCCCACGGTCAATGCAAAACTGTTAACGGTGTTCTGTGACGCTGCCCTATCGTCGCTGCCCTAGCGTTGAAACGGTAGCATTGGTGCTCAATGCCGTAAGTTCTATAACAAGATTTCAAGTAAGCATTCAGATGCCATGTGAATGTGAGCAAGCTCCGCGTGACTTGCGTGTGAGTTATCCAAAGCATACTAATTCCAATGGTATGACGGCGCGCTAAGCCGTTAGCAAAATTGAACGTGACAGACTGTGCAACGAAATGAAAAAAAGCAGACACCAACGTAGTAGCTGCTTCATCTAGCGTCGCGCAAAAACAAACTGTAAAAACATGCTAACATGCAAATATCATAATGAGTAGCGGGATCCTGCTACCTATCATTAAAAAGGGGGCCATGTGACCCGGCCCGTTTTTAAAGCGGGATCTTTCTGGTGGGACCAATGGCGTTCTTTGAAAAAAATACTACATTTACTCATACACCAGTTGCTCGACCAAAGAGCTTTAATAACATCTCCACACACATGCCACGTGGCTGGTACCGGGGACAGTGAATAAAGTATTTCTCTCTCCCTCTGCCTCTGAAATCGGGCTTCCATTGAGAGAGCACCGTTACCTGAAAATCATGAAAAAAGAACCCTCCTAAATAGGACAGCACACGCGTCGATTGTGAAGCCGTACAAAATTTTACCTTTATCTCACAAATTACATTACCGTGTGGATTTATTGAACTCGTAGATGCGTTTACTTATGAGCGAAATTGTCGCATGGTTTCGTTCTTCGCTTGCGATTTGGCAGTTTGAAGGTTTGACGATGGGTTGGACATCGTTTGGTCGGATGTTTCAACGCACTTTTAGCTTTCGCACTTCGCTCAACTTTTATTAGGAAGGGATGGTAATTATTAGGGTAGTTCTCCACGAGATATGTAACCAACTTGTTGTCACCTCTTAAATCCATTGCGACAAATTTTCATATTTTCGCAGTTTTTAACACGTATTAAAAAGCAAGATTCATGTTGCGTTTTTCGATAACTTGATAGAGCACCTGAGGCAGTTTTTAAATTGATGAAAAAAAGAATAGAATTGAACTGCCCATCCATTCCATGGGGTAAATTCTGTCAGTTCGAGGGATTGTAAGGAATAAAATCGCGTAAAGGTCTACTTCTGTGAAATGGAATTGGAATGGATTTGGGATGCCCATTCCTCAACACTGGTAACAAGGCGTCTAGCGAAGTTTGGCTGCTAACACTGACCCCAAGCTCGTTAGCTGCTGCACCGCAAACTGTAGGAGCTTTTGGGTGGTGAGATTGGAAGGGGATTGCTTTTGGGGTGCGGGCTCGGTGGTGAGAGACGGGGCTGACTCGATCGGCTTGGTTGTTCTGGTGGCTGACGGTGCGACTGACGAATTAAGCGAGCGTGTCGATGGCTGAGCTCAGCAACCTCAGCTTGCAGCACAGCAAACTCTTGCCCACCTCCACTATCTTGCCCTTAACTAGAGATGCCTTTCAAGTTTGCTTGGGTTTTTTCCTGCCAAAGGAGGACGGAGCAGATCATTGTACGATGGCACATTGCAATCGGCAGGCTCTGCAGAGACTTCCCCTATAGCGTCTTCGATATGCTCAGCTAAACACTCGGAGCGGTTGGACGTATGGATTACCTTGGGCTCATACCGGTTTCGCCACGCTCGTCGTTTGGCAAGTGCAACTTTGCATTTTTGGGACATTACTTGTCCGTAATATCATGGTCATCGCTAGGACATACAATACATTAACACATGACCTTTGGCCGTGCGGCCGACGGGGTAGCTTCGGCACCAATTCAGAGGTAGCCAGTGGAGCGTATGCCGGTAGGGGCATGAAGTGGTCATGTGCCCCTGATGAAAGCATCGGTAACAATGCACCACTCCAGCCTTGAACCGCTGGTACTACGCAGCCATATTACAGAAGCCGTTCCGGTGGCTCTGGCGGACACCGCAGAGTACCAAGACACACGCGGCCAGAGCCCATGTAACGGGCAAGAGTGGCAAATCAGTTGCGGGCACGCAGGAATTCGTGATCCTCTCCGTGGTCTACCCCAGAAGCGACATATCACCAGATGTCACTACCGCCAGCAGGAACACTTGTACAGAAAACTGGTTTACAACCGCGAGAGCAATACGGTGTAGCGAGCACCCACCCCGATGTAAGGTTGGCGCGACTCTGGTAGGCGTAGCCATTAAATTCTGAGATTTCCAGGCAGGTGTCGAGAGTCTGTTGTACTAACTTTGTTGGAAGGGTGACGATGGTAAAGTGCTCTCGAGGTTTGATGGCCACACACCTCGTACGTAGAGGAGCGGGCCGTCACTGTAAAGCCCTGTGGAGCGGTGGTCGCTGCACGCGGTGGAGCGGCTGCCAGTGCTGCACTGCGTTTATCCGACTGCTGAGGGGGCTGGTTTGTGTCCACGAAATATACCCGCTCCTGCTCCACGAAATATACCAGCTCACGAAATATACCCACGATTGTGTCCACATTGTGTCCACGAAATATACCCGTTCCTGACAAACAACTCCTGCTGCGCCTTTACACGGCCTTGGTGGGGTCTGGGCTCGACTATGGCAGTGTCGTGTATGGGTCTGCTACAAAACCAACACTGAAAATGCTCGACCCAGTGCTGCAGCTTGGCCTTCGCCTCTCATGTGGCGCATTCCGCACTAGCCCTGTTGAAAGTCTTTTTGTCGAGTGCGACAAATGGTGCCTAGGGCATCAGCGGGAGTATGTTGACCTGTTGTATGCATCCCAGATCGTGTCTCTGACCAACCATCCTTTTAATCCCACCATGAACGATACATCAAATTTACAACTCTTTTTAAACAGGCCATCTATTCCCTTACCGTTCTCTCTCAGAGTTAGGGAGGAGGCTTCTGCACTCAATGTCCCCCTTTCAGACACGCACAAGACACCCATTCATATTTTCATCGCACCATGGCATCTTCGTTCTGTATCATGCGACCTGTCATTCACTCTTGTAGAAAAAATTAGGGTACCCAGGAATGCAATTCTGCAGCACTTCCTGTTCCTGCAGGACAAGTACAGGTGCGCAGAATTCTATAGTGATGCGTCGAAAACTGGTTCTACAGTATCTTGTGCAGCGCACGGACCAAATTTTAGAGTAAGCAAAAAAATGAATTTTCATAACAGTATTTACACGGCAGAAGCATATGGCATTTTACTCGTTTCAAACCACATCATCAAACATAAACTTCCCAAGTCCATTGTGTACACAGACTCTCAAAGCGTTGTGCAGGCACTGTCATTACGAAGGTCATCTAAAACTATGTGATAAATGCTCTTTTCAAGGTACTAATGTCTGCATATGCCTCAAATCTTGAAATAACTATATGGTGGGTACCAGGGCATTGTGGAATCCCTGGTAATGAGGCCGCCGACCAAATGGCTTGTGATGCTGCACTCATGACTACAGTTGACATTACAACAGTACCTTACACCGACCTAAAGACACACATCAGACGACAGCTTCGTAACACATGGCAATTACACTGGAGTCAACAAACAGACAACAAACTACACGTAATAAAACCACAACTGGGACGCTACATAACTGACTCACACAACAGATACATTGAAGTCGCCCTGGCTAGGCTGCGGATAGGCCACACACATGCGACGCACTCCCACCTGCTTACTGAAACTTCGGGACTCCCGTGTAGCAGGTGTGCAAATTGCCTATCCGTAGTCCACATACTAATCACATGCAAGGCACTTGACACAACACGACACAAACATTGCCCTGAATTATACAGACGACACATTCCTTTGCACCCATCATATTTTTTAACCGACGAACCCATGTTTTCTAGTCAGCGTGTTTTTAAGTTTGTAGCTGAGGTGAACTTTCTGCAGCTCTTGTCATATCACGTGTAATCAACCTGGCCCTATACACCAGCCATCTCCATTGTCTTTTGTTTTGCATCACTTTTACTTTTAGTCACATGTTTTAGTATGTACGGTCTCATCACAATTCAGTAACTTCTTCTTTGGCGCTCTTTGCCCATAGTCGGCCTTGCGCCAATAAAACCCAACTATCATCATCATCAAATATACCCGCTCGGCGGCAGGCTAAGTGGAGTCGTCAGTACAGACTTGGGGTGCCCCTGTTCAGACAGACGCTTCAATACACTGGAGGGCTCAGCGGTAGAAAGCGGCAACGATAGAATTACCTCCACTGGTGGAATATCTTCTAGCATCTGGTGCGTAGTCGCATCTGCAGCTGCCACAGTCGCCGCCAGTTACGCTGACATAAGTTCCATAGGAGAGTGGTGCCGTACCCGCAACCGGACTGCGATTGAGTGGGTAGGCCTAGCGGCCGGGGAGCGGGATCCGAAGCAGAGAACTTCACCAAGAGGTCACCCTGTGTCTTGCCGACCATCCGTGGAGGGTTCAGAGATGTGGAAGCGTCGTTCAAAGAGAAGGGATACGGTTCAGACACCAATGAAGCATGCAAAGTTAACGAATGTTATCTCAAATAAAGTTCAAATCTGCATCATCTGGGCTCAACTAAAGCTTTGGAATTTTACATGTTTGCCACTGTTATTTGTTTGGCTTTTTTGCGGGAACAATTACTAATGACTCCTAGACTCTTTCTGTTAGAGAATTCCTTTCGCTCCTGGCTTTGAAGGCGCTCGGGATTACAAGAAGCGTACAAGCACACGCTGCATTCTTCCCGGTAACTACAGCCCTTTCTTGGTACGGTAATTTATTTCCAGTCTCTACAAAAACCATTAGCGCGTAGTCGGTGAAATATACTTCTCAAGAAAATTCTAAACCGCGCACCTCAGGCTTTATCGGGGCGTTGGTGCTGACGTGTTAGAAATCGAAAACGTCCTAAACAGTATAATTTCTGAGCGGTATATTAACTTACGTGCCCAACCGCAAATTACACTCCTTCTCGTTTGCCTTGTTTTGCTTACCTTCTTGCTCTCAGGGCATTGGGGAGTCCGAGAGGAGCGCAGTCGCCCATAGGTGACGCACAACCCCTGTTTGATGTTTATGGTGGACACTGATGTGGCAATCCTTCCTTCGAGCCACAACGTCCCGTATTTCTTAGACCAAAATCGTGGGCTTCCTGTATGACACGTTTGTGGCCGTAATTACTTCTTTTTTTATTTGCGGGCCTGCTGCATAACCAAATGCTAATGACTTTGCGTGTGCGTTTGTGAGAACTCCTTTCTGTCATTGAAGATATTAAGAAATACGAGAAGTGGTCCAGCGCCTGGGTGGTGATGCCTTTTTGTTTTACGTAAAATAAATAGTGGTGTCACTGTACATCTTCCTCGATGTCCGTTTTTACGTTTTCTCTTTTTCTTGTGAAAAGTGTAGCGAACTCCCCCTAATTAGAGCGCACTGCAGCGCGCCTTCCCATCCCCCTATAAAAGGGACGGCTGTGCACGACATGTGTGACGTATTTCTTCCAGTTTGTATTCTTTTTGGCTTGGTACGCAGCGTTCTCTCCACACGCGTGCTAAAAAGCCTGCTCCACTGTGATATACTTGTTACTCTGACGAAGACTGGTCCGCCAGAGTAAACATGGGAAACTTCATTTGCTTATATATTTTTCTGGCGTGTTTATATATATATATATATATATATATATATATATATATATATATATATATATATATATATATAAATATATATATATATATATATATATATATATATATATATATATATATATATATATATATATATATATATATATATATATATATATATATATATATATATATATATATATATGTATATATATATATATAATATATATTTTTAAGGTTAGTCGAGACAGAGACACACGAGAAAGACATAGAAAATAGAAATAAGTTTACTGACGTTTCAGGAAGAGGACTTCCTTTCTTCACAGTACAGAATAAGTTGGTTTCAGAGTTATATAAATACAAAAAAGTATAGCAAGGGCGAGAGCAAGGTAAGGAAGGGAGAGTTTGTACAATTAGATCATGGTTTGTGGGTAGTAAAAGAATCAAGAGAAAGCGGAAAAAAATTATAAACAGGATAATAGGAACACATATTCACGTGGTACGGACACGGAAAAGAAAGAGAGCAGAACCAAACAGAAAAAATTAACAAGGTAATTCCCCCGTCCCTCGTGGCAACAGGGGTGAAAGAGGGGTCATAACAAGTTATGCCCATGCACGTGTTTGACAAGGGCAAAAAAAAATTAGTCACGCGGAACGAAGAAGGTCCAAAAACGATATGCCCGAGCACACAAAGGGCGAACATCTGCACTTACACACCCGTTCTAAGAATCAGGGTAAGGTTATTGAAACATGAGACATTTCGCTTATGCTGGTAGGAGGCAAGGGCCGCGCCCAAATGCAGTAGGACAGGCAGTTTTGACAGGAAATGAGTTTACATTGGTATACAAAGAGCGGGGAAGAAAAAAAAGGACAAGGACAAACAAGTCATGAAAAGGAAGAACATAGGGAGGTGCACGCGTATGACGCAGCAGGAGGTAGTTTGCATCTGGTAGGTGCACGGTACCAGTTCAGGGAATGTCCAGGCGGTCAGCAACGAATACTAGAAAACAACAATTACAAAGAAAGAGGACACGAAAGCAATCACACACGCTCGCGTACACAAATTGATTACAAGGTGAGAATATCAAAGCTAACAATGGTACTGCAGCCTTCTACCCAGATCACAATGTCCAGACTTGTTTGTAAGATTTGGCTTAGTGAAGCCATTATCCTAAAAAACGCGGTGCAAGCACGAGAATATACCTATCTTCGGGAGCTCGCCAACTAATAGGAGAATATTATAGAGGGAAAGAAATGAACAGGCGTAACACTAACCTGAGAAACGCAGCCGAAATTTTATTCAGAGCAAAGACACGTTAATTTCCCATACCTTCCATTGATGCCAAACGTCGCTGACTTAAACTTATAAATGAGGTAGGACTCGCGAACCTCGCGATCGTGATGCGTTTCAAAACTAGATTCAAGAATTGTGGCCTTCAGTTGTTCAAAAGAATGACCAGGAGTGTTAACATGCTTTGTAAAGGCAAAGAAGGGCAGGTTTTTGCATGAGAGCGGTGATTGTTAAACCTCAAACGAAAGGTTGTTTCAGTCTGGCCGTTGTATTGTTTCCCGCAGAGGGTGCATTCCAGCAGGTATACGACGTTGGCGGAACCCCAGTTAAAGTTCCCTTTTACATTAACATATTAGTTTGAAGCTGTGCTGGCGGCGCGCTGTGTGGTGGTCATTTGTTGGCATACCTTACGTCGTGTTTTGTTACAGGGACGCAACCAGTAGTCTGTGGTCGGCTGATGCTGTATTTAGTGAGAACGTCGCCCAAATTTTTGCTGCGTCTATAAACAACGCGTGGCGGCTCGGGAAATATTCTCTTTAGGCGTTCACGTCTGTGCGACGCCATTGTTTCTGGCATTGGTACTGTCACCGAGAACCTGTCGCGCTATGTGGACTCCCTAATTCGCGACATTCCCCCAGCTTTCCATCCTTCGTTAAGGATACAAATGATTTTCTATCAGATATTATGAAGATAGAAATTCCTAACAACTGTTAACTTGTTACCCTGGATGTCGTGTCGCTATACACTAACATTCCAAATGCGGATGGAATCACCGCTGTATCATGTGCGTATGAGCATTCGGCGGGCGACAAACCTGTCGATTCTCTCACCCTTGAAACTTTCCTTCACCTTGTCTTTGAACTAACGATTTTAAATTTGATGGTGTCAATTACGTGCAAGTCAGCGTAACGTCAATGGGCACAAAATCGGGCCTGACTACGCGAATATCTTCATGGGATGTCTAGAGTCAAACTTCCTCGAAACCCAAAATTTGAAGCCACTGTACTACAAAAGGTATATAGTTCATATGTTCGCGATATGGCAGCACGGTGAAATGCAACTTCTTGCATTGATTGAGGCTTTTAACCTTGCGCATCCTACTATCTCCCTCTCTCATTCCTACTCTACGCACAGCATAAATTTCTTGGAAATTACTCTCAGAGTTTCTCAGGGCAGGCTTCAGGCTAATCTCTATAGGAAACCTACGGACACGTGCCAGAATTTGCACTTCCACAGCCGCCATGTCAGGGACTGCAAGACTGCAATACCTTATAGCCAATCTCACCGTTTTAGGCGAATCTTAACAAGCCAGGTGTATTTCGATTGCAACTGCAGAGAACTAAAACCGCGCTCTTGAATCAAAAATACCCAGAGCAGGTGATGGATGACGCGATTTCACGAGCTAACCAGTTGAACCGCACCGACATTCTTTGCAAAAAAAGCTCCCAAACCCAATCAAAAACAAACCTCGTTTTGACCCATTCGGCCTCTTTTCCGAAAGTTGCATCCATATTAATGGAACGTCACAACATCCTTGCTCAAAGTGAACGCCTAAAGAGAACATTTCCCGAGCCGCCACGCGTTGTTTATAGACGCAGCAAAAATTTGGGCGACGTTCTCATAAAACCAGTATCAGCTGACCACAGACAACTGTTTGCACGCCCTCTAACAAACCACTGTGGAAGGTATGCTCACAGATGACCACCACACAGCGCGCCGCCAGCACCGCTTCAAACTATTATGTTAATGTAAAAGGGAACGTTACTATATATATATATATATATATATATATAGATATATATATATATATAAAAAGCGAATAAAAATGGGAAATCAGGGGCTCGTTGAAAAAAACCGAAAATCAGAATTGGCGGTCAAGAAAACCTCCTCAAAGCAGAGCAGAGGATGTGGTACGTCTTTGAAACTGATAAGGAATTTGGAAAGACAGACAGAAAATGAATGAAAATGCCCACCGGGGGAACCCGAACCGAGGACCTTCAGAATACCCGTTTCATGCGACCACCATTACGCTACCGGCTGGGCTAATTTGCAATCCATTTTGTGTGGTATTTATGTTAAGGTATTTTTGTTTCCTCCGCTTGTTTTACACTGAGACAGCGTTCTCCGGAAGCGCCTACCACCCGCGATTACTGCAAGGTCAGAGCAATTTAAGAGCGGCAGTTCTGTGCGACGCCGCATTTTTAAATATTCAGTAATACCATGAATACACTATTGACTCTAATTGTACCGCGCATCAATTCTCCCTGTAGCCTAGAAGTATACAGATAAATACAACTATTAACAATAGTTTTGCCAAATCCATGGTTGTTGAATTTTCAACACAAATCTCGTTAATAACATAGATCATCTTCCTTACCCGGTTTTCATAAGCTTGAGTCTCACCTGCAAAGGCTTGCCTACGACAACTTCAACTGTAGTGCTAAATAGTACACTATACTTTTATGATTTCCTTGCATACACGCTTCAATTTCGAATTTAGCTGGTTTCACTGGGGATTTTACCACACCTTGTACAGGTAGTGTCCCTCGTCTTACAATTCAAAATGCTTTGACATAAAAACCAATGTCTGAAAGGGAACGACAGAATTAAGATATTCTGAACCATGAGTGTTCACATATTATATTACTTTAAAGTGTACTTCAGGAACCCTTCAATGTGTGATGGGATCGCGAGGCGGTCTACGCCTGAGGAGGCGAGACCGACACGCAACCACTTCACACTAAACCCTTGCATCTTAAATATATAACTTTCAACTACTAATGGCAACACCGGACTGCGGCACTGAATACCGTGCAGAAAATATTTGTAGAGTATTCCCATGGTGCACAAAATATTTGTCCTTCCCTAGACACTCACGACAGTCTGTTAGTCCTGATCCTAAGCTTTACAGCCGCCAATACCACATGTTCCTCCTAGCCCATGTGGGCAGTGTCGTGGTTGTGGTTGCCAACCGCTTGCTGCTCTGATTTAGACGAAACGCTGCTGCCGAAATCCCCCTGCTTCATTAGTGGGACTTGGTGACCTCCAAGACCTCGTAGATGTGGGAATGGGCCGCCCTTGATGAGCGCAACACACGTGTTGGTTTAGTGTCCACTGTTCATCTTGCACGCACACCCGAGGCGCATAAGTGGGGCGTTATCATCCCATAGGTGTTGGTCTTTCGCTCACTCCACTGTCATACCCACGCGTGGGGCGGACTATGACCAGTATCCGCTTTCTCAACCCACTCTCCCAGAATACCGGGAAACACCGATGGTGCCTGAGAAGCACCACCCTAGTGCAGGCGACGAAGCCTGCTTTTTTGGGATCGGAGGGAATAAAGGTTTTGTGGCTTTCCCTTTCTGGCGCCCCCTTCAGTACTTTTTGTTTATGCACTGCATCCTGCCAAAACATTAAAACGATTACATTTGTTCTCCAGAGTATGACAACAACTTAGCTGTAATGGCTTCAACCTCTAAAGCAGGAGTTTGCCGTTTTTTGTGCAAGCTACAAGGGCGCTAGTTCAGCCTCGATCTGTGCGTTGTCACCTCGTGAAGTCTTTCCCATCTGACCGTCACGAAAGTGGCGAACACAATTCCTGCATCCCCTAAAAGACGTAAATGACGTAGTACGAGATAACCTTTGAAAAAGGGAAACCTGGGGCTCGCCCCTGTCATACTGTCGGCGTGATTCGAGACTTGCTAGATCCATGTGTTTGCTAGGGCCCATTGACAGTCTCGTTTAGTCAACTAAACAATAGTGCGCATACTTAACATAGGTGCGAGGGCACACCTCGTAGTGACATCTTAATTCAGGTTTATTTGGAGAACACAAGTAACCAGCATAAAGCTTGTCTGCATATCTTGCAAAGGGAGAGCAAATCAGTGTTGTCTGCGCTGCAAAATAATTTATAAAAGGCGAGCCTCCGAATATTTCTGGTGTTCACTGAGGCTCACCAGCATCATCATCAAATTTACTGCGATGTTTCTTATATTTGTTTGCGGATTGTACAGAGCACTTGTCTCACTCGTTTTGTGTACCACGCCTAACACCTAGAAAGTACCCACGAAGTTCTTTCTTGCGATGTATGCCGCATTGTTCGTTTTAAATTAATTCGGAAATCGAAAGCACAGAAAGCAATGAACAATTTGTTCCAGATAACTTTTCGGTAAAGTTTGGGTAAAGGCTACAGCTCTTCCTTTTTCGGAAAATGATCTGGGATGACCCGGACGTTGCGATTACTCTTCTCTGATTTTGGGTACGGACTCTGATGATGATGATGGTTGGTGTTTTATGGCGCAAGGCCAACGAGGGCAAAGAGCGCCAAAGAAGAAGTTATTGAGTTTTCATCACACCGTAAGTACTAAAACATGTAACTAAAAGTAAAGGTGATGCAAAACAAAAGACAATGGAGATGGCTGGCGTATAGGGCCAGGGTGATTACACATGATATGACAAGAGCTGCAGGAAGTTTACCTCAGCTAAAAACTTAAAAACACGTTGACTAGAAAACATTGGTTCGTCGGCTAAAAAATATGATGGGTGCAAAGGAATGTGTCGTCTGTATAATTCAGGGAAATGTTTGTGTCGTGTTGTGTCAAGTGCTCTGCATGTGATTAGTATGTGGACTACGGATAGGCCCTTTCCACACCTGCTACACGTGGGTCCCGAAGTTCCAGTGAGCAGGTGGGAGTGCGTCGCATGTGTGTGGCCTATCCGCAGCCTAGCCAGGGCAACTTCAGTGTATCTGTTGTGTGAGTCAGTTATGTAGCGTCCCAGTTGTGGTTTTATTACGTGTAGTTTGTTGTCTGTCTGTTGACTCCAATGTAGTTGCCATGTGTTACGAAGCTGTCGTCTGATGTGTGTCTTTAGGTCGGTGTAAGGTACTGTTGTTATGTCAACTGTGGTCATGAGAGCAGCAGCACTAGCCATTTGATCAGCAGTCTCATTGCCAGGGATCCCACAGTGACCTGGTACCCAGCATATGGTTATTTCTAAATCTGAAGCATATGCAGTCATTATGACCTTTAAAAGAACATTGATCACATAGTTTTTTGACGACCTTCCTGATGACAATGCCTGCACAACGCTTAGAGAATCTGTGTAGACGATGGACTTTGGAATCTTATGTTCGAGGATGTGATGTGACACGAGTAAAATGCCATACGCTTCTGCCGTGTAAATACTGCTGTGAAAATTCATTGTTTTGATAACTCTAAAATTTGGTCCGTGCGCTGCACAAGAGACAGTAGAATTAGTTTTGGACGCGTCGCTATAGAATTCTGCGCACCTGTACTTGTCCTGCAGGAACAGGAAGTGCTGCAGAATTGCATTCCTGGGTACCCTATTTTTTTCTACACGAATGAATGACAGCTCGCATGTTACAGGACGAAGATGCCATGGTGCGATAAAATTATGAATGGGTGTCTTGTGCGTGTCTGAAAGGGGGACATTGAGTGCAGAAGCACAAGCCTCCTCCCTAACTCTGAGAGAGAACGGTAAGGGAATAGATGGCCTATTTAAAAAGAGTTGTAAATTTGATGTATCATTCATGATGGGATTAAAAGGATGGTTGGTCAGAGACACGATCTTGGATGCATACAACAGGTCAACATACTCCCGCTGATGCCCTAGGCACCATTTGTCGCACTCGACATAAAGACTTTCAACGGGGCTAGTGCGGAATGCGCCACATGAGAGGCGAAGGCCAAGATGCAGCACTGGGTCCAGCATTTTCAGTGCTGTTTTTGTAGCCGACCCATACACGACACTGCCGTAGTCGAGCCTAGACCCCACCAACGCTGTGTACAGGCGCAGCAGGAGTTGTTTGTCGGCCCCATAAGATTGATGTGAGAGGACCTTAAGAACATTCATTGTTTTTAAGCATTTGCATTTGAGCTGTCTGATATGTGGGATGAATAAGTTTTTCATCGAATAAAATACCTAAAAACTTGTGCTCCTTGTTCACAGGAATTGGCACATTCGCAAGAGTGATGTCTGGGTCCGGGTGGACGCCACGCCTCCTGGAGAACAGAACACAAGAGCTCTTCGCGGGATTAAGATTAAAGCCATTCTTGACAGCCCAGCCGGCAAGTTTCTTGACGCCGAGCTGGACTTGACGTTCGCAGATGGACAGGTTACACGATTTAAAGGATATCTGCACGTCATCTACATACATAGAATAAGAGATTGTAGGTGGCAGTGCCTTTCCAAGAGAGTTCATTTTTACTATGAAGAGGGTGCAGCTCAACACTCCACCTTGCGGCACGCCATTTTCTTGCACGTGAACATTTGACAGTGCACAACCAACTCTGACGCGAAAGGTTCTCTCCGACATATAACTACAAAGGATGTTCAACATGTTGCCCGCAACACCGATTGACTTTAGGTCACTGAGGATACCGTACCGCCAAGCGGTGTCATAGGCTTTCTCAATGTCGAAAAACACCGTAAGACAAAATTGTTTATGCACAAAGGCATCCTTTATATATGTTTCAAGAGCTACGAGTTGATCGTTCGTTGATCGCCCCGCCCTGAAGCCTGCCTGGCAGCTCTCGAGAAGACCGTTGTACTCAAGGAAGTACACGAGCCTGCGATTTATCATCTTCTCGAGAAGCTTGCACAGGCAGCTGGTCAGGGCAATGGGTCGATAGCTAGCAGGAGAGGAAGGGTCCTTCCCTTCTTTCAAGAGTGCTAAAACTATGGCCTCCCTCCAAGATTTTGGAATGTGCCCCGAAAGAAATATCTTGTTGTAAAGGTGAAGGAGTGTTACAAGAGTGTCTGTGTGTAAGTGCTGTATCATTGTATATGTAATGTTGTCTGGGCCTGGAGCTGAGGGTTTACACGTGCTTAGAGCAGCCCTCAGCTCATGTAGTGAAAACAGGGAGTTGTAAGAAGTCTGTGATTGGTTGTTGTCACGTAGGGACTTCTTCTCACAAGAGGCTTTATGGTTCAGGAAAGTGTTTGTGTAGTGTGCAGAGCTTGACACGTGTTGAAAGTGTTGTGCAAGTGTGTTAGCCTGATCTTCTAGTGTGTCCCCAGTCGTGCTGACCAAGGGCAGGCAATGTGTATGTTGTCCTTTAAGTTTACGTATTCGTGTCCATACCTTGCGTGTGTCTGTGTATGAATTTATGGATGTTATGAAGGAGCGCCAACTATCCCGTTTTGCCTCACGGCGCACGCGCTTTCCCAAGGCCTTTGCTCTTTTAAAAGAAATTAAGTTAGCCGACGTGGGGTACCGGCGAAGGACACCCCACGCCTTGTTCTGGGCCACTCGCGCTCGCCTGCAGTCCTCGTTCCACCAGGGCCTCCTTGGGTTGCGTGGGGAACTGGAGGCCTGAGGAATGGACTGTGCGGCGGCGTCGAGGATGTGCGCCGTGAGCAGTTGGGTCGCCTCTTCTACGTTTAGGTGTTTTATGGATGTGTAGTGCAGTTTAGATGTTTCTGTGAATGTACTCCAATTTGCTCCTCCCTCATTGAACCTTTTATGAGAGGGGGAAGTGTTTGTGCCTATGCCTATGTATGTCAATTTGGTGGGGAAGTGGTCACTACTATATAGGTTTGTGTCCACATGCCACTCAAGAAATGGGAAAAGAACTGCAGAGCCAAGAGCCAAGTCAAGATGTGAATAACTGTTTTGTCCTATGTTATAATATGTAGCTTGGTTTTTGTTAAAAAGGCATACTCCCGATGATGTTAGAAATTTTTCAATTAGGCGACCTCGGGCATCTGTGCGGGAAGAGCCCCAGATTGAATTATGTGCATTGAGGTCGCCTAAGACTAAGTACGGTTCAGGTAGTTGATCTATCAGGGCCTCAAAATCAGTGTTCGATAGTTGGTAATCCGGAGGGATGTAGAGGGAGCATACCGTTATTAACCTATCAAAAATAATTGTTCGAATCGCGACAGCTTCAAGCATGGGGTTAAGGTGGATGGTGTGACACGCTAAGGATTTTCGGGCTACTATGGCCACACCACCTGAAGAATAAGTGCAAGTGTGCCTGTCTTTTCGAAAAACCAAGTAGCTATTCAAGAAGTTAGTATGTTTACTATTTAGGTGTGTTTCCTGAAGACACATGAGACTTGGCTGATGTGAATGAAGTATCTCGTACACATCATCTAGATTGTTGATAAGGCCTCTACAGTTCCATTGAATGATGTTGTCTGTTCCCATTATTTACATTTAAGAATGACTGGAGTGTGTGTGTGTGTGTGTTCATGTGTCATCTTTCGGGGCTGTTACTCTGGGATTGGGCTTTTTGGGCCTGTCTGTAGGTTTGGAAGTCTGTGGCCGCTCCTTGCGCTGCGTTGCAGGCAGGAACGGCCCGACATCCATCTCGTCGTCGGATGTCCGAGGGGTGCCCGACGGACCGGGCCCCCCGGACTTGGCTCCCCCGCGGGAGCCCTTCGTTTGAGCCGCCACCGCCAAGGGCGTCCGGGGCGCCAGAGGTGCCATGGGCGGTGCGGTGGCGGTGGGAGCCGGTGCGGGGCCCGTGGTGTCCATCACCTCGGTACCCTCCAACGCACTGGAGGATGGGGAGACAGAGGCGGGAGCGGCACCGGTCCCGACGGAAGACGTTGCCACCACAACCGCTGCTGCCTCAGCAAGCGGCGTGGTGGCGGGTTGGGCTGCCAGAGGCAACCCAGGGGGGGGGGGGGAGGGACCAGGTCAGACTCGCTGAACTGGGTCCCTGTGGAAACCAGACGCCGCTCCGCCCCCCGGCGAGCTGCGTCGGCGTACCTCCCCAGAGGGAAAGAGGCGAACCTCTTCCGCGCCTCTGGGAAAGTGATGTTTTCTGTTACCTTGAGATTGATTATTTTCTTTTCTATTTGGAATTTTTCGCATTTCCTGGAGTAGGCCGCATGTGGGCCCCTGCAGTTTGCACAAGTGAGGATGTCAGAATTACAGTTGTCGGTGGGGTGGTCCTGCGCTGCGCACTTCGCACACGTTGTTTTGCCGCGGCAAGAGGTTGTACTGTGCCCGAACCGCTGGCACTTGAAGCAGCGGCGCGGGTTCGGAATGTAAGGGTGAATGGAGCATTGAATGAAGCCTGCGTTGATATTTTCAGGAAGTGAGGAACGGTTAAAGGTCAGGATAATATGTTTCGTGGGGATTATTTTATCATCCCTGCGCATCGTGATGCGGCGCACAGCTGTCACGCCCTGATCCTTTAATCCTTCAAGCAAGTCGGCATCTGTTTCCGTAAGAAGATCTGCCTCAGAAATCACACCCTGGGAGCTGTTGAGGCTCCGGTGGGGTGTGATCCTGATGTCCAGATCATGGATGCGGGTTTGTTCAAGAAGACTGCGGGCTTGTTGTTCGGTATGGAGTTCTACAAGGATTTCTCCCGTCCTAAGCTTTTTAGCTTGATACTTTCCACCTATTGTGTTTTGCAGGAATTTCGAAACCAGGAATACAGACAGGGATGCGACAGGTCTAGCTGAGTCAGCTGACTCTATCACAAGGAAACGAGCATAGTTATTTACGGGTGTTGAAAAGACAGTTGTTTGAAGGGGTGGGAATGAAACTTCGGTGCGGCCCCTTTTCAGGGACCGATCACGTTTGGGGGGGGGGTTTGATAATACCATACAGCATGTATAGAAGCAGGGGACAGGGGTACTTTCTTCCACAACCTTACCCTGATAGCTGAGGAGGTCCCGGAGCTCCCTGCCTGGTAGACAGACAGGGAGCCCATCCGCCGGAGCTTGACCTGGGCTCCGACGGCCACCGTTCGTGGTTTCTAACCCTCCACCTATAAACACATTGCCACGGTTGGATCCAGCTTATGTTTGGGGGCTCGGGGTCCGCGGTATCGCCAGTACCGTCACCAAGATTGCTCAAGGTGCCCCGTGCGGGGTTGGGTACGGACTCAATACGTTGTTCGGCGCCATTTACCAAGGGAAGTAGATCTCGACGTACTTCATGAGGTCAAGAGGATTGCCTTTTTTTTTACTTGGCAGACTAGCAAACCGCTCATATCTGTTCGTACTTCGGAACCTCCTTTCTCATACAAGTCTGTGCAACAGCGCGGCATAGCTCTTTGTACGTTTTCCCTGCGTTACAAGTGCCTGCGAAGGTGACCTAGTGATAGTAGTCAAAAAATACCAGTTGACGCGGTTTGATAAGAATACCGGAAGCGGTACTTACCAGTGTCATTGCGCTTAAACGGTGCCTCGCTGGTAAACCGTCCTGTCTTTTCACGAAGTAGTCGTAGACCGGTACTCCGTAGAATAAATATTCACTGCGGCCGTATTAAACTCCCGGTGGCGCTTGCACTGCTTGATGGCCTGGTGCGCTTTTTGGACTTTTTGCATTTTTAGTTACAAGCATTTGGCGACCGCTACTGTGGTTTCATACTGACCGCGGCGTCATTACGCTGGAAACGAATACAAAAAAACGTACAGTTTAGCGAGGAGTCTCCCCGAGAGGACAGCATGATGAGTCCTCAGGAGAGGCTTCTCGGCAGCTGTGCATGGTGCAAGTGTTTGTGGGACGCAGTAAGACAAGCCGGCCCTTGGCGACGCTGTTCGAAATGAATTAAAAACGAGCGCTTGCCCTCTTACGCTTTACGATTTTGTGCGTACGCCTCCCAAAATATGGTTCACGCATCCCACTCAGACGATCACCATCGCTTCTGTCGCGAGAAACCTCGAGTGCGTGCTGCCTCACCACACTGCAGCACTTATAACTAAGTGCTGAACAACCACTTAGGCAACCGGTGAATGTTATTGGAAACATTTGAAACACGTGACATTGGCGCAGTAGGTTCGAACATAACTTATAACCTCATGCTTACTGCATACGAACCGCTGCGCCATAGCGGAGTACCGTGCATATCCTTGCGTTCGCCTATCACACGAGCACTTCCTGAGATGCAGAATGTACGCGCAATGACTTACATCACTGCCAACTATGCTGCCTAGAGAGTTCGCGAGATTGACTATTGTAATCATGAGTTCTTTATTTTTTTATTTAATGTCAGTTCTTCACAACACCTAATGGAGTGTTGGGCAAAGGCTAAACGCAGATTAGGTCCATTGCATACACACAAAATAAAGCCGCGAAGAGTACACAGCTGATTTTAAAGGTAATAGATATGGACAATGCTCTAGAATCAAAGAAATTTCGCAAAACTCATCAGAACAGGGACGACGAGTGTTCATGCTATATTGAATAAGTTGTACTTTTTGCCGTAACCAACAAAAATATTAAAAAATTTTAAATGTATAGACAAAAGTTACAAAGCTTCACTCCTGAATGGAGTGATAGCCGGTAAGCACAGGTATTTATTGTTATGGGCAATAAAAAATCTCTTAATAGCATTTCTAGGCATGTAACGAAGAAGAATTAATGAAAACAAAATTGATGAAATGGCAAATTGGAATACTTTTTTCACAACTACGAAGACCTTGGTTTCCGAGACACACAACAACGGAAATATTCGAAACTGAGCGTATGATTTCCGGTTGTCAACATGAGATATTGAAAATGTCATTATACATAACTCTCGTTGGTAAGGAAGATGATAGGATCTAAACAAGTGTGTAAGTGAATGCCTGAGATTACAAAAGTATGTCACGTTACAAAGAAACAGTCAAAAATGACGTTGGGAACTGCAAAATGGCGTGCATTGTACGTATTACGATGGCGAAACAGGAAGGTGGTGTCTGACGATATCGTTGTTAATGTAATTTATAGTTCTCACGGTAGTCTATTGTCACCCCTAAATATTCCATGCTGCAAATTATTCAAGCAAACAATTATAAACTACATTTTTGCCAGGTCGGCACTCAATCACTTTTCAGAAAACTGAAAGAATAAATTACCTTGTTTTTTAACTGTTTAGTGTTTAAATGCACGTTTGACCAATGTAATAGGCGCAATATCACATACTTTATCCCAGACACTACATCCTGTAGCGACTTTTTATAGACAATATTTGCGGTATCGTCCAAATACAATTTGAACCTGGACAACGTTACGTACAATTAATGTTTTTTTTCCGCGCGCATGGACTATGGAAGCAGAACAAGCACCGAGCCTAGGTAATACCCATGGCTATATCCGAACGTGGCAAAAAATAATCGGCTACCGAAGCATACTGTTTGCAATAACAGACTAACTGCAAAACAATTTAGCGTACCTCGGTGACACCCGTAATCTTTAAATTTTTTACGAAAACCGAGCAGAAACTCTGCAGAAGGCATTGTTTGGTCAAAATTTACCACGCAGACTATTTCAGTGTTAGGTTAAGATGAGTACATGCCTGTATTTAGAAATATTACACCTAGAAACGTCAAGATACTTCTTGTAAAAAATGCTGGGCTTAGGTTTTGTTGTGATGACGGCTTAATTATTCTTCGAGATGAAAAGAACTGCGTTTTTGAAGAAGTGATCATTAAACTAAAGACCAGAATGGGGCTGGAAATGGTCAGGGTTTATTAATATAAGTTTTTTAATGTGTGGATGTCACTTTCTGTGATGTTTATATATATACAATCGATACACCTTAACATACGGTAGAATTAAAGAAACGAACACTTTGTCAAGTTTCGGGGAAAATTTGCAATCGTTGTTGTTATTTCTTGTTTATTCATGTATATTTTGTGCATGATACACATACATCACACGGTACATTTAAATAATTATCTTCTGTGAAGTGATCGTGCAATGGGTGTTCTAGCCGCCTGGCGAGGTTCCGTGTCTGAAGTTGCAGAACGGCAGCAGCACCAGATTACAAAGCTAATTTAACAACCTAAGATGGCAAATTACAACACAATCATAACATGCTGCGACGTAGGCCAGAATGTATTAACATAATTACAGGTAGGTTTTACACAATAAATCACACGACAGCATACTGCGAAAGGGCATGTTAAGAAATGTTAGAGAGGGTACAATAACCGAAACAATTTCGCAGAATAAACATTATCAAACAAACAAACAATACCCAGGCCAAATAGCCTAGCTCGGCAGGCTTACTCATGAGTGCACTCACACCGTCCCTCACCACTCACGAGTGAATGAGGAGTCACCTCCCCATCGTGTGTGCCTGGTGAGTACGACTGTGATGTATTGTCATCGCTCGAGGTGAGCTCCGCTCACCACTCGAAATTCCGATTTCCACTCGCGGCGAGCCATGATCAGAACTCGCTAGTGCGAGGTTCGCTCATCGCGAGCCCCGCTCACCCCCCATCAGTGGCGAGTGCACTCGCGTTTTTTGCGCTAAGTGGGAAGAGAAAGAGAAAGAACTTTATTCTGGAGCCTTCGGGTCAACGACGAGTGGTGACCAGCGCTTGGAGGGTGTCTGTGACCTGGGGGGCTCGTTGAGCGAGTCCTTGCTGGACCCGCGGTTCCGAGCTGCCTAACGCCGACTCCAAGTGCTCCACACAAGAGATGAGAGGGAATGAGTTTTGTGGGTAGTGCCAAATTAATTCAGCAACTGTTTCGTGGCCTCCACAGTCGGGAAATTTGGGAGAGTGAAATAAAGATGGATAAATTGCATCACGTCTGGCGCGACCGGGAAGGTGTTGGTTTGGAGAAGGCGCAAGTACCGTTACTCGGTTATAGAGAGTGACCAATGGTGTGGAGGGTAGCGTCGGCGAGAGAGGCGGTAGTGGCAGGTGATTTCCTGGAAAGTAAGAAGGCTGTAGATAGGGCTGCAAAGAAGGGGCGCGGCCTGGCCCAGCTGGGTGGTGGTGGTGGTGGTGGTGGTGGCCCGAAAAATGGCGCATACCCACTTAGGGGGATTGGCCAAGAAGAGTTATGTTTTCATTACAATCAATCAAGGCAAAATAATGGAGCAGAAGAAAGAATTTGGTCTAGGTTAATGAGAGAGAGAGAGAGAAAACAGCTGTCGAGCTGCAAGGTTAGCCGCTTCGTTTTCTTCCAGCCCTGCATGGGCAGGAGTCCTAATCAACTCCGCGTGGGAAGTGAGTGGATTTTGAAGGATAATTTTGAGAGCCTCATTGGAAATAATCCCCCGGGGAAAAAATTAGAATGGTCGTTTTCGAATCGAAGATAACAATGGTTGGTGTAGGCCGATGAGTGAGCGCTAGTGCAATAGCCGCCTTTTCCGCAGTGCCAGGGGAGCGCGTTCGGATAGTGAGTGAATGGTAAGAGGTTGCTTTTGGATCAAACATGGCGGTGACTCGTAGGCGTTGTGACGGGTATAACTCGCGTCGTCCACATAGGCGGTGGACTCGCCCATGGGGTATTTACGGGATAGGAGCGTGTGCGATCTTCACGGCGTTTAATATTGTGCTCCGGGTGCATATTGCGGGGAATCGGCATCGCAAGCAGGCGATTGTGCGAGACGAGTGTATTGTACACTGTGGGGTCAGTAACAATCGGTGCATGAAGCCCGAGCGACTCTAGGATGTATTTGCCTGTAGAAGTGGTAGAAGGGCGTGAACGTTGACTGAAGAATGGGCCTCTATGAGTTCTTCGGCTGTGTTGTAAATGACGAGGCGTTGCAGTATGGCAGTGGAAGTACTTCGAGGTTGTAAAAGAACCGTTTTGTGTATTTTTTGTATGAGGCAGTTGATTTTAGAAAGCTTCGTTTTACATGGGTTAAGGAACGGGAGGGCGTAGGTCAGACGACTCAGCACGGATCCTTGAACCAGCCGGAGGCGGTCAAATTCCCCCATACCTTTGTTTCGAGCTGTTATGCGATGGATGAAGCCAATAGTTCGGTTGACATGTGAGGTGAGTTAAGAGATATATCGCGTATTGGATCATTTGCACTGTATGGTCAAACCTAGGGTTTTAGAATAGAGACACATGGTATAGGATAATTTTATATTGGTATAGTTACGTCTCGAGAGGAGCGTGACCAGAGGGGGAAGGGAGGGTCAAGAGCCCCGACTTAGTTGGGGAGCATTCAAGACCGGCCAGTGCCGCTTCTGCTACGACGATGCCTGTGCCTGACTTAAGCGCCTCCTCAATTTGTGCATCACTACCTTCAGATTAATGTCATCAGCATAGAGACTATGCCTAAGATGTGGAATTTGAGCTAAACGCTTAGCGAGAACAAGGAGAGCCAGGTTAAAAAGGAGAGGAGAAAGGACTGCACCTTGATGGGTACCAAAGGAGGGCATGTGAATGGTGTCCTATACTAAGTCACCGACGTGAATCACGGTAGCACGATTAGTAAGGAATTCTTTATTATAAGTGAAAACCCGTTGCCCGGGGTTACACATTGCCAAATTTTGGTGTATAGTTTGGTGTGAAACTCTGTCGAAGGCTTTGGTGAGATCTACTGATGGAATAGCAGCTGCAGCTACTTTGAAGGACGGAATAATGATCTCATGTTGACGTTGCAAAAGGCGATCCTGTGTCGAAAGACCCTGCCTGCAGCCTATCACGGTGTGGGGAAGTCCATTGGTTTGGGTAAGATGTTGAACGAAGCGGGCAGGGATGGTGTGCTGATGAGATTTCCCTACGCATGAAGGTAGCGATATTGGGCCGCGGTACTCCGATTTTAAGACTTTCCCCGGTTTAGTTATTACAGTTATTTAGCACGCTTCTATGAAGGAGGCAAATTGCCCTTGGCCCAAAATAGATTATAGTACGGTGTAAAGATGTAGATGGAGTTGTCGTCTAAATTTTGAAGGAGTTTATTGGTTGCACCATTTTGCCCAGGTTCTGATCCAGGCCTAATCTTTATGAGTGCCACTCTGACCTCCGTTTCGGAGATTTCTCTGCTAAGTCTGGATTATTATCGCCCGTGTATGACGGCAGCTCCATGGTATCCCCTACTACGATGACGGCCTAGGACTTATGGATCTTCACTGGGAAATTGTTGAATAATTTTCATGAGCAGAATATTAGTAGGTATTCGCGAGTGACCGGGATCCAACATATGCCTGAGGAGTGTCCACGTAGGCCTCATGCTGAGATTACGTTTCATCTGTTCACATCCCTCGCCCCATTGAGCACGAGCAAGTTCAGAGGTATAAGCCTCTATTGTTGTGGCCAGAGAGGCTAACCTAACTTTCAGGCGCCTAATGTGTTTCTGCTTACGCCACCTACGCTATATGCTGCGACAAGCGTCCTACAGATGATACAGGTGGCCATCTACTAATTCCGCAGGTATTTAGGGGTCTACGAGATATTAGTGAGTGCGTTTGTTATCGAAAATTTGGCTGACCCAGGTATATTACGTTTCAGAGGATATTTCAGGCGACTCTGACACTGCACAGGTTTTCCTAATGGCATCCCAATCTGTAAGGTATTTCGGTCGGGGTCGGCGCAAGATTTCAGATTGGAGCCGTAGATCGAGTCATATAATAAAGATGTCGCTGCCGAGTGTCATGTGGTAAGAAGAACTCATACCCAAAGGGGGATTGGCCCCAGAAGATGATGTTGGAAGAAAAGTTGAAGGGAAGGCAAAATCAGCATACGGGATGCCGAGAGGGATTCTGAAGGGACCAATGAAGAAGAAATACAGGGTAATCGAAGAGGAGGAAGAGATAGCTTCTCCAGCAAATGGGAGCCTCACACGGTAAAATGCGACGCGAAGAGGAGGACGACGAAGTTGGAGTGAAGACAGTGGTACGAGGTCTTGAGAGGAACGGTGTCAAGTTCGGGCCGTGCGCCACAACGCACCAGCGGCATCGCACCGTTTGGCAGCGGGCAGCTCGGAACTACCGATTACCAGAGGCTTCACTCGGCTGGCCTCCTGCTGACCGGCGGCCTAACACCGCCGGCGACCCGTCGGGCCGTGCCCCACGACGCACCAGTGGCATCGCACCGTCTGGCAGCGGGCAGCTCGAGACCACCTATTCCCAGCATCTTCGAACTGCTGGCCGCCTGCTGAGCCGCACTGCTCAGCGAAGCCGTGGCATTGAACCACGGTCATCCGGACCACTAGCTACCAGCACGGGTCATCGCTACGTGCTGCGACGTTCGGCAACGCGGAAGCCTACCCACTGGACCACGTCATCGACATCGCACTGGCGGTAAGATATTTGAATTTTGAATAGACAGTTAATGTGTCATAGTGACTATTTGACTAGATTTTTTGATAGTGTGAGGTTGTGCTTGTTTTTATGTATACTGTAATATGCTTGTGAGTTTGTTATAATCGCGTTCGCTTGAGGTTTTGGTGTTGTACATATATCGTGTGGAAATATAATGTTTCAAACCGAGCCTAATTTCTCTGCCGTGTGAGACGCGTGACAACATTTGGCGAGACTCTCAGGATCTATCCTTGGCCCAATCACGCGTCTTACCCGGCACAAAGATGGCTTTTAAGATTTTAACCGTGGCTTGTTCATCAGGTTTCAACAAAGAACAGTTTTTTGCATTGCTAAATGAAGAGTGGCGCAAAGAGCGCGAGAGGTTGCTTGCCCAAGTAGAAGAGTTGGACCGAGAAATGGCAGAGTTAACGCGGCGCCTCGAGGAAAGGGCACGCATAAAGAACCGTGAACGCGCCGCACGTGAGCTTAATGGCACGCGGGTAGCCGACCTCTATGACGCATGTGAGAAAGAATGTACGCAGATGGATGACAGTGAAGAAGCCCGTGCGGTTGACAGAACGCGGTTTGCACACCGCTATGAGGAGAAAAGCGCGTTGGAAGCGCGAGGTGGTGAAATTGCCGGGGGTGGCAGAATCGCAAGGCGCCTGGAAATGAGTGCACTGAGAACTAACCACCCGGGGACAGCGCGTTACCTCCTAGTATCTCTGTTGAGCCAGTTGGTTTTACGGTCTTAAGAGGAATAATAATATCCGAACAGAAAGCTCTATCGCTGAACGGGTCGAAATGCCTAGAAATATTGATGGTACACTTCAACCACAAAATGACAGTGCACATTCTTTAGACGGCTCAGCGGACAGCTCACCGTCTAAGATGGAAAGCGGTGTCGACAGTGCGGAGCCAAGTGAGACGATTCCGAGCAACTATGGCAGCTTCCTCAGACCAAGCAGCTTGTTGGCAGAGTTCCGGCTGGAGACATTTAGGCTAGGCGCAGTACCGGGGTTGGTCCCTAGCGAAAGGGAGTGGCGAGCACACCGTAATGTTGCTGAGACCACATTTTTGTAATCCTGCGAAGCAGCGGAGAAGAAAGAGTTTGGGTCGTAGGAAGGTTCGAGCGTATGAGCGGAGCTATGCGAAAACTAATAGGATAGCTGGGGAGTTCGTAGAGTTAGGGCACGCTACCAAGATGACACGCAGACAACCAGCTAAGGCCTGTAAGACGAATGGCTCGCTCCGTACATAGTACCCCGGCCAAGGTGGCGCCGACCGGAAGATATGCAGCGAGTTCTCCTACGGGAGTAGCCAAAGTACCAACGTCAGAGGAGAGAGAAACCGCAGACGCGACAATACAAAAAAAAGAGACTGGGTGAGTCTTGCAAACTCAGGAGAAAGATTGCAATAGGCAAAGACTGGAGAGAGTGCTTGGGTCCTAGGTCAGTGAAACGAGTGAACGTTGAGGGTGGTTCAAACAGGGATGACAGTATAGTGAAAGGGGCTCAATAGAAGAGGCGCAAGAAGGTGAAGATGAAGGCAAGGGTCACCTAACCTGATGGAATACACGGAGATGACCTGGAAAGAAAGAGGACTCATAAATGTGACGAATAGGTTATATAATAAGATAAAGCATAAATGTTGTGGTATGGTGCAGACTACAAGATGTTGTAGGAGCATGAAGTATACACAAAAATGAGGTAGTTGAGTAGTGTAGTTTGAATAAGTGTGTTTGCAAGCTTGAGACATATTGATGTGTTTTATTTTGGTGCTATTAAAGCAGATTTCATGAGTGGATAGGGTAATAGGATGAGGAAGTGTTGTCTGTTAGTGTTACGTGCTGTGATTAAATGTAAGATTAGAAGTTAGTTTTCGTGAACAGTGAATTTCATGTGTGATGAATATTAGTAGTTTAGTAGGACTTTAAAGGGACACTGAAGTGAATTTCTCAAGCTCCCGTTTTTGCTTGCACTGCGTAGACTGGCTCAAATTAGCACACTTTTCATCGTTTATCAGGTTGACAAATCGGTAATTATTTTACAAAGCGCGAAAGAAGAAAAACTACCATGCGCGGTTTGCGGCGGCCGCACCAGCTAAGGCTGTGACGTTGAGAGGAGGGGCGCCGTGATTGGACGATGCCCAAGGTTAGCAATCACACAAGTTTCGGTTTCGGTTTCGGTTCTGTAAAACATAACCAATGGCTTTGTTGGATGGGCATTCTCAATGTCTCAGTAATCATCGTACCGCGCTTCTGCCATGTTGTCGGCTGTAAAATGCACAAGATAAGCCTCCCAGGACGGCTTGTAGTCGTAGCATTCACTAGCCGAGACCTACGCAGTGCATGAACGCCCTCCGCGTACCCGCAGTCGCCCAAATGTCATGCGCTTTTCCCCCATATTGGGAGCTTGCCTCCCTCATGCCTGTATCGTAAAAAGCGTGTTCGCACCAGGCCAAGGGTCTGTTCATTCTGGCCTGTGCCCACTGCCTGCAAGCAGTCGGTGCTTATGGCAACAGCACGCCAACGAGAACTCGCTAGCGCGCCAGTGCCAGCCTGCGCGCGTTTTGTGAACTAGTTCGTGTAGCCATGAACGTTGCGGCCCCAAAAAAGGTGATCTCAATATAGAAAACATCGGCGGAAAACAAAAAAGTTAACTTACAAAAAAAAGCATGTACCCGCGGGGATTCGAACTCGTGACTCGCAAAAAAATTTGCAATGAATTCCTAGCGCCTCAGACTGCTAGGCTACGGAGCGGGACGGCAAGGCCTTGCTAATATAGGGTATATATTGTACAACCGGTTTACACTTTTATTTAGTTTTGGCATTTCAAGCCGCTTAGGTGACTATTTGTTGTACTGCGATCGCGCAGTAAGCGTCGCCCGAGTTTCCACAGTAGCTCACGTCTAGCAATTGCATTTCGTAGACGGAAAAGCGTTCGCAGATGCGTAGTCGTGCTGCTATACGCTGTGCTTGTTCGCCCAGCGCAAAAAAGTGCTTCCCGCGCCCTAGTTTTACGCTGTACGGTAAAAATATCAGTTGATTTTATTTGCTTAGTACCTATATTGACTTCGCTGACTCTTCTCCCGCCTTCAAGAGGCCTTATATTTTCCTACTGGCGTACCAGTCAGCGAAGCGTCGCATGTGCAGCGCTTGTGTGAAGCGACCTTGACTTGGAGCTAGATACAGTGTACAAACAAACCAAGTAAAGAAAGGCACATTCTTCCATTCACAAACGTGTCCTGGCTTCGTTTCAACTAAGCGAACGAATTGCGACCAAGCAATTTTTTTTAACCTCCTTGATTGCGACGACCCGCCGGCGGCCGGCGGACGAAACGCTGGGCCGACTGACTCTGTCGGCCGGGGAGCCGTGCAGTAGCGCAGCCGTGGCGCAGCCAATTGCCAGCTCATCCCCTCCTGACGTCACCCGAAAACGCCACAGAAAATGGGCGAGCGTAAAGAGAGGAGGACAGCGTTTTCGAATTAGTTTTTCTACTAAATAAAATCGCGTAAACGCGCCTAGAGTGGTCGAAACATGGCCTGGGGACTCCGGACTGCAATTTGCGCTAGTAATCCCGCAATGTTTACATATCACTTCAGTGTCCCTTTAAAGCAGATTTCATGAGTGGATAGGGTAATAGGATGAGGAAGTGTTGTCTGTTAGTGTTACGTGCTGTGATTAAATGTAAGATTTGAAGTTAGTTTTCGGGAACAGTGAATTTCATGTGTGATGAATATTAGTAGTTTAGTAGGACTAATGTAGTACCTTAAAAGGCCTGATGTGTTTGTGACGTGCGGACTACGGACTTAGTTTCCACGAAGAAGAGGCGTGGTGTGTAGCAGTTTTTTTTTGGAAAACAAACTCTTCAATTTTGGGGGGTAACGTCATGTGGAAAGAAGAACCCATACCCGAAGAGCGATTGGCCCCAGAAGAAGATGTTGGAAGAAAAGATGAAGAGAAAGAAGAATCAGCATACGGGCTGGCGAGAAGGATTTTGAAGTGACCAATGAAGAAGAAGCACAGGGTAATAAGAGAAGGTAGCTTGTCCAGCGAAGGTAGCATGTCCAGCAAACGGGAGCCTCACACGGTAGAATGCGAGGTAAAGAGGAGGACGACGAAGTTCGAGTAAAGAGAGTAGAATGAGGTCTTAGGAGGAACGGTGTTAAGTTCGAGCCGTGCCCCATAACGCACAAGCGGCATCGCACCGTTTGACAGCGGAACCAACGAGTACCAGCTCGGAACCAACGATTACCAGCGGCTTCGCACTGCTGGCCGACTGCTGAGCCGCACTGCTAAGCGAAGCCGTGGCATCGCACCACGGTATTCCGGACCACTGGTGACCAGCACGGGTCATCGCTACGTGCTGTGACGTTCGGCAACGCGGAAGCCTACCCACTGGACCACGTCATCGGCATCGCGCCGGGTTCATTGTGAGACCGGCGGTAGGATATTTGCATTTGGAATAGACAGTAATGTGTTATAGTGACTATTTGACTAGATTTTTGGATAGTTTGAGGTTGTGCTTGTTTTTATGTACACTGTAATATGCTTGTGAGTTTGTTATGATCGCGTTCGTTTGAGGTTTTGGTGTTGTATATATTGTGTGGAAATCTAATGCTTCATACCAAGCCTCATTTCTCTGCCGCGTGAGACGCGTGACAACGAGCATGTGTGGTGTGCTGAGCCATTTAACTTCTGGGATCCCACGTGAGAAAGTAAGGTCCGGGGAAGTATCTTTTTGCACGCTAGTCCTGATTATTGTGGGGGTGGCGGCGTCGGACTCGACTGTAAAGCGCTGAAACTGTGTTAGTAACCATAGGACGGCCCTTGCGGGTACTGTTTGTGTAACCCCAGGCTGTGTCGGGGGCATTGAAATCACCTAATACGAGCAAAGGGAGAGGTTGGGAAGCCTCAATAGCAAGGTGAAAAAGTTGCTTGCATTTGTGTGAGTGCTTACGCGGGCTACTGTACACGTTGAGAATATCCAACCGGGAAGCTTTGCGCTTGGGGGGCTAGCGGACAACCAAATCATGTGGAATGTCAAGGCTGTCAAATTGTGAGCGTTCACCGGAAAATTACGTTGAACCTATACTGTATTATATGGGTTATCCAGAGATTGGAAGGCCTGATAACCAATCAACTTGATGTTATGCCCTGGATCTTGTAGCGCTATTGCAACAGAGCCTTTAGTTCAGTGGAGAAAAGTAACTGCAAGTTGGGGTATTTGCGGGTAAAGCCTCTCCAATTCTCCTTCCAAACTGAACTCTGCGTCCGGCTTATTCATCGTAAAACTGACTAGGCGGAAGGGGGCTATTTTGAGGCAAAGTGTGGCCGCTGGAAGTGGCGGCGATTCCCCGCATGCAGTTAAGTATATCGGCACGAAGAACTTCAATGGTGGCCTACATGGCTGCCTTGTTGGCTGAGAAAATTTTGGGGAGCTGTAAGTATTCTTCCTTCTGGTGGGCGAGAGCTGTCTTGCATGCAGCCTCGATTCCTGCGAAACGATCGTCTGTTGGGGTTGGTGTAGTGTCGGAGGTTGTAGGATTAGGTGGCTTGGAAACCACCTGAGAGGCGGAAGTTGATTGCTGCTCTGATTGCACAGAGGCGATAGCGGGACGAGTGTGCAGTTGTGGTTTTAAGAGGCGGTTTTCGCGTCTCAATGCGGCATTTTCTTGCTTCAAGGTTAGTATTTCTGCCCTGATAGTTTGTATTTTTTTAAGAAATTCAGCTTGGGTATCAGAGGAGGTAACGTACGAGGGTAATGATGATGACGTTGGAGTACTGAGAGGCGAGCGCTGGCAGCTCACCTTAGTCTTGTCGATGCCCGATGGGGGGAGATTTGCAGCACCGGCCCGACACGGAAGGTCTGGTTGTCCACAGGAAAGAGTATCTGAGGCCTTGGCATGTTGCAGCGGTGGAACATCCGTAGCACAAAGAGTCCCTGAAGAAGAGAGAGAGAGAAAACTTTATTGAAAACAGAAAACGGTTCGGTGGCGCCTAATGGCGACCCGCGGCCCGGCACTAAGAGCCACAGTTTGGGCGGCCGGCGCGCGGCCCCGAGCGACCCGCCGCGCCTGCCCGCTGCCACTCCAGGGCCTCCCGGACGCACTGGACGACTAACGTCTGGGTGTTGTCGTCGGACGAGGTGACGGCTCTACACACGAAGGCTGGTAGCTGCCGGAGACTAGAGGGTGCGGGGTCTTGGGGAAAGCACTGAAGGATATGGGCTAGCGTTCCACGCGCGGCACAACGCACACACACTGCACTGGGATACACTTCCGGAGCCACATGTTGGCTCAACACAGGGGTGAGCACTGAGTCCGTTGGTATTTGGCGCAATAACACTCCTTCACTGCGGGTGAGTCCTGGGTGGGGGGCTTAGAGGCGACGCCTGCAGTCCCTGTACCAGCGCAGTATAGAACCGTAGTCTTCCAGCGGTGCGGGTGATTCTAGCCGTCTCTCCGAAGGGTCCAGCAGTTCCCACCCGGGGCCTATTATGGCCTGGGTGACCTCACCCGACGGGATGCCTGTCTGGTTAGATCGCGGGGGACCGGTCCACATCAACGTTGCGGTTGTGGGCTCTGTCCCTAGTCAGGGCGTGGTCCAAGTGGGCTGGGAACCAAATGAGGTTCACAGGACTGCTGGAGGGGGTTGCGGTGTTTGTGAGAAGTCTCGCTGTCGGCGACGTTATTGTATTGGCTCCAAAGTTTCGAATGGCCGTCTTAGAATCATGAAGGATCGCAGTGCAGTGCGAATCCGTGGCTGCCAGGGCGATCGCCATCACCTCGGCCTGCGCCGGCATGTCGGCGCGAAAGCTCGCCGCTGTGGCAATTGTTCCTGAGGTCGCCGTCACGACCGCGGCCGCGAACCAACCGGGACGTGTTTGGTAGGCGGCGGCGTCGACGTAGCGGGCTCCTTTGTCGTTTGTGTAAAGCTTGCCCAGAGCTCGCGCCCGAGCCTGGTGTCGTGCGTCGTGAATTCCAGGGTGCATGTTCTTGGGCAGAGGTACAACACTGAGGCGTCGGGCAAAGGGCGAGGGAAGGGATTGCACTCCTCGTGGCAGGGCACGACTAGGGCGCAGGCCCGCTCTGTCAAGTATGTAGCGGCCCGTGAGCGTGTTGGAGAGGCGCTGGAGTTGATTGACTCGCTGGGCTTTTGCAATTTCAGCAATCGTATTGTGGACCCCCCCGACGTCGAGGCGGTCCGTCCGGGCGCACCGGTAGAGACCGAGGGCCTCTCAGTATGCCCGGTGGAGGGTCGCATAGAGACGTTACGTTTCCGTCTGCGTCTAATTAAGGTAGGCATCTATGTAGGCAATGTGGCTAACAACGAATGCCTGGACCAGTCGAAGTACGCTGGCCTCCGGCATTCACGCGTGGCGGGTGGCTACTTTGCGGATGAGCGTCATGGCGGCGGCGATCTTGCTCAGGAACCTTTGCACCGTGAAAGAATTGGCTCCCTTAGCTTGGATGTCCATTCCCTGTACTCGGATCCGGTAGACTTTGGGAATGTTGTTGCCGGGTGCCGTGTAGAGGTTGATGTCGGGCGGGCTCGAGGAGCGGGGGCGCCGAGGGGTGATGATGAGCCATTCCAATTTGTTCGTCGAGCATTTGAGGCCCGTGTCCGTGAGGCTGGTCTCCACAGTTTGCACCACGCGTTGCACCATGTACTCAATGTGTCCGTCGCTGCCACGCGCAGCCCATATGGTGATATCGTCCGTGTATATGTTGTAGCGCGACTACGGAACGGTGTCCTGGCCAACGGCGACTTTGAACCTCACTTTGTTGAAAAGGAACGGCAAAATGACCGCCCCCTGTGGCGTGCAAACGCTGCCCTGTCATTTGGACGGGAGTTGCATGTCTCCTGCGTGGAGCGTGACGGTGCGATCCGATAGAAAGGCTCGAAAGTAGGTGTCGGTCCGTTCCCCCATGTTACGGCCGAGATCTGCTTGAACATGGAGACGTGTCTCATATTTTCAAAAGCCCCTGCAGGTCTATCCTGAGGATTGCCTTGCTGTCCGCTGTGGGTTGGTCGTAAATGTCTTATTTGATGAGGAGCATGGGATCTTGGGTGCTCAGGCCATGGCGAAAGCCGGTCATAGTGTGTCGGTAGAGGTGATTGGGCTCGAGGTAGTGATTCCAGCGGTTCAGTAGTACCTGTTCGAGACATTTTCCAACACAAGACGTGAGCGAAATCTGCCGAAGGTTGTCAGTGTGGGCTGGCTTGCCAGGTTTGGGAATGAGGACTGTTTTCGAGCCCTCCAGCTTTGCGGAAGGTATCCCGGTCTCCAGCAACGGTTGAAGTATGGCGTGAGCTGCTCTAGTGAGGCGTCAGGAAGATTGCGGAGCTCTTTGTTAGGGACCCCTTCGGGCCCTGCCGCCGAGGTTACGTTAACGGTTTGGAGAACGCGAGGCACCTCCCATACCTCGATGTCCGCGTCCAGTATATGGTTCGGTGTCCCGGTGTAAGAGGGCATCGCCACTGCAGGGGCTGTCGGGAGATATTTCTTCTGAAGGTGGCGCATAGCCTCCTGAGTTCCATTCGCTTGCAGTGCTTGGTGCAGTGTGCGGTGAAAGTCAGTCCTTTGCGCAGTCTTAGATTTCGTGGGGTCGAGGAGGTATCGAAGTAAGTGCCACGTACGTCCGACGTGGAGTTGCCCGCCCGCCGGCCTGTTGGCAGACGTCATGCCAATGTTGCCGGCGCAGCGTGGCACATTACTTTTCGATGTCCCGATTAAGCTGGGCAATGCACTTGCGAAGATTGCGACTGTGACGGGGATTCTTCCACCTGCGCTGTAGCGTCAGGCGAGCTTCGATCATGCGTGCAAGGTGGTTGTCAAGCCTATCTGCCGGAGCGGGCACGTCGACGGCCCGCGTTGTTTGCTGTGTGGTCTTGAGAATCAGACGCGACCACTGGGCTATATCCCGGTTGTCGCTACTCCCGTTAAGATCCGGCTGTTGAGCTACCGTCCTCCGGAAGGCTTCCCAGTTCGTGAGGTATTGAGCCCTGGGTCGTTGGGCGGGTATTACACAGCCGGTCTGCAGAGTGATTTCGATATTGTAGTGGTCGCTGCCCAGTGACATCCCCGTGTGTTCCCATTGGGCAGGCGAACTGTTGGGGGCTGGGTGATGAAATGTGAGATCTGGGTTAGTGTCCCTTTGCACTCATATTCTTGTGCGAGTATGAATCTGCGTGTCATTAAGTAGGAGGACGCCTGCTTCGTTGGCCTCGTCATGCAGGGATCTTCCTTTAGCTGTGCTGCGAGTGTAGCCCGGGCGTAATGCGGAGCGTTCAAATCAACTGCAACCAGTATGGAACTGTCACCCGCCATGTGGAGAATGCGCCTTAGGAATTCTCGAAAGCGCTGACGATAGTGGCGTGGGTTGCTGTAAACTCTCAAGAAGTTGCAGCCTTAGCGTACGACACGGCAGGTCGGCGCTGTTGGTAGCGCTTTGGACACGCCGCCGTTCCAATAGCTTCAGGACCCTTACAAACGATGCCTTACGGAACACATGGATGATTTTCGGGGGCATTGACGATTCCGCAGATTGAGCACCGAGAGGGGCTTGTCCAGTTATGCAGACGTCGCGTCGATGTCCTGGCCGCCGGCATAAAATGCAGGCTTCCGAGTATCGCGCAGCAGCGGTATGTTGCTGCGCGATACCGAACCCAGTAAGAGACGGTAGTTCCATCGAAGAGTATTTGTACTATGTTAGAGTCACTTAGCCTCCTGGCTTCGAGAACTCCGAGTCCCAGGTTGAAGTGGAAGATGGTACGGAGTAATTGTTCTAGGCTTTCGTCGGCTGGGAAGTCGAAAATGTCGGCCGTCGCAGTATTAGATTGGGTGGGTGCGTGCATGGACAGGACGCATTCTTTGCCATTCAAAGTTACGCATCGAGCTTCGCATACTTCTGCGCTCGGCTTTCGTCTGGGGTGGTAGCGATGATGAAATTCGCCTTCGCGTGAATGCGGACTTGGTCTTCTTCATGGGGAGGTAGTCTCGCTTGCTTCTTCACGGTGTCAGCCAGAGTAGCCGAGGGACTTGGTTGAGGGCTAGACCACCTATCTGTCGAAGGATCACTTTGATGTCCTCCTCCGGCAAGTAGAGCACAGGTGGAATCATGCACGCCGTTCGACCGCGGCGTCGGCTGGGAGAGGCATTATAAGATGCGATGACAGAGTTGGCATGGAGCGATTGTCCACGAATGGATTGTTGGCGGCGATGAATAATCACCAAAAGGGGTGGGCGAAGTCCTCCGGGGAGATGTCATCTCCTTCGAGAGTAACCTCCATCATGCTTCTGCCGAGACGCTGACCACAGCCGGCGCGCTCGTGCAGTGGAGTGAAGGCTGACGGCACGTGTTGTGGAATGCAGCCGGCGGCCGCATTCCAGCGACTTGGGGTACCAAGCCACAAGCTGGAAAACTTCCTGTTCCCCACGGGATCGGACGCTTTACGACGGGAGGTCTTCCAGCACCTACTCAACTTCGTAATTGTGCCAGGACTAGTTCAGCGCTTGTAGCCATCGCGCCTTGGACGAAACAAACGCTGCATAGACTGTGCCGCACTCTCTTCCTTCCTTTCTCTTTCTCTCTTCCTATCCTTTCAAACCCCCCTTCCTTTCCCTGGACTGGGTTGTATGAGGGTGAACTCCACGACTCAGTTCAACAATATCCCCAGTTCTTTTCTCTTCCCTTCTTTCCTAATAAATCACCACCACCACCCCCAACCGCCGCGTACAGCTTCGGCGCGAGGCGGGGTCGGTGCTGTTCTTCGCTGTTAGGGTTAGCTTTTTGAGGGAACAGTTTGACTAGCCTGTTGGGTTGAACTTGACGAAAGCGGTGTCAGGAGAGTTTTTACATCATGCCGGAATGATTGGTGTGGACAACAGGTAGCAGACACTGCCGGTTCGCTGGTGGCGATGCAAGATGCCAGATCCAAGCCGGGGCTTGTGAGGTCGTCTCGGCCCCCTAACGGCGAAAAAAACGCTAAGTAAAGAGCCTAACCCTATGATCACCACTCGGTGTTGTCATTCGTCTGAGGACCCACTCGCTGTTCTAGTTGTTGCTGGCGACATCCACTTGTACATACAGCAACTAGTCAATGAAGCGATTGCCTTTAGCTTCGGGAATACGTGACTGCTACACTAATGTTATGGAGCTGCGTGGAATCAACTCTCCGGTGACGTGTTAAATTAGGAATACGATTTGAATGGACGTCGGACAGGATAATACACTGATAATTCACTTTTATGAGTCATTGAGGGGCTGTTGCCCGCACTGTCACCAACGAATGGCCCTGGCTCGCAGCGTTTGTGCTGGAATTTGTTTGGGTAACGTCATTGCAACAAAAAAGAATGCATTTGAGTACCGCTGAGTGCTGTAATAAAATCATTAGGAAGCACCGTGGTATAGTGTCATAAATCTTGCGCCACATACATAGCCGCATGCAACTGCTGTCAATATATAGGCCGTTCGTAAGCAAAAAATGTTATTTCCTATACTCATTTTTAAAGCAGTCGCACATTTTGACGGACTCGCATATCAGAATGACGAAACGGTTCGGATGGGCGAATTGCGTTTCCTGTATGATGTAGCCCATTCGCGAGGCCTTAGTGTGTTAACCATATCAGCACTTGCCATTACTAGTTACGGTAGCGATCTGGTAAGATACCGCACTTTTACGCGGACGCGGCGTCATACATCGTTCAACGGCAGTTACAGTGGTTGCTTTGAGGCATATGATTTGCGGCTGTCTGTGTTTGATACTTCAGAAAATTACACCGCTTTTGTTTTATCGCAATACTCACTAGACGTTTTATATTACTTTCGGTCACATGAATGTTGTAACCATTCATATACGCCTGTAGGAAGCAGAACCGGTAGGGTGCGGTGGCCTCCAACATTTATTGGAGAGCCTAGGCCCGGACAGCAGTGAGAGCGGTGCAGACATGATGCTGCCGAGGTGCTCGGTCGTGTTCAATCTCTGGCGCGTGGCTGCTGACGCCACCGGGCAAGCACCACCGATGATGATTGTGGCGCTTATGATGATGAACATGGTGTCCCTACAGGGCTCCAACTATCGCGTTATGAGAAATATGTTAAATACTCTGTACAGGTATGTACAACAGCAGTGATCGGTAAGATTTGTTCACGGTCAATGTCCTTACACTGTCCTAGTCGGTCCAGGGAGAGCATCAGGAATGTGCATTTCCCTTGGGGGGCCTTGCCTTGGAGTGGCGCAATGGTCGCCGGCGGAAACTAGCGTTGTGCGGCGCGGAACCTGCTAGCAGCGCCCTGAGCCGAGAGTGATGTTTCTGAAAGTTCGAATGCAGTGTAGGAGCCTCAAAAGCTGCTAAGGAACCTAAATGACACCACGACCGAGATTTGGGCGGGCCTGTTATGCGGACAGCTTTGTCGTTGCGCTGAGCTCGACTAGTTGTGCCGCGTTAGTGGCGCCGTCGCCGCTGCTTTCGTCTGGGAATGGGCGACTGATTGGCCTTTGACCGTCGTGGTGGCTTGAAGTGACACTGATTATGTTGTGTGCAGGCACGCGAGTCACGTCGCAGAGGGGTGAATGGCCTCCGATCTCGACCGAATCGTTGTCGATGGGGATGGTCGAAAACTCACCTCCGCAGTGCTTGTGACGGTCGCACTGTCGTGGAAGGGTTGAATTGATGTGGAACGGCGAAGCGGGCACAAGGTGAACGGCGTATGTGCGTTCGTGTGTAGGTGTGACGAATGGAGTCTTCTAGGTTCTGACTAACTGGATCCGTCAGAGCTTCGTGCGTCGCAAGTATTGTGACGTCTACCCTTGCTCGCTCAGGGTCCGTTAGCTCACATGGTTCAGGGTTGTCGGGCAGGTCACACGCGGGAATAGTAGCGGTGTCTAGAATGTGGCGGCGGCTGAGAGCGTCGTGCCTGGAAGTGTCACAGTGTTGCTGGTGCTTTGGCAAGACGGGAGACGCAATGGCATACAGCAGATAATTGGTGCGTCCATGTGCATCTCTTTCGGGGTACACTGTACCTGCCGTATAGTCTGGCACTGAGGGAGCAGCGTTCCGTTGGAGAGGTCATGGGGTGGTGCCATCCGCCGAGCAGAAAGTGAGGTGACCGCTTCAGTATTGCTTGGCTCACCACTGCCTTCGCGTGGCGTGGCAGAAGCGGGCAAGGCGGGAGGAGTTGGTCGGTGAGCGCATGCGATGTCGTCGGGTGCAAGCCGGGTCGGTGGCGGTGGGGCTGCCGTGCTGTTCATGGAGAGCGGGTCGTCGGCCACGGTGGTGGAAGACGTCGCCGTGCTGGGTGGCACAGAGGGTACCGAGTGGGGTGGCGTAGTGTGTGCAAGCCGTGTGGGTACGCCGTGTGCTGCAGGCCGCGTCGCAGCGTGCGGGGCTGTACGGGTATCTCCTCTGATGCCGGTCCAACGCGGTTGTCCATGAAGCCGTAGTACGCAAGCACGGCAGCACGAAGGTCATCGTAGGGGCTGGCACTAGGCGGTGTAGGACGAGGACGCGGCGGAGCTCTAGCGGAAGCGTCTCCCAGAGGATGGAGTGCTTCAGAGGCTGTATGCTGACGTGGTTGTGCCAGAGGGCAGCCTCGAAGTTGAAGGACCATCCTCTTCGGTAGCGTGGCTCGAACGCTGGTATTAGCGGGTCCCCCCACGTCGCCATGTCGGTGGTCCGCTGGCTGGAAACAGGCGCGGAACTGCCTGGTCACTACTCGTAGGGGACGTCCGGGTCACCACTTGTAGGACGCAGACTCGGTAGGGTGCGGTGGCCTCCTACATTTATTGGTGAGCGTAGGCCTGGCGAGGAGTGCGAGCGCTGCAGACATACGGCCGCCGAGGCGCTCCATCTTGTTATATCCGTGCCGCGTGGTTGCTGACGCCACGGGGCAAGCACCGCTGATGATGATTGTGGTGCCCACGATGAAGACCATGGTGTGCTACACGCCTTGCGCGTACCTTTTGCAACGCGCAGCAAACAAAGGAGCTCACCTTAGTACAGCTCACCTTAGTAGTTCCCCTGATATCTATATTTTTCAGTATGACTCACCGAATGCACCCTTCGTATTGTTCCTTGTCTCCGGCTAATCTTTGGGTATCTGCTCGTGCAGAACCATGAGAAGGAGAGTTATGTCTGACTCCTGATTCGCCTTATCGAATCGTGAGTTCGAATGGTTAGTGTTGCGTGCACTTTAGGAAATATGTTTCATGTCTTCAGATCGCGAAAGGTGAAGTACGCACTATTCGCGAGGGTATGTTGTCATTTACGGTCATTTACCTATAAGTTGTAAAGAACGGAGGTAGCCTGAAAGCAGTGAAGAGACGTCTTGGCGTGGGGAAAAATCAGATGTATGCACTAAGGGTAAGCAAGACAATGTCATCACAAATAAGGATAAAATAGTCACAGTGGCCGAGGAGTTCTATAGTGATCGGTACAGTAGCCAGGACATACAGGATAATGCCGAACGAGACAGTAACTCAGAGGAGACAGTCATCACACCAGTAACGACCGAAGAAGTAAGGAAGGCTTTGAAAGACATGAAAAAGGGCAAAGCACCTGGTGAGGATGAGATAACAGCAGACCTCTTGAAGGATGGCGGAGAAATTGTACTTGAAAAACTGGCAAACCTGTATACCCAATGCCTAATGACCGCAATGGTACCAGAATCTTGAAAGAACGCGAACATCATTCTAATCCATAAGAAAGGTGACATGAAGGCCTTGAAAAATTACAGGCCCATCATCTTACTGTCAGTCGTCTACAAGGTATTTACCAAGGTAATCGCTAACCGAATCTCTGCAACCTTAGATTTCAGTCAACCTAAAGAACAAACAGGGTTCCGTAAAGGTTATTCAACAATGGACCATATTCACACGATCAATCAGGTGGTAGAGAAGTGCGCTGAGTATACTGAACCCCTATATATAGCATTCATAGACTATGAGAAAGCATTTGACTCGGTCGAAACTCTAGCAGTCATGCAGGCATTACGGAACCAGGGGGTAGATGAGCATTATGTGAGAATACTAGAGGATATCTACAATGGGTCTACAGCTACCATAATCCTCCATAGGGAGAGCAGTAAAATACCTATAAGGAAGGGTGTCAGACAAGGAGACACAATCTCACCAATGTTATTCACAGCATGCTTACAAGAAGTGTTCAGAACGTTGGATTGGGAACAGGTGGGAGTAAGGGTTAATGGAGAATACCTCAATAACCTCAGATTTGCTGATGACGTTGCCTTGCTAAGTAACTCGAGGGACGAATGGCAAAGCATGCTTTCCGCACTGGGCGAACAGAGTATAACCGTGGGACTGAAAATAATATGCAGAAAACTAAAGTAATGATCAATAACCTCGGGACAGCACAGCGGTTTGACATAGGTGGCGAGGCAGTGGAAGTGGTAAGCGAATATATCTACTTAGGCCAAGCTGTGACCCCAGATCCAAACCATGAGGCAGAGATAATTAGAAGGATCAGAATGGGGTGGGGTGCATATGGCAGACATTCTCAGATAATGAATAGCAGCCTACCATTGTCGCTGAAGAAGAAAGTGTATGACAGCTGCATCTTACCGGTACTCACCTACGGGGCAGAAACTTGGAGGCTCACTAAGAGGGTTCAACTTAAATTGAGAACGACTCAGCGGGCAATGGAGCGGAAAATGATAGGTGTACCATTAAGTGACAGGAAGAGAGCGGATTGGGTCAGGGAGCAAACTGGTGTTAAAGACATATTAGTAGAAATTAAGAAAAACAAATGGACGTGGGCAGGGCATGTAATGCGAAGGCAAGATAACCGCTGTTCATTAAGGGTAACAGAGTGGATCCCTAGAGAAGGCAAGCGTTGCAGGGGGCGGCAGTAAGTTAGATGGGCAGATGAGATCAAGAAGTTTGCGGGGATAAATTGGTCACAGTTGGCACAGGACCGAGATCATTGGAGAATAATGGGAGAGGTCTTTACCCTGCAGCGGTCATAGATAGGCTGGTATGATGATGATGATGATGACCTATACGCTTGTGAATTTGCCTGCCCAACATGAAATTGCTATCTGGCTCGCGCGGTATGATTTTTCATACTGTCCATGCGCGGTCGCTCTAAAGTTCAAAAGGCGAAATTCTTTCTGCTGCTGTATTTTCGTATTTACCGTTGTAGGTAGCCCGAACACTGTAGTCTCCTTTATTCTTGCTGCGCTAATTCGGTGCAAATGCTTCCAGTTTACTGTTCCTCTTTCTTGTGCGCCGTATATTAATCGTCATGCGCATGGCGATGGCGTGCAGTGTACAGGCGCGAACTGTTACCACTGTGTGTTGTTACGAAACATACGTTTCTTCGGCAATCAGATAGCGCAATTTGGGAGTGAGTGGGTGAGTAAATGGGTGTGTGCTTGGGTGTGCGTGTTCACATGTGTGCCACCGCCTTCGTGTACGTGCGAGAGTGCGGGCATGCGTGTTTTTATGTGTGTGCGGGCGCGCGAGTTTGTGTGTAACGGGGTGTTTGTGCGCGTGCGTGTCCCTGTGTACGTGTTGGTGTGCGCGCGTGCCTGTGCTTGTGTGAGTGTGTGGCTATGTGTGCGTGTGTGTATCCGATGACTCCCATTCTCCTCGTTCTTTCGTAGCAACTTTCGTCATGATCGCGTCTCGGTGCTCCGTGCGGGTACATGGCGGTATAGTTTGGAATCAAGCTAAGGCTTCGCTCTGAGGAAGCCTGGCGCTGTTTACGGACGGTGATCAAGGAGGAGGCCGGTGGAAACCATCTCGTCTGAATGAGGACGCTAATAATTAAGTCATAAGGCACCGTGCTGGCACGTTGCATGGCGCCGTTATTCTCGCTTGCTTTTTCTCTGCCGAGCGCTCAATGGCAAGACCTCCAGTAGCCTTCCTCCACCTTGCGCGCCGTTTTCTATCTTTCGTTGCGTTGTTTCGCTGGACATTCTTGTTCTTTGCCCTTTTCAGCTGGAAATAATATTGAAATAAACTGTTTGGAGGGCTGGCTGGAAAAAGTGGACAGCAAAAATTTAGTTGCGCGGATAGCGTGCTGCGCGAAAAAAATATTTGCGCAGGCTAGCCAGCATTTTGAGATGGTGACAGCTTTCCTGAGCTTTTCTTCCGAACTGGAACATTTCTTTCATCTTTGGCACCATTGCCAAACTTTTCAGTATTTTGTTGGTTTCGTAGAATCTGACATAAATAGCATAGACAAATAATAAAAATTTTAGATGAATGGCTTCAGACAAATTTGGGAGACTGTTCATTTTGTAAGAGTCCAGAAAAAATTAAAGTTTTAAAACTTACAGATCAAGGCATGTGCTCATTTTAACCGAATACGTAGTTAGAAAAAAGTAAGACCCCTATTCATGAGTACGGTTATTTTAGCTCAAATTAGTACGTATTTTATGTCCGAAAATATTTGCGCTGCAGACTGGGAAAACGAGGAATGCCACTGATAACAAAATCGAAGCATTACTACTTGTAAAAATTTGAAGCCACTCCAATGTTGATACAATCAAAGTACACAAAATGTGGTTGATCATCACTTTTTCATAGAAATCGGCAAAACATGAAAGTGAAAGGAGCCTTCACAGGAGCTGTTGAATATAAAGCAATCTTCATCTTGTGCGAGAGATTCGCAAGCCTGTCCCCGCCAGGCGAAGTGACACCGACACGCAAGAAACAAAATTCGGGGAGAGTGCCTCAATTCAGTAGTGTCCCCAGTACACGAAGGAGCCTGCATCGAGGCGTCAACTGTCGTCGCTCATTAGCGTCATGATCCGCCACTTCGCTTCGCGTCTTCTAGACCGCGCGCACCTACTGAATGAGTCATAGGGAAGGACATAAGGGGCATTCGTAACACATGCTCACCCCTCGGTTCGTAGTGCAGTGGGAATAGCGCTCCGTACCTCACGTTGATGCCAGAGAGTCGTGCGATCAAATCTGGTTGCCGCCGCGTCAATGGCACGTTTTCTCGTGACATCACTTCCGCGACGAATATCACGTCCCCAAATTCTTTGTGTAGCCGAGCATAAAACACTTTTGTGTTAAGATAGGTCACCACATTCGAAAACGCAGTTTTAAATTTTGCATTTTCAACATCCCTGTCTTTGTGCAGTTATCTTAATGTTATCCTAATTGTGCTGTTATCTTAATGGGTTCCAAATTTATGATCATTTTTAGCTCCTCCGAGATGCACCCGAAATCGAAATTGAAAGTTTCGGATTCCGCAGCATCTATTAAATCGTCATAAATGTTTCTTCGTAGATACGTTACGTAATGCTAGTTTGTTTAGGTACATTGTTAGCTTTTGAACCAATTTTGTGGGATATTGTACATTCGATTTATCTCTAGATTTCCACTTAACGGCTCTGGGTGGCACGCTCTTGTTCACGTTGCGGGCAATTTCGTTGCGTAGTTATGCGTTTGTGTGTCTGGATGTCCGTGGTTTTATGTATGCCGTTTTAAGCTCGCTGCTTTATTTCTAGCCTTGCAAGGAGAAAGTCATAGTACTTTATAGTGTGCAGGTAGAGTTATAGTACGAGGATGGCTTGCCTGACCACTGGCTGTCACCGTATGATGAAGGCCACATGTGAGTCAACTCCAAGACGCAAATCAGGCAAAAAATGTGTGTGCTTCAGCTTGGCAAAAAAAAAAAGATCGTGCCGGTTACAAGGAGGGAGCGAGCAATGAATGTGGCGGATTTTAGGTGCAATGACTGTTTTTGACTATACGTACAATAGGTCTAAACTTCAGTCAGTTTTCTCAAAACTTGATTTTTTGCATCCAACAGCTACGCGAACAGAGATAACTTTGCTTCTGGTGGATATTTTCGTAGGAAAATTTGCGTGCAGTTTTTGTATATATAGCGCTATACAAGAAAACGTAATGACTGAAAAATATTCCTAATTTTTATTGTATGGCCAGTTGTTTGAAACCCAAACGTGCCGGATATCACATTTTTCAGTATGTTTAGGATTACGCAACTTAGTTTGAAGATGTGATATTCGTAGAAGTTAGTTGCACAGGCTATTGTCTTCATTACGTTCCTGCCAAGTCGTGTTTGAATCGCACCTACCATTTCATAGGTATGGATGTACGGGCAACATGTACATTTTCCCGTATTTTGATTTTTGTAATTTTTTGTTATACATTTTTTGCAATTTTATCACTTTAAAGTTTCTGATTGTATAACCTTTACAAGGCAAAAATATAATTGTAAGGTTCTGGCTACACTTCTAGATTTTTTTCGAAGGTGGTGACCTACCTTAAAATAAAATCCCGGCCTATGAAACCACACCAGATACCACAGGACACATCATTTGTATAACGAATATCTACACAACCCATATAAGCTGGTACATAGGCCAGATAAACGAAAGCCTTGAATGTAACAATAAATCAGTGCTTAACATGGGTTAACGGATTAAAATTATGGAACAGTTGTCATTAACGCGGCTACCGTTATATTATCCGATGCTTTGTTTCATTCTTCGCGTAACCTCGGTTCTATGCCATTGCTAACTGTCGTGGGGAACCCTACCACTTTTTACACCTTATTAGTTTTCTACCTTGGCGGCGCCCATAATACGGCAGCTGGCTTCTTCGCACCATTTACTTGTTTTGTTTTCCTTTTCTCGCAGTCACTGACACGAGCTGTTAGTATACTGCCCAGTCGACTAAAGTCTCCTTTCATTAGTATTGGTATCCTTTTTCTTTAAATCCTTTCTCTGGGTCAATACGAAATGGAACATACCCGTGTTCTTATTGCATTGCAAATAGGACATTTGGGGGAACGTAGTTTTCTGGTCACCTAATTACTACTTGTGTAATTATCGCGACGAAATTAGTCATCCAGGCCTCAGTAAATGTTTTTGGTGAGTCGAAGGCTGCAATGCATTCCCTAGATTAGCGTGATGTAAAAGAGTGAACGAAGTGCTCTCAGTGTAAAAGAAAAACTGAGATGCAAATTGGTGTATAAACAAATGCAGTACCCCAGCCGGTAGTAAAGAGAGAAACAGGTTATTCTTGAAGAGTCCTTCCCCTCGAGATGCTCAAACGAAGGTCGGGATTTCTCTATGCACATCCTGAACTTTAGCTTGCGCGCAGTGAAGTACTTGACGCACGTAAAAAGTCTCTGCGACAAGGAAGACATTGCGTTCCTCCGCACAGGCAAACATATAATGTTGTAATCCCATCAACGCTTGGGAAGGGCGCCTGACATGCGTGAGTGCTGGCGATCTGTGCGGCCCAGTGCTGCGTATTTGGTGTAGAGACAGGACGAGGTGACCAAGTGGTGCACGGGCCCGACTACTGCCACCAGGTATCGAGGTTATGTTACCATTATAATATCTTAGTTCTGTTCATACTGACGACTGCCCCATCCGCGTGTTAAAACTGTGCAAAGACTATTATATTTTCTTGAACAATACTTTTTTCAAGAAAAAAATGGCCGACGTGTTCACTATAGCATTAACTCATTTACGCTTAAAGATAACAAGAACATCGCAGGCCGTTAAAAGATACTGACCATGCTAACAATATAATTACTACTGGAAGTACTGCCTCTATGGAAATTAGGTGTGTCGTTGCATGAGATGTGTTATTATTCTACTATCTCTCGACCTTGGTGACGTGTTTTGCTGCACGTTTGGACAGCGAAAAGTTTGGGCAAATCATTTTTTGTATATGGTGCCGGCAGTTTTTAAAATACAAAAAAAAAATGTCGAGCGCTCTTCCACGCGTGCCACTAGCGCACCTTCTTCAAGCTTACGGAGAATGACCAATATTGACAAAAAAAAAAACTCCCGGTCTCTCCACGGGCCTTGTGGGCACATTCGTTAACCCACAGAGTTGGTCAAGCCAAGCATCCCAACTTAGGAAGATTAGCTAAGACAAAAAAAGAAACGAAAACCTCATCGTTCGCCGTACTGTGGGGCAGCAGTAGATCGGAACGACAGACACACCATAGCGAAACCCCTCTCCGCTCCTTCTTCTCCGTGTTTCAGTGAACACTTTAAAAAATTCTTAAAAATAGGCTCTTCGAGAAAAAAAATTCCCCGCATTTCCCCGAGGGGAAGAATGTGAAAGTGCGAATGCAGGAGTTGAATTTGCGCGGTTCGGTAATGTTCGCGAAAGAGAGATCACACACACACACACAACTGCAAAGAAAGAAAGATGCATTTATTCACAGACACCTATTTGTGTTGTCGTTGTACTTGATTGCTAGAGCGGATCTCAGCTTTGAAATTTCATCTCAGTACTCCTTTAAGCGGGTGCATTAGCCCTTCTCACGCCCGATTCCTGGCCAAGCCTCCACGTGGGTATGTGCCATGTCAGCGGCCAGGCAGCGCGCGCCCATCTCCCCCCGTTGCCAAGGAAGACGAGGAGATTCCTGGCCAATCCCCCACGTGGGTATGTGCCATGTCAGCGGCCAGGCAGCGCGCGCCCATCTCCCCCCGTTGCCAAGGAAGACGAGGAGCGCGCGCACCCGCAGCTGTTGCTATATGGACGGACGGCGGTCACCGGAATTCAGGGTCGCCTATAAAGTGCATTCGCAGTTAAAAGAAACCCTCTTCAGAAGGAGATTGCTAGCTGCGGCGGACGCCAGATAGTATCAAGGGTGTGCACATTAGTTAGGTGGGTAATTAAACTCTACTAATCAACTTCTGAATTAGTAGAGTATGGTGGTTGTAGTCAGTGCTGATTTTGTGGCCCCAGAGAAGGCTATTTCATATCAGTTTTTAAAACAACGAAAAAGTCGGTGTTTAAAGCCCTGTAGCGTGAGGAAACCTGCCGTTGTTTTCCGCTCAAAAACGAAACTCGGCGCTGAAGGAGCGCTAAAAGTCTTGAGCGAACGCAACGTCGGCTGGTGACGTGTTTCAATGAATGTGGCGGCCAATTCGAAATGCAAGTGCAATTTCCCCTAGCTAGGAAGCCTCAGCAAGCAGCCACAGCCGCGAAAGCCCTCCTCGCCCAGCAAACAAACCTTTCCTTTGTCTGATGCGCTTTCTAACACGCAGCGATTATAAACGAACAACAAATAAACCTAACGAAAAAAAAGGAACGGATGGTGACGTTTCACATCTTGCACGTCTGGTAGCCGCGTCAGATGTGGTTGAGACAATTAAAAAAGAAAAGCAAAACTGTCGCCAACGCCCACTAGGACTCCCGAAACGGGCGACCGTGTTGTGGGCAATGGCTAGCCTTTTTCTTGCGCCTACCAACGAAACAAAAGATAACGCTAGCCGTGGTATAAGGTGAGCGTTGTTCATTGAGAAAATACAAGAGGCGATGGAGTTGATATCAGTTGATTCCCTAGCGCGGGGAATCACCAGAGCCTTTTTCAATTGGGCGACACTGTCACTGCAACACGTCATCAGCGGGTGTTGCGTTTGCACTAGACTTCTGACGCACCATGTGCGCTGCGTTTCGGTTTCATGGGGGAAAAAAAACTTGATTTTAGGGGGCTGTAGGGCTCTACAGAGTGAATTTTTCTTTGCTTTAAAAACTGGTCCGTTATCGTCATCTCCATGGCTACAAACTCGCCACTGGCAATAACCGCCACACTTCGCTAATTAAAAAGTTCATTACAGAGTTTTAGTTAATTAACTATGTAATTCGCATGTTTCTCATAACTGCTGACGTCCGCCGAACCTGATAGCTTGTTCCTTAAGATAATTCCTATTTTTCTTGAAAGGCCTACCTTCAGGAATTTTTGAAAGTGTTCACTGAAACATTCTGTGTATGTTGCACCGTGTGTCCTTCTGCTTGCACGCTTTGCAATCCTTGCAAAAACAGAAAGCGAAAAAACAACAATGAAAATGATTTTATCACACGCAACAAAAAATTTAAATGTTACAAAGGGAAACAAAAGAGCGTGGTCCAGCGTACAAAAATTTATTTTTTCGCGCTGCGATGTGCAGCACACGGAGGAAACAGAATATTGACACGTAGCCAAGAACGACGCAAAGCGTTTCTGAATGCAGCGAACTAGCGATCTCCTGCACTACAAAAGACTACAATGAAACACAAACGTCGAAGAAGCAGTCCGCAGTGTGACGTGAACATATGAACGTCGATAAAGTGAGTTGCGCGGTGGTTGCTATGCATGCATTACTCTTGGAACGTTATTAATTTCAGATCCATGGAAATGGGATCGAGTACATTGTCGGAGAAACAAAAAATCAAGTTAGCGACAAGGTGGCACCCTTTCCATATCAAACAATATTGCCTGACGGGACGTACGACAAAAAGAGCAAACGGGTGCTCTGGTTGAAACTGCAGATAAGAAACCGGAATCGGCCAGGCGCGGTTACAAAACAAACAAAACGAACCCTAAGGGATAATTCGCGGAAATATGAAAAGTAGAACCACAAGGACATCCCAAAGCTTTTTTACACGCGAGCCTGAGCGCAATGTAATACATGTTTGCAAACAGGCAATGAAGCACCTCTACAACCTGACTGATATGACACAAATCCGGCTTTAAGTTAGCCTTGTACTATACTAGGTCCACGATGCTCTCAAAAGGGTACATTGCTTTTTCCATTCTCACACACAGTGCATTTCCACACACTGTCGCACACGTATAATCGAAGCTAGAATCTCCCGTTGCTTGCCTTGGAATGGCACGCCTCCAATTCTCACGCAGCTGCCCGTCGCTCGGTCAAAAGAACAAGGAAACATTTTCTGTGGTATCGTTGTACAAGGAACGACACCCCGGGACGCGACTCATGTTCGACATCGTCGTTGCACTACTTAAGTCGCATCACAAGAGCGGGATAGGCACGTTACATTTTTTCCCGCACAAAGCAAACACAACTCGTCGCGGCTCCGCCGTTCGAGCCAGCGCAACGCCACCCGAGGAGTGACCTCAGTGAGAGGGTGGCGCCACCGGGCGGCGGCCAAACGCTGCATATGAAGCTCTCCCATTGAGTTACGGAGCAGTTTCGTGACCAGTAAAGCATTGAAGGACTCTGCTTTATTGTTTAAGCTACTGTAAGTGATCATTGACACCCATGGTTCAGCCGTGGATAGTTGGCATGGCCGAGGAAGAAGCCGAAGTTCGATCGAAACGCGCAGGCTGAAGAGCGTCCGCTTGAGACGATAAGTCGCGCTTTGAGAGCGGCGTACGAAAACGTCGACCAAAAGGACGAGCTGACTCTGGCCTGGCCTTGCTCAACTAAAGGCCAATGAAATGTCATGCGGCCGACATCAATCGCGGCAGCACAACGATACTAAAACTCAACTTTATGTGCGTGAATGATCGCCTACAACTGCTTCAGGATTCGAGACGCGTGTGAGTTCAAGCTTCCCAGAATTTTTATGCAGCTCCTAACACGTCTGATAACATCGACATTACGGTGCGTTCATCGGTAACTTCAGAAAATTATCAAGTAGCCTTTCCTACGTTGAGGAATTGCAGGAATGAATTCAAACTTCGTGGCCATTCCCGGTGGGGAAATGAGCGTAGTTTTTGTATTCCGAGGAATTTATGCGACTGAAATGGAATGGAATGGCTGCTGTGCGGACTGCGCTATGAGCAGAAGGGCGCTCTATCCGGGCCAACACACAGCACGCTCACAGTAATTGCTGTCAAACAAGCTTGATCGATACAAAAGAAGTATTACCCACTTCTCCAATCCCTGCTCGGTGGTTCACCAGCTGACTTCCGCATTTTTGTTTTCCTGGCCTTTCTCGCTGTGCTGCCCGGGACGTCTATCTCGCGAAGTGTGGATGGAAGAGAGGGGGCGAGAACGGTAAACAGAATTTGCAATAAAACAGAAGACCCGTTTACTCCTCTTCTGTCTGTCCCTCTCTCTCCAAACAACACGAGTTACCCTTGCTTCTGTGCAATGCACCTGCGTTTTTGCAGCATGAAGAACAATTGGGTTCGAAGTATTGAAGGCTGCGCTTTAGGTTACACGATACGCAAAGCTAGAAAAACCACACGAAGCAATGGGGCAGCACAAACGCACCTCTCAACCTATCTATTACGAGTGCAATATTTGCATGGGCATCATGACCGGCAGCAGGAGGCTTGCATAAGAAGCTTAAAGAACACAGCTACACATGCCAGTACACGGGCCCTTCAGCCAATCTGTGGCTGGGATGAATTATTCAGAGTGCAGACCAGTCTTTGACAATTCTTGTTTTTGCAAAACAACAGATCAACCAGACGCTAAACTGCGAAAGCCTTTCATATATCAAGTGAAAAGCAGGCTTGTGTGATTTCATGCTCAGTCATGGTGACCCTCGCTGAAATAGATATAAAAAATGCAGCTTATAGAGCGTCAACAAAAAAGAAAGAAGAAACGAAGCTTACGCGGGGTGGATTCCGGATAACGACGGCCGCTTTTGTAATGGAGGCGAAAAGAGAAAATGCCTGTTTTTTTTGAGATTTAGGCGCACGTTAAAGATCCCCAGGTGGTCAAAGTTAATTCGAGGTCCTCCATTACGGTGCGCCTCATCACTTGCGTTGCGTCGGGGCGTTAAACCCTACAATAAATCAATGAATTCAACTGACGTCATCCTTTCAATCTTCTTGCCGTCTATTGACAATACAACATTGGGAATTATTCGTGTGTTCCGGACTCCAACTACATAATATTTGATTTCATCCCCATTTATGCCGATGTGGTTTAATAAGAGCCACAAATGAAGTTCTTTTACCCCCTATTATCATTAAAATAATTATCTGAGAAAACAGATTTGTATCCTCTGCGTATCAGACAACATTTGGAGTTTCAGGTACAAAGACCATATCAGAAATGTACACATGAATAAGAAGCATAAAATTTATTGACCTTCATACATCGACGACGGAAATACCACGGATGTCCCACAAATCAATTTCTTCAAAAGACTATTAAGCTTGAGAAAATAAAATGTTTTTGGAGCACAAATAATTCCTATTATATACGATTGGTTTTCAATATTTGTAAAAAAATTTTCTTTATTATGTAAGACTACCTTTTCCACAAATTTTCCTTTCTTAAACCCATACTGCTCAGTTGCTACTAGCTTATTATTTGTAAAAAAATACTCAACATATTTTCATTTCCTCTTTTATAATCTTAGAGACCATTGTAAGTACAGAAATCGGGCGATAATTCCCGCGTACATCGCAGGCACTCCCAATATGAACGGCACATATTCCGGCAATTTTGATCTTTTCAAGGAAAATACCGGAAGACAAGATGCAGGTGCAGCTACGGGTAAGGGGGATAATTAAATTTGTGCTGTGTCCTTTACAGGGTGAACGTTGCTATCATCAAAGCCACTCGCGCATGTATTTTTAATCTTTTAAATATAGATGCAACTTAATACAGCGAAGTCGGATTTAAACAACGGATAATGGAAGAACTTCATCTCTTACATAAGCCCCAAAGAAGCTAAATGATAGGAGCGATTCACCTGATGCTAGGAACTAACTATTAAAACCACCGTCAACAATGATTTCCTCTGGAACGGTAACTTTGTTAAGTGATACAAGGCACATAAAAGCACCCAAGTTTGTTGTGGATTATCATAGGTGGACGAAAACATAAACATGTAATATGTAGATCGCGCATTCTTCAGTTTGGTTGTTAGAATATATACTTTTTGTATTCCAACAACTTGCCAATATCAGTAGTTTTTTTTACACTCCTGAAACGAAGTCAATGAATTTTATTTTATTTAGGAGTTCCCTAGTATCCCATGGCTTCCTGGCCTTCCGAATTTTGTTTGTTCTAATGGAGGAAAAAAGATATTTTTCGGCTTTGCTAAACACCTTTAAAAAAAGTCATGACCCTCATTAGGACTTGCAGTATTTAAAAACTTTGCCCAGGTTAGCGTTGAAAGCATATGTAAAGACATAACACAACTTGTTTTGTTAATTAACCTGCGAGAAACCTTTTCTTCCGTACGCTGGCGCGCGTTCGCTCCAGATTAAAAAAACTGGCATATGGTCACTTATCCCTGCAAATATAACACCAGAATACATACACCCGACAAAGAACGCGTAAGGCAAAGATCCATTAAGGAATGGCTTGTATTTGAGACACGTGTAGCTACATTGGTACCGTTAGTAAGACCAACTGAAGATTCCAAAAGTTCTCTTAGAAAAAATAGCGCCAAAAACGATACGACAGGGAGTAAAGACAAACGCTGCGCTGAACTGCCAACTGAGTTTTATTTTGAAGAGCAATGAATATATACTAGAATCAAAAACAAGGAGGAAAGAAGGAAATCTATAACACAAACACACAAAATGGAAGTTCATTGTGGAAATGAAAGAAGCCAAGTGTAATTCGTTGATCATGATCCTAGGTACCTTATATCCCTGTCGTACAAGTCCATAGATGGTGTGCTCACGCGCCTATCTCCCGTTTTGTGGATGACAAAAGCCTCGTGAATCTCCCTAGTGCGCTGCTTACGATACGGCTTCAGTATGACGGTGCGGTCATATGCTGGTGGGGATATCTTTCATTGCTGGCCCTTTGGACAGTTTGCAGCTAGATTGCGGCCAGTGCCTGTCCATACCATAGTTGCGTGCTCCCTGAGCCGGTCATTGTTGCACTGGTTCATTGTCCGACATACCTTTGGCCACACGAGACCTGAATCAATGAATAACATTGTAATAAGAGGAAATAACATTGTACGCGTGTTTAGATACGCGGATGACTTTCTAATCTTATTTGGACCCAAACCAGGCGAGTCACGAGTGCTGTCATGCGACATAGTCACCACCTTCGAGAGCACCCTTCGGGACTTCATCCTAACGTATGACTTCCCGTCAGAAAACAGCCTTAGGTTTCTTGATCTAGTGCTGTACTTTAGCCTTGACTATGTGTGCTCGAAATACGCGCCTCGTTCAAAGAAGAGCCTGCTTCTGTACAAATCAGCCCATTACAAAAAGTGAAAGCTTGGCATGGCTCTCTCAGCAATGCGGAATCATTAGAGAGGTCTTGCCCTCATGGTGTGCAGGACAGCTTTGTGGACGAGACAGAAAGACTGACCGATGCAGCTTTTCCACGCGAGCTGCTCAGCATGCTAGCGTTGACTTTGATTTCGCAGACCCACAAGCAACGCACACCATGCAGAAGGGAAAAAGGGGCCCTAAGAATTGCGGTAATACCGTTTGTCCATAGCGTGTCCCATCGGATTAAGAAGACGGGTGGTCGCGCGGGCGTACGTGTTGTTTTTTCGGCGTCTAGAAAACTTAGTGGTATGTGCGGCCGGGTGAATGCGGGGCCGGTAAACAGCACAAAATGCAACAAGAAACACGCCAATCGCTTAAGGGAGTGTATAGAAGGTCTGGTGTATAAGATTGAGCTCTCGTGTGGCAAAAGCTATGCCGGGCAAACTGGCCGTTGCAATAATCACAGCCTCAGGGAGCACGCAAACACGGTACGGACAGGCACTGGCAGCAATCTAGCTGCACACTGTGCAAAGTGCCAGCAATGCAAGATATCCCCACCAGCATTTCACCGCACCGTCATGCTGAAGCCGTATCGTAGGCAGCGCACTAGGGAGATTCACGAGGCTTTTGTCATCCACACAATGGGAGATAGGTGCGTGAGCACACCCTCTATGGACTTGTACGACAGGGATATAAGGTACCTAGGATCATGATCAACGAATTACACTTGGCTTCTTTCATTTCCACAATAAACTTTCATTTTGTGTGTTTGTGTTATTGATTTTCGTCTCTTCTTCTTGTTTTTGATTATAGTATACATTTATTGTTCTTTGAAATTAACCTCAGTTCGCAGTTCCGCGCAGTGTTTGTATTTACTGCCCGTCTTATCGTTTTTTGGCGCTGTTTTTTCTTAGTTGCATCATCCACCAACTAGCCCGAATGAGTTCAGTTGTTCAGTTCGTTCCAAAAGGTCAGTGCTGGCGGCATCACGTACAAACAAAAATGTTAATGTTAAAATCCTCTAGTATTGCTACTGGAAGGTTGAAGAACTATAAGTATACGCGTAGTCACCCGCCCCGGTAGCTCAGTGGCTAAGGCGTTGCGCGGCTGAGGCCGAGAACACGGGTGCGATTCCCGGCCGCTGCGGGCGCTTTTCTGATGGAGCCGAAAAGTAAAAATGCCCGTGTGTGCGAGATTTCGGCGCACGTAAAGATCCCCAGGTGGTCGAAATTCGGAGCCCTCCACTACGGCGCCTTAACGCATGGCTTGTGTCAGCGCGTTAAACCCAACATTCAATCAATCAGGTTTTCACTTAATCGTTCAAGAAAGTGAAGAAAACAGATTAGGGACGGGAAGGCGATCGGTAGATAACTGCAACAGCGAAATCTGTTCCGGCTGCTGCTAGGCACTCATAGTAATCAGTGATCACCGTATATTCGGCAAAGAGGTGATACGAGATACCGTCAGCGATGTAAAGCGCTAGGCCCCCACCCCTTTTACTACGCCGAGATATAGCCTCACAGCCAGAACAAGCGAAATGTACGACATCACTTTTTTGCTAAACCAGGTTTCCGTAAAAGCTAATACATCAATCTTGTGCTTCAGCTTTTCTATGTACAGAGAAATGTAAACATACTCGTTTCGCTAGCTTTGCCCGTTAAGAAAAAAATATACAATAAATTATGCCGACACCTTATTCGTGCAAGAATACGACGAAAAGAAACAGCACGTGATACCTGCATGAGGTTTCAGTCATGAGGGTGGCGCTGCATGGTTTCCCATTACGGTATTCAGACGATTTTGTTTGGGTCATCGGTCATCTTCCGATTTTATGGGGATGATACGGTCCCCCTTCTTCTTTTGGACGTGCACCTTGCAATATGTTTGCCCTACAAACTGATAAGATCGTTTGAGCCCCGTTGTTTTATTCATCTATTGGAGATTTGGTTGGTCGTTGTCAACAATGGAGGTCAGGTTCCTTGATTTTCAGCAGCGGTCTCAGTTCTGCATATTTTTTTTTGTGTACCCGCATTCGAACGAACAAGAACAATAGGGACTATCTGGATTCGATGGTAGTCTATGTTTGGCTTCAATGTCTCGGGCGGTGACCGCTCAAGTAGACCCATTGAAGGTGACGCAGCGAGTAGTAAAACTGCCAGCAGTTGCACACAGGCTCCAACCTAGCCTGAAGAACGAGTTCCGGTTGAACTGCCCAAGCTTGAGATCCAGCCTTTTGATGGAGAATTTATTCAGTGGCTTGCATTTTGGGACCAGTTAGAATTCACAATACTTAGGAATTCTTCGGTAGTCATCATGGACACACGCAATTATATGAGCAGTAATTTGAGGGGAAGCGGATGGCGTAATCAGCGGATTACCAAGAACTAACGGGAGATACCGCATGACCATCGAACTGCTGCGGCTGCGTTTTGGAGACACAAGCCTAATAATAGGCGATCACATTAAAGATTGCTAAACCTCTCGAAAGTGACCTCCTGCGGCGACATGGATAGATAACTGAAAAAGTTAGATGTACACACTAAATCCCAGGGAGTCATGTTTAAGACTCCGCTATTACAAAGCTCGACCTGAGAGATCTGGCTCACGTTCAACCAAATAAAGTCGAACGAAACACCATCAGAAGAAACGGGAGGTGAAAGGCCATATAAACTATCGATGTTACTTGACATGTTGATACTACAAGCGCGCTGTCAGAAAATTACTTCCATGATTTCGAGCAGCAACGGGAATGCCAGTTAAAATGCAGTCACTCAAGCGGGAAATCAATGACAGCGTTTAACATTCTGCTACCATGCTGGCAGTAACGGTAGTCCAGCAAAAGCACGAACGACTGTACGACTCAGCTTTCTTGAGAAGAAAAGAAAGCCATGTTGAAAAACTGGGTGGTTGCTTTAGCTGCGCGAGACCGTATCACTGCGCAAAGGAGTGCAAGAGTGCAAGAATGCTACCACGTCGGAATTGCGAGTGGAGCCACATCACAACCCTTTGCGACCCGAACTGGAAGCGCCCATCAAAGAAAAAATCACGGCTCGATGTGATGCAGCGCATTTTTTATAGACTAGTCGGCTTTCCACATGGGGGTTTTCTTACCATTTATGCAACAATTGAGGATGTGAAATGCCCGCTGGAGGTGCATGCATGGGGTGTTTTCGGATCGGTGATCAACCCTGGATATTCCAACCTGACCTGTGTCATAGTGGGCTGAAGACGTACATTTTAGATACATTGTGTACATTCGCTCGGATATACACCCTTTTACCGAGATCCGGCCGTCATTCAAGTTATTACAGTGCGCCAGGAAGACTATGAGTGCTACACGAAAATCTTTGCCGGTTTTTCTCGCAAGCGTCATGCCGTGCCTTCACCCGAGTTCTTTTGGAAGGATGCATCGTTGTCGCACAATTTCTATCATTTTTTCTATGCTGGCTCCATGCGCCTTACTGCTCAGGTATTTTCTCCCGTCAAGAATCCTCGATATTTTATTCCTGTACCATCTTAACCGCCTTCATGATATCCACATTCTGCATCTGTGGTGCTCCGAATTTATGTATCCTGGCATATCCAAGAATGGGGTCAGATCCTTGAGCTCTGCTGTGCCCTTTCCCGTCTTTCGCGTTCATTTTGGGTGCTTGGATTAGCTGCCCCGGGATGGCCCTGCTTGCTTCTTTAGGTTTATTGGCCTCTGGTTTCTGGGTACACGGCAGATCCTGCCAAATGCCGAGGGGGCCTACGAGAGCATCTTGCTGTTAATGCATTCACTTGATTATTGGTAGCAAATATACGTAAAGTGAAACTTCATTTCATTATTCATAATTTTAATGTGAAGGGGGCCATAAGTCATCCTACTTGTTATAGGGCCAGTTTCCCCTTTAGTGTGTCGTGCTGGCTCGTGAGGCTGGTGCCTTTTCTGGTCCTGATATACACTTACGGCTGGTTTCTGGGAAAGCACGTGTTCATTTCTGCATTCTTTCCGACTCCACCCGTCCCTATAAACTGCGGTTCATTTGGTCTTTAGAGGGTCAAGTACTGCTATGTTGCAATCATTCATGTTCTGTTCTGGCTATTCCTGCCCTGGGGAATGTGGTCCCTGTAACGTCTCTAGAGCACCATGGTTTTCGTGTTCCAAGGCGCGTGCAAGAGACAAATTCTGCAGAATTTCACTTGTTCGGTCCAACGCACTCTACACGGCTCATTGCGGTCGCCCAGGCGATCGCTGTGTCAGGTACAAAGTTGGTTCATCAAGCTATAGACATAGTTTGGGCACTTTATATTTCATAATATTTTCCAGTATTTTAAAAAGACTACGTTTATAAAAAAAGAGCAAACAACCTTGCGATTTTTGGGGGGGGGAAGATATTAGGGGACCCAATATTTCGCACCTTAAAACGTCAACAACAACAGAAGGAATTCTCTTTGATAAAGATGTGAATGGCTCAGCTGTAGTTTTCTGGTGGAGTTATTTGGCCAGATTTCGCCCTCTCAGAAACCTCACCCCGGCTTTTTTCACGATATCAAAAAGCGCGCCACGTACAGGGTGGCAATTACGCTCTCCTGTGTTAGAGGCAGACGGTCGGTGACGTATTTCAGTTCTACGAGTATATTTTGTATTAGGAGGGTACGAGAAAGTCGGGAGTGGTGTTTTTTTTGTAGCACAAGCCACACTGGCCGAGCTTAAGCAGTTTCGCGTGTGCGTGAAGGGCCGTTCTGTGCAAGCGTGTGGGGCATTGTATTGGCTTGTCTTGGCTTGGATTCAATTGGATCGGATTTGGATTGGATTAGATAAAAGTGTATTATGTTAGATTGTGTTGCGTCATAGCCGCGGCAGACGCACTGGCGCAACGCTTGCCCTTGTGTGCGCCTCAATTGCGCAGTAGCCAATTCTGACGCTGCACCTGAGCCGCTTGACAGCCGTTTCGCGTGGCCTGTGAAGGGCCGGCTGAGCACGCGCGAGGAGCAGTGACTGGAGAGGACTGGACTGGACTAGATTAGACTGAAGGGGACTCTAATCGACTGGACTGGACTGGATTAGACTGTATTTCTGAACCTTAGCTCACGCTACGTATATACTGCCATAGTAGAGCTAAGCCACTACTAATTTTGCTCGTATCGCTTCTCTCTGGCCCAAAGAAAGCGTCTTGGGCGCCATGTTGCCTTCAGCTTGCTTGCGCACGACTGGGCAAAACTTTGCCGGATGACCTACTGAAATAGTATCTGGCGCTTCTTCGGGATCATGGTGGTGCACTAATATTTGAAATCGGCGGTACTGTCCCCATCTCAAAATTTAGCGTGCTGCTTTATTCCGCTCATAGATATTGGTTTCTAACTGGAAATGATTCTTACATTGGAGGTGCTAACGTATGCAGAAGCCTCGTTTAGGAGGGGATCTACCATGTTGTATAAAACAAAAACTACGAGAAAACCATTGTATATATTTGCGACCTGGCGTCTCAACAAAGCTGAACTATTACCCCCAACCTGTTTTCCAAAATACTTTTAGGTGCTTCTCAACCTCTCTATCAATGTTCTTCTCTACTGCATGAGTGCCCTCGCCCTGAGTGCCGAGACGAGAGTACCTCGTACTCAAGGAGCCCAGGTAAAGAGCTGGTTCTTTGCACTGCGGATTGGGGTAAGATCGTCGAGCATAGTCTTGCATGTTAGCCGACTATGCTACTCCGTTAATGGGTACGTTATCCAACTAAGGGTACCCTCTATTGAGAGCACATGCCAAGCTTCGCATTTCTTAGCTACACATTATACTGAAGCTCATGCTTGGATTCTGTTGGTTGTTGACATACTCCTAGGCTCGTAAAATGTGATAGAAAAAGTCATGCCTGGTGATATGCCGGTATTCCGTGCTGGCAAATGACGTTGCAGCGGTGTCTAGTAGCCTGAAGTATAGGTAACTGAAATTTAAAAGTTGCATTTACTTCTTGAAACTGACACAGAGTTTGAGTTTGTCCAAGTAGTTCTGAGCATTTTGAAAGACCGCAATGGAACACTTGTTCTTAGCCTGATAAGCACAACCTGGCCGTTCCTGTTTACTTGAATGGGTAATTTATTTTTTTTATTTCTTTTAATGCAGCCCTTTAAGGGCTATACAAGGAGCGGTTGGAATATAGAGCAGCGATTGAAATGCATCACTTCAGAAACAAGAAATACAATATACACACGTACGCACATGGCAATTCTATACGAAGCAAAATCTCGATCCTGTAGTATCTATGTAAACATAATCATCGTTATACATCCAATGAGTGGGGACTGCAGGATAGGGCCACGTATCATACCACAAACCAAGCAACTATTTATGAAAAATTAGCAGTGGCTTAGCTCTGCCACGCAAGCATATGCGTAGCGTGAGCTAAGGTTCAGCAATAGAGTCTAATAAAGTTTAGTCCAATACAGTCCCACTCAGTCTAATCAGTCCGGTAGAGTTCAGTCCTGTCCAGTCACTGCTCCTCGCGCATGCTCAGCATGGGTCTTCACGAGCCACGCGAAACGGCTATCAAACTGCTCCGGTGCAGCGTCAAACTTGGCTACGGCGCAATTGAGGCGCACACCTGGGCACGCGCTAGCGCCAGTGCGTCTGCCGCGGCTATGACGCAACACAATCCAACACAACCCACTTAATCCAATCCAATCTAAATCCAACCCATGCGAATACAAGCCAAGCCAAGCCAAGCCAATTCAATCCAATCCAATGTCCCTCGCACTTGCCCAGAACTACCCATCACGGCACACGCGAAACTGCACAACCTCGGGCAGTGCAGCTTACGCTACAAAAGCTTAAATCGATTTAATCGTGCGCTCCTAATCTCACCCGGCAGTAAATTCCACTGTTCTGTCGAAATGGAAAAAAAAATTCCATATGAATCTTTTGGTGTGTGCATAATATGACGTGAGGTTTAGGGCATGAATACGTGGAGATATGCTTTTCATAGCATATTTGTTATAGTGTTTATCAGAAAGGCAGTTAACTGAGGGAACTATACCATGAAAGAATATTAGCGAATCAATATCTCGTCGCATAGAGAGTGAGGCAAGGTTAAATTTGTAACGGCGGATGTGAAGCGACAAATGACAAATTAAAACAGAGCGGCGACAAATAAAACGGATTGATTTTTGCAACGGATAAATTTGATTACGGAGACCCAACGATAGAGGTATAATAAAGAACCGGAAGAATTAGTGCTTTGTACATTAGCAATTTAGTTTCCTGTGGGTACCTTATGAGAGTACCTCTTAGGTAACCGAGTTTTTAATATGTTTGGTGCAGAAGGAATTGGTATGTTTAGCGCAGGGGAGGTTAGTAGTGAAAATTACGCCAAGTTATATATATTCTAAAACCCTTGGAAGCATTAGTTCATTGTAAGAGCAGTTGAAAACGGAAGTCGGCATTCTGGTGCTGAACTACATTCAGACTGTTTTACGGAAACTGATAATCATTTGCAATGCATCACACTAAGAGCAAAATGCAATAAATGAGTCATTAGGATGGTGGGAATCTTGAGCGAAGGTAATGGTGTTTTACAAAACACAGTCTCTGCGTAGAGGGCTCCTTTACAGGTAATGAATTCTGGCAAGTCATTATTTAAAAACCAAAATTACCAAACGATGAAGAACCCCTGTGGTACCCCTTTTGGTACCCCTGTTGTGACCTTAATTAAAGCTGAATTACCCGAGGTAAAGCTAACGTATTGGGAGCGAATAAACAAAAAAGTGGCAAATTAATCTTCTAGCCTGGACTTTTTACGATGGCATTGATATTAATAAGCACCTTGGAAGGGGGAACGCTGCCGAAAGCTTTTGCGAAGTCAATAAATATTACATCGACCTGGTAGCCACAATCAACGCTCGATGAAATATCATGGGTAAATTCTGTCAGTTGAGTTAGAATGCTAACTCTCCTTCAGAAGCCATGCTGCAGATTCGATAAAACATTATTACTCTCAAGAAAGTAGATTGGATGTTTATAAAGGATGTGCTCCAGACACTTTGCGGAATGTAATGTCAGCGAGATGGCACGATAGTTTGTTGAAAACTGCTTATCACCCGACTTATATTTTGGCCGAACCTTGGTAAATTTTGAGCCACTACGAAAAATTCCTGAGGACAAACATTTCTAAAATAAAATGGTATATGCACACCAAAATAAAAATAAGTTTGAAACACCATCGGTACCGTTTTCTTGTTTTTGCGTTTAATATCAGAATAAGATTCAAAACGTCTGCATGATGGATAGTTACATCAGAAATTGGGCTGATATCGGAAGGAAAGATAAAGGCAGGGGTAACATGATTATCAACAGAAAATACCGAGTGGAAGTAAATACAAACATATGGAAGATTTTTTAGACATCAATAATGATTTCACCGTTAATCAAGAATGAGGAGGAAGAGAAGCTACTAGGCAGAAAAGATGTCCAAAATTTACGAGGATTACGTTGTAGTACACAGTGTATTTATGCGCCAAAGAAAAACCTTTCGCAGAAGCTATCATTGTGGCAAGTTGTTTTTTAGGTTTCTGGAACTCGTTCACACCATCTGGTTTATCAAGGTCCTTTGTACGCCTCAGCCTGTGTATGTGACGAGATAAGTGAAGAATATCTCTGTTAATCCAAGGAAGTTTCTATGTTGTTCTTTAGTTTTTATGGAACAAACTGACGAGTGCAAGAGTTAACAACGTTTTGAAGGTTCGTCACAACAGTGTCAACGTCAGAGTTGCTGTTCATAGATTCCAACGAAAAAAAGGCATCAGCAAGGGCGTCCAAAATCGAAGTATCGTTAGCACGATGAAAATCCGGGAATGTTGTGAATGAATACAAGGTTTTGAGCACAGGATAGGACAGCATCACGATTACCGCCTTATGATCCGATAAACCTTCGGTAGTTTCACATATAAATCGAGCTTCCACAATGATAGAGCTTACAAACAAGAGTAAGCTAGTCAGAAGTTGCTCGAAGAACGTGAATCGGATAATACTACCAGATTGGCAGCCGTTGAGACAAAAGTTAATGAGGGCAGTTGTGCTGTCGGTGAAACGGGTGAGTTGGTAGCGGCGGTAATATGTTAGAATGCAGCACTTCAGTCTCGTCTTGATGACTAAGAGGATCGTTCAAACCAAGGCAACATGATTTCTTATATGATTGCTGACCACCCTATAGAAAACTGGGACGAAACTTAGTTAGATACGTTCGCTTCTAACTGATGCTTTCCTACTTCAGCTTCCTGAAGAAGCCATTTCCCCAGCCCATACGTTAGGCACTTACGTCCTTAATAAATGCCGACCCATTATCGTAAAGTTTGCCTCGTCTAAGACAAAAGATAAAATCCTGTCCAAGCGATTTAAATAAAAAGGCAGTAGAAACACAATACAGGAAGGCTTTTTCAAAGCGATCAGGCAAACCCGCAAAGAGCTCATTGAGTACGACAATAAAACTGGGCAGTATTTTACCTTGCGGTACAATACATTGCATATAAGCAATAGAGTCTATCCGCAAAATCTGTCCGCAAAATCTAACAGTCAAGCCCGATCCCCGTTGAAAATAACGCTATCAGCTACCCAGCCACTACCCGCCCGTAGTTCAACTACTGCATAGCCACCCCCGGCCGCACAGGCGAAATTCAAGCACGATTTTTTTTATCTACACAAACATCCGAAGCGTCCTCAAGAACCGTGAGAGCTAACTATTTGTAATTAACTCGTACTTAGATGCCGTGATAGTCCTAACCGAAACGTGGCTATCCAGTATAACTAGCAATTCCGATCTATTTGCTTGCCTGAAGGATTCCACGTTTTGCCGTAAAGGCCTCCCTGATCCCTCAGGTGGTTTAATTTTGATTACTGTATCGGATGAAATTCGTTGCCGTGCCGTTTCCGTTGTGTCAAATATTGAGTTCATGTATAGTTGCATTCACCTTGATAACAAAGATACGCGATTTTACGCATGCTACCACCCACGTAACGCATCGCCATCCGTCTGTGATGAACTGCATGATTGCCTCAGCAAAGTTGTATTTAGGATTCAGAAGACTCAGGTCTTCTTATTGGGAGATTTTATTTACCGTGCCATTTCATGGAACTAGCATTTTCCTGTTGCCAAATGCAATTCATCCGAGTGCCTCCCATTTTTTTATGTCTTATCTACTTTTAACATGTCTGCTCATAAAAGAACCAACTCACGTTACTGAATCCTCGGCCAATATACTTGAACTTCTACTCACCACAAGCCCGGATGCTGTTTCGTCTTAAGAATTGTACCAGGTTCAAGCGATCACGCCGTTCAATTCCTAGTTAAATCGCTTTTATATCGGCCATCTACGCAGCAAAAAACAATTCGAGATTACAGGAGAGCCCATTTCAAATAGATAAATTCTGCTTCAGAACTATTTCTTCCTTCATTCCTCCCTGAATTTTGAAAGCTTTTAATGCATGAAATTTGGCGGTACTTTAAGGCTACAGTTTATGGCTTAATAAAGCAACATATCCCGCTTCGCAGATTGTCCTGTCATAAATATTCGCCATGGTCCACTCAAACTTTGAAATGATTACGAAACAAAAAGAAAAGGATATTTCGCAAGTTGTAGCAATATAAAACTGCTGACAGATGGTCTTCCTTTATACGCGCTGCGCAGGACTAAAAAAACGGCTCTTAAAAGTGCAAACCATATTTGTTTCACCAGACACTTCTCGGTTTGCTCTCTACAAATCCACTAAAATTTTGGAACATTGTGAACATGCATAGGAAAAAGCTCGTGACTTTGCATGCCGAAAATGGTGTTTTCGTACCTCATAAGCAATAATGTGCTCTTTTGAATAATGCGTTCGCTTTATCATTTACTAACAACACACGAAAATGTTTTGCTTTTATGCCTGGTTCAATTTTTCAATAAATGCAGCCCATAATATTCGACTCAGCGGGGATATTACAATTGAATTGAAACGCAAAAATTTCTTCTTCGGCAGAAATTGACGGTATAAATTAGAAATTCCTGAAAAGCACCGACAAGTTATCATGTACTACCTTGGGTCCTATTTTCACCCAGTCATTACAGAGCGCCACTGTGCTCGATGACTGGAAGGTCGGGAAGGTGGTTGCGGTACCCAAAGCTGGTGACACTCATTGTCCATTCAACTATGGATCTATGCCTCTAACCTCGATACCTTGCAAACTTTTGGAGCACATAATTATTTCCCTCCTTGATAACTACAAAGAGTTTAATTCGTTTTTCTAGCCTATCAGCACTGTTTTAAAAAAAATTACTCTTGAGAATCCCAATTGCCAGTTTTTACTAATGATTTGTCCAGATTGTTAAATAATTCCTCTGTTATTGACTGCATCTTTATTGATTTCACTGAAGCGTTTGATACTGCGTCTCATAGCTTCCTGATTTTCAAACCAAGTAACCTCAATATTGAACCAAATGTACTGAAATGGATTGAATCCTTCTTCAGTGATCGCACACAGTACGTAAGTGGTAATAACCATGAATCCAATATTTGCCCTGTAACCTCAATCGTTCCTCAGGGATCTGTGTTTGGCCAAATCTTTTATAAAAATACATCAATGATCTTTCTGATACCATCGTCTCTCCTATCAGACTCTTCGCTGACGATTGTGTAGCTTACAAGGAAATCTCTAACACATCTGATATTTCTATTTTGCAGGACAATTTCGAAAACGTAAGTGCTTGGTATGACACGTGGCTGATGAATTTAAATGTCGGTAAATGTAAGACAATGCGTAAAACAACACTCGCAATAAAAGTAGAACTTCCAACATACAGTCTGAATGGTTCTCCAGCTGACACGGCTAGCACATACCAATGTCTTGGTGTTCACATTTAAAGTAAACTTTCTTGGCGCACACATATAGAGTACATTAATAAAAAGGCTAACAGCATGCTCGGCTTTAGTTCGCGTAACTTTTCCCAGCACCAGTCTCGGTAAATCTTCTACTATATAAATCCCTCGTTCTATCAAAAATGAAATGCGCTTTTTGCCTATGCGCGCCGCATACTAACAACCTCTTCACTGATTTCGAATTTATTCAAAACCGTGTGGTTAGTTTTCTACTATGCAATTATTCCAGAACAGCAAGTGTCACTCATATAAAACTAACATCGAAGCTTTCTGATCTTGCTAAAAGAGGAGCCATTCCCGGTTATGTTTGCACAAAATATTTTTTACAGTGAATATTTAAAGCATGCACTTTTTTCAGTACCATCGTATGTTTTGCACAAGACTGACGTTCAGTTCAAGGTTGGGGTACCCATGTGCAAAACAATTTTGCATTTTTACTCTTTCGTCACAAAACCAGCTCCGGATAGATCCACCTTCCCGCCTCCGTCATTGCTATTTCCGATCCAGCCCATTTCAAATCCGCGGTGAGCGACTTCATTCAATTTTTGTTACTAATATATGCTGTATTACTTTTTATTCCTGTAAAAATGCCACCAGACTGGTGGCATCACTACTTTACTGCACGAAGTTATGCGACCGCGAAAAATTGACTAGCTCTGGGCCGAGGCCAAGTTCCCGACTTGAAGGTTTTAGAGAAGGCCAATGAATTCCTGGTGCATTGAAATCTTCCATACAGGTAACACTAGATGAATCGATATTGTGGTCATGTATATAACTAATATTATTGCGTAAGGAATCGACTCAGGTGCCACGTGGGCGGTAGCAGACACCAGCCATGAGATGATGCTTGTTTAAGTAATGCTTGTACCATTCCGATTTAACATCTAAAACCGCAGGCAATACAGAAACCTTTAAGTCTGACCGAAGGAGCAAAGCCACACCCCTGTTTTTGCCTTTCTGTCGATTATAGCGAACTAGGATGTACCCTGCTGTAGTTATTTTGACGTCCCAAACGTCTTCATGTAGCCATGTTTAGGTTACACCTACTATGTGTGGGAAAAACGTGGATACCACGGAGACAAAGCTACGAAATATGGAGTAGGCTTCTTGCCTCGACATTCAAAATTACTAGTTCTAGTTCATTACATGGACGGAGTGGTATTCGAGGATGGGATAAAGATCCAAGAGGGGGGCAGGGTGACATGAAAATTGACGAGAGGGTACTTAAGCAAGAGTGTTTGATGTGGCGTCTGGGTATACTGAATGTCTGCAAAAAGTTCATCGAACCGCAAAAGTACTTCAGAACCAATCTTACGAAATGAAGCAGAAGGATCCGAAATGTTTTTTCGGGCAGAGCGCCCACTTTGGGAATTATCTTCAATAACGTACGAGTTGGATCCTTTCAACTTTGAGACGCGTTTCACAACATTTATTTTATCGCGGTAATCTAGAAGCTTCATAATAAGGGCCCGAACGTGGTTATCTCGGCACCGGCCTAGCCTAGGCCAACGTTTATTGGCAGGACAGTCTATTTACAAGGAATGCCTAAGTACTTGTGATACCTTAGCCCAGAGACTAAGTTGTGTTCATTGTACCGTAGGTCCCTTCTGTTAAAGGCGCTGGTCCGAATCCAAATTTTGTACAAAGGCTTTCCTGGTAAAACTGCAATGCCTATAAAAGGGAGTGAACTCATGGTTAGAATGAGACCTGATGATGAACCGCTCTTTGGATGCATTTATAGATTCTTCTTTACCCTACAATTAAGAAACATTGTCACGTTTAACACTTCACAATTTTACAAAATACCTATATTTAAGGGCGACCAAGCACCAGCGCCACAGAGAGAAGAGAAATGCCTAGAGTGCAAACAGCCTATAAAAACCTCTAGGCAACGTGAGTTCCGGAACATTTTTGGCACCCTTCAGGAAATCTCCAGTTAGGACAGTCAGCACACAGAAGGCTGACTTTAGCCCAGCCAGTTCGTGTGGATTTGTTTACGTTGTTGTGGGCCAACCGTTGTACCACGTGTTCTTCTGCGGCGTATTCTGCGAGAGATTTTAGAACCTTCAAAAATATAATGATTACAACAATGTCTAAAATGCGGTAGTCTTTCTTCTGAATCTACTGAAAGCCCAAAAGTTTGCCCTGAATGCATGTCTTTACTTGTAACTTTCACGCCCTTGATTCACTCACTAGGGCAAGACTAAGGAGAATTCGTGAAAAAAAATCTTTCCTCTGGGAAACGCTTTCGAAGGGTCTATATCTGGCAATGTCCTTTAAAATTGTTGAAACTATTGAGCAAAACATGTACCACGATTTAGTCAACACATCATTGTACAGGGTGTCCCAGCTATCATGCACCAGGATATAAAAAAGACTAGTAGCGTTACTCGACGAAAACCTAGTTCAAAATGGTTGCAGTTCTGTGGAGAAGCGTGCAGCGATTTTTTCCTTAATGCGACTTCACTAATTATTTGTAAATTATTACCTAACACGAGAAGTACTGTCCTAATCACTGAAGTGTCAATGAGGCACTTGTAGGTACCCACAAGGGGCATTTAACTGCAATATGTTCAGCGACGAACTAATTGCGTACTAATTTATTCTGACTGATACAGTAAACCCGCGAATTATAAAAAATACCACGTGACGGCGCCTCGGCGTGCGTTAGCGCGCATCGTAAAGCATTGCCCTCAAACAGGCTGCCTCTGAGTTAGCCAGAACGAAATACACAAAAGAAAGAAACGACCGAGTTTGTGCCTGATCTGCAGACGCACCCCGCCAATCTTGCTGTTGCTGCTGCTTCCATGCATGTCATTCTCGAGTTGATGCGCTGCTCCTTCGGGCGGGTGACAGGCGAAGCAGTTGCTTCAATAAGCTTATCTGGGCACACTGCTTTAGAATGCGCGCGGAAGCGCCGTCACATGGTATTTTTCATATTTCGTGGGTTTTATTTATCAATCAGAGTAAATGAGTACGCAATTAGTTCGTCGCTAAAAATACCGTAGCTAGATGCTCCTCTTGGATACCTACAAGTGCCTCGTTGACACTTCAGTGATTAGGACAGTACCTCTCGAGTTAGATAATTAATTACGATCATTAGTTACGTATGATTAACGAAAAAAATACTGTCCGTTTCTCTATAGTACTGCAAATATTACGCATTAGGTTCTCTTCGAGTAACACCACTGCTGTTTTTTAAAATCTTCGTGCATAATAGCTGGGACACCCTGTATAATAGGCACAAGGCCGCGCGGAGAAATAAATATATATGTGTGTCACATTTAAAATACCACAAAATGGGTGTTCGAAAAATACTTTTAACCCAAAACGGGTAAGGCTTTGGCCTGAGATAGCATTGGGTTGGTGCACTCTAGAATAAATGGAACGAAATGTTCAATACCTGGTAAAAAAGCCATGAATGAATAAAAAACGAAACTTATTTAGCGTAAAAAAATGTCCGCCAATCTAACAACCTAACTGCACTGGTGATTCAAAAGTACAAATGATGCAAAACGAATGAAGTTTACGCAAACATAGAGCAAAAAATTTCCAGAACTGCTGGCTAGTGAATTTTATTTATGAGATGAAACCTATTTAAAACACGTATTACAATGAAACCCTTACATCAGTCCCCCAATGTTTTACGTGAGCAACGGCAGTTCTGTACGGCATTTCTTCGACAGTGGGCGACCGGATATTGCCCATGCTTAGTCTGCATGCATGTAGCTTTGTCTAGAAAAGCCTAAGTTTGTTTATTTCGCTCTTGTCTGCCTTCCTGGTATTTGGAATACGTGGGTGGAAGAAAAACACGAAAAAAAAACCTAATGACACAGAGACTATGTAAATATCATGTGAACGCACAAAATGTAGCAAGATCTTGCAATTTTAATAAAAACATTAAGTAAACCCCCCAAAATAGCAGTTATAGCGAGTTCCGTGTTTATGACAACTTCAATAAAATAACCCTTATAAGATTGGTTTGGTTGATTGTACTGTTTAACGCGCGACGCAATGCAGGCCATGAGACGCACCGTACCGGAGTGCTCCATAATAATTTTGATCACCGTGGGATCTTTAACGTGGGCCGAAATCATGTATACACGCGCGTTTTTTTTATTTTCGCCTTCATAACAAATACACATATCGCCCACCTGTCTACCAAACTTGCTAAATATATGAGGAATATATAAATAGTCGGCCATTTGATACCAAGGAAGTTGTACCAATGTTTGTTTAATAATTCTTATGAAAGGTCAAACAGGAGGATGGAGAAGGTAGCAAGCTTAACAGACTCGTTTACCGAAACGGAAGACGCCTAGATAAGGACCCTAGATGGCTCTTTATAGCATGGTTGTCTGCACGTAATGAAAATTTCTGTTTTGATTCTTCGATGCCATTGTTTTGCCTCTCCCTCCTGTGGAAGTTTTCACAAGGCGTGCAAGACGTCACCATTGAGAATAAGAAAAGCCCCCTAGCCAAAACGGTCATTGTTGGTGTTGTTTGTTCGTAGAATGCTGGAAATCCGTACACCGAAAAGATGTCTGCCCAAGTGCACAACCATCCCCAAGGTGCTCCCGCTGCGGAACTTTGAACCGGCCAGATGAGCATCCGTGAAACCCCCTTTGCATCTTGTGCGAAGGCCCACACACAACGGGCTCTGCGGACTGCCCCCCGACGGTTCCAGCCTCGCAAGCGGTCGCCCACATCTGCCCATCTGGTCTCCCACGGCCAAGATGCGCAGAATGGCACCCTCCAAGACCCCCATCGACCACCAAGGGGACCCGGCACCTACAGTCAAGCAGTCCGAGGACAGGTGAGCTCAGAAGGCCTGCTCCCTACTTCTTCCCCACCCCCACTTCCTCATAATACCTCCCAACCACCTCCTTCATGGCACATTCAAATGCAAAACATGCCTTAAGAGATACAAGACCTCCGTTCCCAACTCCTCCAAACCAAACATGAGAATGAGCGACTCGCCCGAGAAAATGCCCTTCTTAAAGCTGAAGCCACCACCTCAACCTCAATGCACCACAGGCGGAGCCGCCTCTTAAACGTAAGGCCCTAATCCAAACTACTAATACCCCACCCACGCCCGAAATGCAGTCCCTCCGCACGGATTTTCAAAATGCTTTCACTAAACTCAAACAGCAAACACATTAGGAAATAGTCGCTTTAAAAAAGACAGTACAGGACTTACACAGTGAGCTCCTGAAATGGGCCAGGCATTTCTTGACCTTCGCTCCAACATCCCCACCTGTCTCACCGGAAAGCATGCCCTTAGCAGCAAATATCGATCATGACGCAGATCTATAAAAAACAGCATGGTATATGGCAGTGGAACTGCCGCGGCTTCAAACAAAAGCGTATGAATTTCCAAGCACTTCTTCAGTCTCTCACCTCCCCTCCATCACTTATTGCACAACAAGAGGTAAATACCCTCCCTAAACTGCTCAATTACACTGCCCATAAATACCTATTGCACCCCTGTGTCGCCATCTTTACCCTCCGCTATCTCGTAGCAGCCCCTCATACCTTTACCTCACCTATCCCGCACCTCCTCGTCACCATCGTACCGTCAAAACAATCCCAGGCCAAAATGCACATCCTCAACATATACAGCCCCCCTAATGACCTGCACACTAGCATTGCCTCTTTTTTCAAACAGGCACTAACGTTTGCTGGGAAGGACCCGATTGTAATATGCGGACATTTCAACGCCCCCCACTTTGCTTGGGGCTACCTGAAAACCACTCGCAAAGGTCTACTTCTATGGGAACTCGCGCAACAAATACAACTCACCACATACACTGACCCTTCTACCCCTACCCGCATAGGCAATAGCATACAAAAAGACACCCACCCAGACCTCACCTTTTCATACACCATGCACTCAACAGACTGGCAAATACTACCAGATACACTAGGCAGCGACCACTACATTATCGAACTCACCCTTCTCTAACCAACCGGCCCCTTAAATTTAAACAACCCTCAATTACGAACTGGGTTGCGTTCCGCCAGGACAGCCGCAAAATCCCAGCCCTCTCTTCCGCGGATCCCGATGCCCTGGAAGAATGGCTTGGAGCACTACTTACCACACGCACCAAACATGAACACCCTGTAGACCCCGCTACCCCATCACCTTATGTTGACTCCCGCATTCAACACCTATGGGAAGCTTACTGCGGCATAGAAAAACGCTGGAGGCAGCAGAAACACAATCGTACCCTCAAACGTAAACTAGCTCGTTTCCAACTGGACATGCAGCAACACGCACAAACCATTGCCCGCACCAAATGGAACCAGCTGTGTGACTCCCTCAACGGAATGCTTTCTACTAAACGCACTTGGGCCATTCTACGTCACCTCCTCAATCCGGAAAACTCCAAACACCACACAAACGGCCTGGTACAACAACTGATGCACTCCCTCAATCTGGACCCCGACGCACTTAGCACACTTAAACAACTCTATATTCCCCCTGCTCCCGACGTACCTGAGCAGCCTGAATACAATGGCCCAACCAATGACGAACCCGATGTCTCCATCACTATCGAAGGAGTGAAAGCCGCGTTACCCACACTCCGTCCCCATACTGCTCCTGGAGCGGATGGGATCACAAATACACTCCACCGACATATTGAGGACCTCACCATTGACCACCTCACTACTGTACTCAACACACACTGGCACAACCACACTCACCCCAGAAGCTGGACCCACTCCGATATAACAATTATTCCCAAAACCTAAGAAACCTCTGGGCATCGTGCACCTCCGTCCAATATCTCTGACTTCTTGTCTTGGCAAATTACTGGAACATGTTATACACGAAGCCAAAACAGACAACTGGGCGAGTTGGTACATTGTCTTGCTTGGTAACAGCGCAAATAAAACAGGACACAAAAGGAAGAAGGAATGGACACAGCGCTGACTTACAACAGAAATTTTATTGCGGTTGCCAGCGGTTTTGTTATGACATCAATGCGTAAGCATTCCATCTATCTCCCTCTCAGATAAGGAGTGTCAGTACTTGGCGCAGCGCACCCTCCCGGTAAATGAAGATTACTTAGGCCTGTCCCACGGTTCGATTGCGACCATGATTTTCGTTACGTGATTTGTACTTATCTTGTTTCGTCATGACCACTGTGAGTTTTTGCCGTCCCAAAATTCTTATCGTGACACGCCAAGGAATACGTGATGTATCTATTCCTTTCATGTTATCATGTATAAAAACTTTTCTTTTCCTTCTCCTTTTCTACTTTTTCCTTTTTGTTGTTTTTGCCAGTGTTCCTACAAAACCGCTGGCAACCGCAATAAAATTTCAGTTGTAAGTCAGCGCTGTGTCCGTTCCTTCTTCCTTTTGTGTCCTGTTTTATTTGCGCTGTTACCAAGCAAGACAATGTTATACACGCACGAATCACCCACTACCTTAAATACAACAACATTTTCCCTCCAAATATGCTAGGATTTAGACTGCATCTTTCAACCCAGGACGCTCTTATACAGGGGCACAACGACATTCTACGTCACCGCCCTACACATGACAATGCGGCCATTCTCTCTTTAGAGCTGAACAAAGCATTTGATAACATTTCCCAAACCGCCATATTACGTCAACTCACTTCACTCGGCCTCGGCCCCAACACCTCCGCCTATATCGGGAACTTTCTCTCCCCCCGTACGGCAACGATACGCCTGGGCACCCTGCAGTCCCCCCCTTTCCCTATGCCAGCCCGCGGCACACCCCAGGGGGCTGTCCTATCACCTCTTTTTAACATAGCTCTAATCCCCCTAGCGACAGCCCTCCACACTATCCCACACCTCCGCAGTACTCTCTATGCAGACGACATAACTCTCTGGGTTCCTTCAGGCAGCGACGCGCACATCGAGGAAACCTTACAGGTACGTCTCAGTACCACCCTGCAATGCATCCAACCCCTCAGGCTCCACTGCTCCCCCACCAAGTCACCCCTACTCGTCCTTCCACCACACAAAACTGCCCCCACACCTAAAATCTGCTTATTTGCACACAACACACCTATCCCCCAAACGACCCATCTCCGTATTCTAGGGCTGCACATCACCTCCACTCGCCCCCCTCACAAAACACTCACACACATAAAACAATACGTAGCCCAAACCTCTCCTCTTATCCGCCGGGTGGCAAACCGCCAACACGGCATGGGCGAGTCCGACCGCATACGTCTTCTCCAAAGCTTTCTAATCAGCCGATTAACCTACCACCTTCCTTTCACCCTTCTCACACGAACCCAGCACGCACACCTCAACGGCCTTATACCAAAGCCTACCGCCATGCGTTGCTTTTACCTCCATTTGCCTCTACTACGTGCCTTACAGCTATGGGACTCCACAACACTACACAGGAACTGATCGAAGGGGCTCCTCCCAAATCCTCCGTCTCTCCCGCTCCCCCACTAGACACCACATCCTAGCTTCCCTCAATATCAACCCAATTCAAACTCCCTCCCCCCAGTGCTTATACCACCACACATACGACGCCTACTCCTCACAAACCCCTTCCTCGCAACATGGACCCTCTCCACCATGCAGGCCGCCGCATGGCACGTGCCAAGCGCCACGCCATCTCCCACCCACCCTCCCCCACTACCATCTATGTGGACGCGGCTCAATTCCCAAACAATTAGGCTTACGCCACTTCTATGCACGGTCCTCCCTCCACCCCAACCATGTCTGACCTCACCCCCTCTCCTACGGTCGCAGAGGAAGTTGCCATTGCCCTCGCCATAGTTCAACAGCCCCAACCCACCACCATCCTCTCCGACTCCCAGCATGCCCTCTCCAACTACCTTAAGGGACGTATCTCGTCACAAGCTCTCCGTATCATCCTCCAACACCCTCCGCAGGATCCTGTGGAGCTACTGTGGACTCCGGCCCACACTGGCTTAGGAGGCAATGAGGCAGTACATTCACATGCTCGAGAACTCATTACCCGGCCTCCTGCTTCTTTTGCGCCTAACCACAGTATCCCCATCCCCTTGTACACATACACCGATATTACACTGCACCACAGACTGAAGCGTCGAACCATCCCACCACCCTCCCCCACAGCTCCCTATCACCAGAGGAGGCCCGCATGTGGCGCATCGTCCAAGCGCACGCGTTCCCTCACCGCACAGTCCTACAGCACTCCCACCCCCACCTGTTTCCCTCACCACGCTGCCTGCACTGTGGTGCACTGGACATGCACTTTCATTCCCTCTGCCAGTGCCCCAAGAATCCCTACCCACCCCTCCTCACCCCCAGGCCTGGGAGCAGGCCATGCGGAGCTCCGAGGTTTCGGAACAGGTGCTAGTCACCTCCCGAGGCCTCCAGGTCGCTGCGGCCCTGTGGGCAGCCGCCACCGCCCCATAAGGGGGAGCTCCTTCAATAAATGTTATTTCTCTCTCTCTCTCTCTCTCTCTCTCTCTCTCTCTCTCTCTCTCTCTCTCTCTCTCTCTCTCTCTCCCAGAAGTTTAAAAAACGTATGCTTGCTAATGGCCCGTTCTTTACGTTGCCGGCATACATTGCATTTATGTCCGTTACGTCCTTTACGTCCATGTGCTACACAGGCAAAGAGAACATAAAAAAGAGACACATTAGTTTAACCACAATGAAACTGCTCAAGATTTGAAGGGGTCCGTTTCGTACTTAACATCTTGAATATAACATTTGTTGAAAGCTGCAGGCTTTATTATGGGCCAAAATCCCCAATGCTTTCCTATTATATTTATATACACGTTTATACAAACAATTTCAAAAGTGCAGTGCACCGGTAAGAATGGTATGCTGTGGACATTCAGAAAATCGCTAATAAATTTATTTGGAATTTCCACACAGAGATCACCTCGGAATAATGTCTTCGATGAAACTATTGAAAAACAAATTTTCACAGAGAAATTTTCTAAGAACTTGTTCTCAAGGGGGCCTATTGCAAGGTTGGCAAAATGTAGTCCTCATTTTTTCCCATATATATGCAACTAAATTTGACGCAGCGCTGATATTTACATTGAAACTTGTTTCTGTTAAGTAATTATTCCTAGTAATTTGGCAAAGTTATCATGTCAATGGGTTTGTCACATTTTGAATTTTTTTGTAATATTATGAATGATTCACTTTCACAGGCGTGAGGTATCTTTGTGCATAAGTGCCTTATACAAAGTCGAAAGAAAGGAATCGGAACTCGTTTTAAGGTCAGTTATAGCACTTTAGAAATCGGTGTTGTCTTTTGTAAAAAACAAATGTTAACAAGTTTTTTTGTAATGTGGTCGACATAACTAAATCTGTTGTGTCGCAGTAAAAATTTGAGATAATATTGGACAGCGAAGATTTTCTCTTTGGCAATCATTTCAAGCTTATATAAACAGTGTAGAATGCAGTTTAATAGAATTGGAGGTTCTGGAGTTTTTTCTATATTATTTTATCATCCTGAATTCCACTGGTGGAACTGAATTTGCTTTTTTTATTACAATATTGGATAGGCCGGAAGAGACACCTGAGTTATTTGTCGTTGCATTTGAATGTTATAAGTTTTCTTGATGAAAACAGTAGCTGCATGTTTTTCTGCAGGCTTTATGTTTGCTTACGGGAGGAAGTGAAATATTTCAAGTGCGCTCTGTTCCTTTCGAAATAGATTAAATCGGTAGTAGTTTGGGCTACATCTTTAAGATGCATGCTTGAACCACTTTTACGAGCATATCCATACACTTGCCCATTTGCGGGGATGGTGTCCAATAGCTACAAGAACAGTTTCGGCATTGTGTCATCACCGTGGAGGTGGTCACATAAATACTTCTTCAATGGAAGTGAACGTTCCAAATTTTGGATATCTTTGTAGAGTTGCAAACGATTTATTTTCATTGAAGAGACTAATAAACTGAGTCGGGACAATGTGCTCAATTTATTGTTTGAGCCGGGGATTCTTGTAGGCATATTACGATATTTGTGGTAGGAATTCAGTGCGCCATTAGGTGAAAAAAAAGCGCTTGGTTCAAAATCTCGTAATACGAAAGGTGAATAAATACCGTCCCGGAGCATCTTTTATGCCCTTCACGGTGAAAAGCGCGCAAATTTTTTCTATTTACATATTCGTTTTCGCACCAGTAGTCGCTTTTCGGAATTCGTCTGTACAATACCCTTTCGGGGCAGGCCTAAAGGCACTCACGGAGAAAGCAAGCTCTTGATTGCCTAGCCACGAATTTCCAAAACGTTTCACAAGAAGGGAGGTTATATCTTTTTGTTCACCTTAATGAAATGGCTCGCACACTCAGGGGGGGGGGGGCAAAGAGAGATGCTCCAGGGCTTCTAAGTTGCGGGGATTTTGTTAAGTACTAAAAAAATAGGTATTTGTGTAAAAAACAATCATATCCAGATCAACGCCAAAAAGACAGAGGAGACGAGATGAAATGATAGCTTCACATTTCTCTGTTTCACTTCGTTCACAATTTCTTCAGCTCGCTGTCTTCGGTGCACAGATCTTACGCCGTTATCATAATTGCTGTTCATGTCCATTAGAAGCCAGATTAGAAATCCAAAAAAAATTCTTCTGGAAACACCTACGAAAAAGTCCGATCATTCAAGCCAGAAGCAAATTCCAACCAGGAAAGCGGATTTAGCGCGTTTTCGTGGTTGAAACGGCAGATTCTGGCTTATTTTTTATACGAGCTGCGATCTATGTACACGTTTCCAGGGTTTATCTCACATATTTTTTTTAAATTGTTTTGTTGGGGAAAGGTACGAATTTTTTTGCCACTGCAGTTTTATCTGGTTTTGTTTTGGTTTGGGGATCTCGGTCTTTTCGGAAAAAAACTTCTGACGTGTCAAAAGGCGCATGCACAGATGCGCTCACCCAGGCTCGGTTTACTAGTACACCTCAGTGCCCGAACAAAATCTTAAACAGCCTTGTTTTGTAGGGCGCAACCCTATGGCGGCCGACTCGGGGCTCAGCCGCGTCGTCGTCGGGCCCTAGCGTGCGATGGAAAGCAAAGGAGGATAGTATCGCGACATTGAGAGGGGAGGGCGGATCGTTATTGCGGCGAGAGCGCTCTCCGAAAGTGTGCGGTGGTGGAGGGGGGCAGTGTGCGCTGCCGGCGAAGACTCTTGTCTGCGCGAAAATAGGAAAAACGTTAGGAGGCCGTGCGCGTGACGATGGCGTGACGATGGTCGCGGTTCCTTCCTGAGAAGAACATTGCGCCGCCGACGCAGAGGCTCATTATCGCTGCCTCGTGAGAACTGAGGAGTGACCGCTGCCTCAGCGCACTGCTCCTGCGTCAAATTATCGCATTCGGGAGTATCGTAATCGCCAGCCATTTTTTTGGGGCAATGCTGTCTTTCAGTGTCACACATGTGTCCTTCACCAGTATTTGTGTTCACCGGGTTTTAAAGCTAGTTGCTGACTCAGGGCTCCGGTTTCGCGCCATGTTTTCCTCATTGTTTAAGAAAGAGTAAAGAACCGCTTCTATGTGTATTTTGCTATGGCGCGGCGGGTACTAGGACCTGAACGAGGCACCTTGTGTGCTTCTCGCCGTTGGTGTTTGCTTTCTGCCGCGCTGGGGTGTAGAAATGAATCATCATATCGTCCAATCGTCCACTTTTTTTCATTTTTTTCTTTTTTTGTGTTCCATTTTAAAACATTTTATCATGCGCTTGGGGTGTTTTATAATGCATTTCATATACCGTGTATCAAAAGCTCCTATCACCTTGAACGGCGTACAAATACTGCTTCACATATTTATTTGACCTTCCAGAGGGTGACATTTTTTATTTTTTCAGGAGGAAGTAAGCCTATTGATTGACTTAAATTTGAGCGTTGGTAAACCATTCAGTTGCTCAGCCAAACAGGATGAAAAAAATTACCATAAAAAATTTCATGATAACATTGTTTTTAAGACACACCTCTACAATAACGAGCCACCATAGAAAACATAAAATTTTGTTTTCTCACCTACTGTGTAGCTTCGAGAATCCACTTAAAATAAAACACGTTTCTGACAACCACGTCTCATTCTATTGGCTCAATAATGTGGTTTAAATTACCATTTTTACGCAAAATATTTAATAATATTCTTAATATATAAATATATATAGTAACAATAATATTTTATAATTATGAATAAACCAATCAGACAATAAATAATATTTTTTACATGCCCAGGAACAGCTAATGGCCCGAGTACTGGCGCACGGATAGGTACATAAAAACAAAACACAACAAACATATTGCAACAAACAATCAAGTGTCAACACATACAAAATTGGAGAGAGAGAGCGAAACAACTATATTTTTTTCCAGAAAGCCACAAGAGATAACGACTGGGATTTCCCTGCCCTTCTTTGCAGTAGTCGGGCAGAAGTCCTTGGCCACTGGCGGGTTCTTCAGCTTCTTGGACCAGTAGTTGCTGTAGTAGTTCTTCGGAGCTGAGCAGCGCCGTCTCCCATTGCTCCTCATTAAAGATGTTTATTCTTTGTGTGTCTTTTTGCTTTTCTCTGCATGCCCATAATATGTGTTTGAGGTGTGCCGTTTAGCCGCATGTTTTTGAAAGATCGCTAACTGTCCCGGGGTAGTAGTAGCTATACAGAAGTGGGTTAGGGAAAGTTCCTGTCTTTATTTGTCGCCAAGCGCTGGCATCTATTCATATTGTCGTGTGCCTCTGGGTACCTTTTTCTGCTGCATCTATAGTGGTAGAGGATTTCTCTATATGTTGTGAGTGGGTCTCTGTCATCTGCTGTTTCATCAGGCAGTGTGTCAGCAAGGGGTTGGGGGGCTCGTTAGACTAGATATTGAGCAGCCTCATGTGCGACTTCATTGCGACGCATTCAGGAGTGCGCTGGAGTCCATATTATGCGGTTTTGCCGACGGGGTCTCGTTTTATGTGTTTAATAATACTGTATGCTGTTGTAGAGATGTAGCCTCGTGAGAAGTTTAGGATTGATGTCTTTGAATCGCTAATTATTCTTTTTGCCTTTCCGGTAGCCATGGCGAGGGCTATTGCAGCCTCCTCTCCGATCTGCTGGTAGTTGGTCATAACCGTGTAGGCTGTCACAATAGATCCGGTGTTGTCCACAGCTACACATATCATAAATTTTCTTTTAGGTCTTTGTTGTAAGGCCGTGTCCGTGGATAAGGTACCTTCTAGTTTACCATATTTCCTGTGGAGAGCCTTCGCTCTCTGCTGGCAAATGAACGCTCGTTTTCCGTCATTCACCTGAATATTCGCAGCTTGAAAAAGTACTGGGACTATTTTCAAGCTAGTATAACTGGTATTGCAGATTTGGTTGATGCATTCGTGCTTACAGATATAAATGTAGATGATTGCATGACTGATCAGTTTCACCTTCCGGGTTATCAGGCGCGCTTTTTTACCTGAGTGGGTAGAAGAGGAGGAGGCATTGCTACATTTTTCAAATCTCACTGGGCAGCTACGGCCATCCAGATAAACTTTACAGCAGCTGAATTTCTTGCACTTCATCTTGACTTTGCTGGCTCTTCGGTATCATTACTTGCAATGTACAGACCGCCGTCTGAAAACCCGCAATCTTTTCTTGGTGAACTTCGAGATAACTTAGCTCAAGTGCAATCCTGCAGTAACATATGCCTTATCGGGGACTTTAATATTGACCTTTTAATGTCGAGCAAGCCCATAGTTTCAAACTATTTCAACCTATTAGGGGAACATGGTATCGAATCTGTTGTAAATAAGGCGACTAGGGAAGAGATGATGCTGGGTAAATGCGCTGCATCTTGTATAGAACATGTGTTGATTCGCGCCATTGATTATGAAGATGTCAGTTAGGTTCTAATAACAGAAAAAATACCCGATCATTACTTCGTTGGTTGCCAGATATCCTCTCCTGAAGTTTTAAAACCAAGTGAAACATCGACCTTTATAGAAATATTTGACGGAACCCGATTTGATCAATTAGCATCAAAATTCAACTGGAATTCTTTGCTGATGCTCTCCTGCCCTATCAAAGCTTATGAGCGTTTTACACAGGTGTTTTGCAAGGTTAGTATTACTGCGCGAGACGTCGACAGCTTCCAAGCTAGTCCGACACAAATCTAAGACATTCCCACATGAATTCCTAATGAGGTTGCACTGCTGCAAGGAAGTAAAGGAAATCAAATCAAGTAGAAAGTCACACTTCGGAAATATTGGATGAGACGCCTGACTGACCCGCTGAGTCTCCCAAGAAATCCCCGCTGCGTTAAAGTCCCCAGTGACAAGAAAATGGTGATCACTGTGAGATATCACTCTAGTGTCGATTGTGTTAAGGATATTTCTGAACTCACTGGCATGTGTCTCGGGGGAAATGTAGTATGTACACACTAAGAGCCGTTCACCCCGATCACAAAACACCTCTAACCAAATACACTCACTCTCTAATTCAAGGTCAAGGCGGCGTTTACACTTGATGGAGTCATGTAGGGCAATAAGCACACCACCGCCCCGTTGTTTATCGTGCAACGGGTCCCGGTCGGGCCGGAAAACTTGGTAATGCGGAGGGAACAAGGTATTGGAACTTATGTCCGGGCACAACCAAGTTTCTGTCAGAATAATTATAGGCCAGCAAGAAGAAACGACACTTGAGAAAAATTCAGCTGACTCTGTGTGAAGTCCACGGACGTTCTGATAAAAGCAATCAAAGCTACTATTACCTGCCATCATCATCAAGTCGTTGCTGCTCTGCATGAATCATTTTTTCATGCAATTCACCACGGAAGGGCTTGAAAAGACAGTGCCGAGGCCACAGCGCAGGGTCTTTGAGCCGCTCAAAACACGCGTCGTCCACAGCAACGTAGAAAGAGGCGTAAGAGTCATGCCTCGTCTTTAAACGTTTGCACACAATCGGGGCGGCCCCCACACCGGACAGGTGCTCGAAAACTTGAGCTGAAGTTGTAGATGGAACCAGTTTTGTTACAAACACATCTTTTGGGGGCTTGCGACGGCTGACAGCCACAAGACCAGATCCCTCAGATACACCAACAGCTAGGGGACGCGGTACGTAGTTCTTGGGAGTGCGTTGCTGCAGTGGTAGGTGCAGGGGCGGATCGTCCAGGCGATGGGATTTCGAAGAAACCACCTTCGAGCTGGGATCGGCCGGGAGAGGCGATGCGGCAGGCGAAGCGGTCTGCGACATCGGAGTGGGGGGTATTGTTTCCGCGGACGACGCGGTTGAAGCGGCGGGAACTCGGCTAGCCGAGAGGGGGAAGGAGGGTCTCCCCTCAACCGAGTCAGATCTGTGCGCAGTGCACGCACCTCCTGCCGCAGGGTCTTCACGACATCGGCGTGAGCTTCAGCCTTTGTCGCGTTGTCCCGGTGCAGCCGCTCATTGTCCTCTCCCAACTTGGTAACCTGATCGGAGAGGAAGGAAATTCCTTCCAGGGCGTCCACGAGAAGGGCGCGCAGGGACAGCAGCTCTTCCGCAAGGTCAATAGGTTGGGTGGCGGGGGCTGTGCGGGGAGGGCTCGACGAAAGGGTCGCTGCCGAACCAACGCCGCCGTAGTCGTCGTTAGGACTAGCCAGCACACACACAATAATAATAATAATAATATTAATAATAGCATTAATCAATCAATCAATAAATAAACCTTTATTTTCGGTGCCCTGCCCAGGAACAACCCCATGGTCTTGGTGCTGGCACGCCATATACAACACATTATTAAAAGAAACGTAAGACAGCACGGAAAAACACACAAAATCCCCGATATGGCAGAAAAGCAAAAAAAAAAACAGCGTTGCAAGCTATGGCACTCGGCCAGCGCAACTTTCAAGGCACTTGAGAAAAGGAAATATACAACAAAATACACAGTGCACATGATGGAGACTGACGTACATAAAAAGAGTTGTCATTTTTGAAAAGTTACACTGCAATAAAGTATTACCCTAAAACGAGCGATGCCTTTCCGATGTCCCCTCTTGTCGAGTAACACACCAAACAGAGCAACGAGTTTGACACATCAATTGCGAAAACTAATGGCAGGAGTATAGACATAAATGATCAGACAGACAAGTCACAGAGATAAAAAAATGATGAATGAAACAACCAATTAATTGTTTATTTGTGTGCCAAGGAACGACGTGCTGGTGCGGAATGAAAGAAAAGTGCATATCTCAGAAAAATATAGAAAAAAGCATTGTGTAGTATGAACGAGCATGAGACACTTTTAGATACACACACGCCGACACACGCACATGACCCGAGCACATATGCGAACAAGGCATTGCAATCACTGCATAGCATTAGGACACTGCTGACTGCTATGGAGACTACAAGTGTGATACAACCAGGCATGATTAAAACTCTGTACACTGAAACATATAAACCGGAAAAAGATATTCGCTATAGATCACGCCACAATGAAGGCATAAAATTAAGATACACAAGGAAATATCAAAACAATAAGCATACAAACATAGTTAACCAACCCCGGCAGCATAAAGTGTGTGAATGGACGTTACAGACTAGGGCATCAAACTACTCCTTGTTTGTCAAGCGACGCAGTTTCTTACAAAAAGCTGGAAAGGGACGATGGAATACGTCCCAACTTTCTGTGTGAATATTGTATAGGCGCTGAATGCGTCCCACGCGACTCTTGACACGGGCAGAGACATGAAACGGTCTAGGTGCCCGGGTGTTGCCTGTCGGGGTTCTCAAATTTATCGCACCCAACAACTCTGTACAATCAATGAGGCTCTGGACCAGTTTGTACAAGAAGAAAAGGTTAGCTTGGCCCTCCGCCTGTGTAATGGGTCCATTACAAGCAAGCTGGTGTCATCAACACCAGGATCATCTTTAGCCTTCACAGTAGCGTACCTTTGCTTTAGTATTGAGAGAAATTTAGTTTGCACTCTCTCAATTGCCGATGCGTTGGACCGACACGTTGCATTCCAGACCACGGATGCGTATTCCAATTGAGGGCGACACATTGAGGTGTAAGGCTGCAGAAATGTTTCTGGATTGTTGAATTTTCTGGAGACATGGTGCACCTAGTGTTCGCAAAGCACGACGGGTAATCTCATTAGTATGGGCTGTAAATGTGAGCTTAGAGTCAAGCAAAACTCCCAAGTCTCTGATTTGGCATACCCGTTCTGATCTTCTTCACTTATGCGATAGGTAAAATTGATATCATCTGTTTTACGGGTAATAGCCACCACTTTGGTTTTTGCACTGTTGAGTATAAACTTATTTTTGTTGCACCAGTCCGAAAACGTGGCGATATCACATTGCAGTTGTGCACAATCTGAGATGTTGCCAATCACTTAGAACATTTTTATATATTCTGCGTATAGCAAGAACGATGAGTACTGAAATGCTGTCGAAACATCGTTGACAAACTGTGAAAACAAAAGAGGACCAAGGACAGAGCCCTGAGACACCCCACTGGTGGCTGAGTACGTTCCGGAGTTTTGCCCGTTACAGTGAACGTAGCAGTGACGACTGGTAAGGTAGTCACAAAGCAGATCCATCAACGGATCAGGAATGTCAAGGTGGGAAAGTTTTCTACACAATAATGAATGGGAAACCACATCGAACGCCTCGCTACGGTCACAGTATACCACGTCAAGTTGGCCTCGGTCTTCCACTGCCTTTGATGCATGTTCCAAAAAACAAACTACGTTTGTAGTGGTCGAGCGGCCACGCATAAAACCACGTTGATTTGGAATAATTTCATGTCTTACTCTGGATGTAATGATGGGATGAACTATAGATTCAAAAATTTTAGAAGCACTGCAAAGGAGGAAAATTGGTCGATAAATTTTTGCATGTTTTTGACGCGGATTTGTGTACAGGTACAACTTTAGCAATTTTCCAGCAGTTAGAAAACGCTCCAGTACCAATACAGTTGTTAAAGACACATACAAGCACTGGAGCAAAGATAGGACTGAAAGCCTTGAGTAGAGCCATAGGACTGCCATCTGGGCCACAGGCTAGCGAGGGCTTCGCGTCCCGTAGGCTTTTCATCACGCTTTCCTCACTTACAAATGCCGTGCTCGGTGCCATACTGCAACAATTGGAGATGGGAGCTGACGGAACGCCGCAGGTATCCCTATACACCGTTTTACACTGCTGAGCGAACGCGGCAAAGACGTCATCGATGATTACTCCATCGGAGTTAAGAAGAATAATGCTTTCAGTGTTATGCTGGGGTGATCTACTGCGGACTTATTTCCACAAATCTTTGAGGTTCCTTTTACGATTGCTTTCTATGGACGTTATGTACGCAGCCCGATCACGATCATGCAGCTTTTTACAAAGTGACCGGTATTCTTTAAATTCTTACTTCCATTTTGTCTGCCAATTCTTTTGAGCTTTCCTGTGGGCACGCTCATTGCCTTTCAGTGCCAACCGGAGTTCACTTGAGAACCAGAAAGGATACTTCGAAGAATTGGATTTCTTTAGTGGTATATATCTGCGCATACCTTCTTGCAGTACTTTGGTTAATTCGCTGGCCTGAAACTTGTGGTCATTTGACGCGAGGATTGCCAACCAATCAAAATTCGACAAGTACTGGTAAAAAATAATGTAGTCGCCCGCAGCAAAATTATAGCGGGGGGTTCAGAAACACGTGGCTTGGGCTTTTGCACATCACTATGAATAGGTAGTGCTATAGATAAGGGTGGATGGTAATTGTCCGGGGTAACCAAACCAGTAGGGCTTATGTTCACACTGATGTTTTCGATGTTTGAAAAACAAAGGTCAAGTAAGCTCCCAGCACAGTTTACAACGTGGTTGCACTGTTCAAGACCAGTAAATGAAATAAAGTCCAGTAAGGCTCAGGCCTTTTGAAGAATGCAGCTATTGTAATGAGAAATACTAAGGTCACCCCATTCTATTCCCGGCGAGTTCGTCCCCGAGAATCATGATACGGTGTATAGGAGGAGAGGAAATTACATTTTCTGTCGATGTTAAACAAGTTTGAAAAGAAACCCGAGCTATGTTAGGAGCTAAGTAAAATGCACCAAGCAGGACGATTTCACCACCGATGCAACACAAGTGAACCCCGAACGACTCATCCTCTGTCTCCAGGTCTGCGCGCCTCATGCATCTGAATGAGCTATTGACGGCTATCAAAGCTCCCCCTCCCGTGCGTTTAAGGCCAGATGTGGCACGGTCACTGCGGGACACATTGTAATAAGGCGGAAAATAATCTTTTCACGAGTTACAGGTTAAGAGCCAGGTCTCCGTAAGAACAACCGCAGAAAAAATTGAGGAAGATACATTACAAAAAAATACGTTAGCTTCATTCCTTGGACCACGGACATTTTGGTACAAAACGTTAAGGAACCTATTCATGAGTGACCTGTTCATTTCCTAACTCAAATGCATGCAGGTGACGATCATGAAGAATTTGAGCGGGTTGTTAACTACGATGCAATAATTACTCTTCTTTCTTTTCGGCACAGTTTTTTGTGTGCAATGTCTTCATAGTTCTTGTTTGATGTTTCTAAGTCCTGTATGTTCGTGACTTTGTGGCTGTGATTGCTTCATTTACTTGTCTATATTACGGTATGCCACTTCCCTTCCATCGCACCGGATTTATTTTGCCGCGAGGAGCCACAGTGATGTGTCTCGAACTTTTCATCTTCTGCTGTTGTAATTTCATAAATGAGTTCCTGTATATTGTTTCACACATTCATGTCTAATAGAAGCTACGTGTTTTCGCGTATATGTGCGAATATGTTTTCATGTCTGCTTGCTTCACCCAACTGCTATGACCATAGTTCCAATTCTTTTTCCATTGATCCACCATAAGAATGTCTTAATCGTCTAATTTCGATTACAATACCTTTTTATTATCTTTTGGGTTTATTTTTATCGTTTTTTTTTCTGAAATCATTTTTATCGGTGACTGTTGATATTGTGAGCTTCTTTTGTATATTAGTGCCGCATTTTGTCTACCTCTGTGCGCCGGAACCAAGGCCTCGGCTGTTCCTGGGCACTTTATTAAACAATGATTGATTGATTGATTATAATTTTAATATTTTTATTATTATTGTTCCATGCTTCTAGATGTCCTAGATGTGTGCTTCTCGAACTTGAAAAACGTAGAAGTGTGTGCCTCCGAAATATCTCTTGTACACCCCGACAAGTTTCACCCCCCTCTTATTGTCTCTGTCTCTGTCGCTGCCCAGCATTGCTATGGTGGTGTTGACGATTGCGCAGTCCCGCGATATGCTTTCAAGCGTGGAGAGTATGTTGGGCTCTATCACTTTTATTCATCTGCTGAATGGTCTAGCGTTTTTGGTGTCAATGATGTTGACGAACAGGTTCGAGGTTTTACCGAAATTGTCAGGAGTGGCATGGAAAAGTACATCCCTTGTTATAAGCCTGTTCATTCCAAATTTCCCCATTCGTTCTCTAAAGAACTTCGAAGTGCGCTTAAACTTAAGGACAGCGCCCACAAAAAGGCCAAGCGTTCTGGGCTTGACAAGTGGAAAGCGGAGTTTAGTCGGTATCGCTCACTTTGTAAAAGCCTCTACCAGCGTGACCACCAGCTCTATATAGAGTCGTTAGAGGCTTCTGCGTCTCAGAAACCGGCTGACTTCTGGCGGTATGTACGCGGCCGTTCTAAGGAGTCTAAAGAACACATTAGCCTGCTTAATTCCGATGGGGAACAGGTTGAAGATGTCGCCACTAGCTTTGCTCAGTACTTTCATTCTGTCTTTCAACTGCCAGATGGTCACGACGAACGCCTATCGTTTAATAATATGTCTAATTTTAGTACACTTATGTTCGATGAAAAAATTCCCCCGCATTTCCCCGAGGGGGAGAATGTGAAAGTGCGAATGCACGGTTGTCGGCCGCTTGCGGCGCTTGCGCTCGGCCCCCGCAGCCCACCGCCTCGCCGCCTTCTCTTCCATCTCTTCCATCGGGTTTGTAGTATCACGTGTACACCACGCAGTTATCAAGCCGCTATAACGCCGCTGAGTCGCCAACGCACGCCGCTGATGACGTAGTTTGAATGCGTTAAAGATATAAGGCGCGTTACTGACACCGATATCAGCGTCGCGTCCGTGGCTTATTCGGTAGAGCGTCGGGCTGCGGCCCGCAAAGTCCTCGGATCGAAACCTGGCGCCGGATGCTGTTTCTTTTTTAAATATAGAGGAGCACTGCGGACGCCGACGCCGCCGCCGCCGCCGGTGGTGGATGGTTCGGGGTCGCTTATAAAGTGCATTCGCACTTAAAACGTGTCAATGATAGCCTTAAACGGATGAAACCGTCATTTTCCTGTGGTGCAGACGGAATTCCAGCAGCCCTCATGAAGGCTTACGGCAACATTTTTGTGCCTGTCTTAACTTCGTTTTATAATAACTGTTTACTTTTCGGCAAATTTCCTCATGCATGGAAGATTGCTCGAATTTTTTCGATATTTAAGTCTGGTGATAAGTCAGCCGTTACCAACTATCACCCAATCTCACTCCTTTGTGTCGCCTCAAAACTCCTTGAATCAGCTCTGCACAACGTTCTTGCTGCCTGCGTCAAGAACGTTCTGATACCAAATCACCACGGCTTTTTCTCGGGTCGATCGACGGTTACAAATCTTGCAAGCTTCATGACTCAGGCTTCGGCTGCAGTTTGTGAAACCGGCCAGTTGGATGTTTTCTATTTTGACCTCAGTAAGGCGTTTGATGTAGTGAACCATAAATTATTAATTAACAAGCTTACTATGTCCGGTGTTGATGCAAGCCTTGTTGCCGTGTTGTCCAACTATCTCCTTGACCGGTCCTTTTACGTAGATGTAAACTTCAAAAGGTCTAGTGTTTGCACTGCAACGAGTGGTGTACCTCAGGGTCCTGTGCTGGCTCCACTATTGTTTTCTATCTTTATCAATGATGTGTCAACAGTGTTAACAAAAGCTTCATTTCTTCTCTATGCTGATGTTGTAAAACTATTTAGGCACATTACCAGTTTTCAGGACTGCTGTGCCTTGAAGAGGGATGTGTCGGAATTATCAGTCTGGTGCAGGAAAAACTGCCTAATTTTAAACCCCACTAAACTAAAGGTTGTCACGTACAGCCGGAAATTCCATCATCTGCTGTTTTCCTACAGTATAGAGGGAGCTCCTTTGCAAAGGGTTGAGGAGATTAGGGACCTCGGAGTTCTTTTCGACAGTACCCTCTCTTTTTCTTCTCATATTAGGCACATCACCCGGCGAGCGCTCCGAAGTCTTGGAAATGTGTGTCGGATTACAAAGGAATTCTCTACTCCAGATCCATTTCTAATGCTATACAATGCAATATGTATCCCCCAGTTAGAATATGCTTCTGTTGCCTGGAACGGCATCTCCAAATCTAGTAGTGAATTAATAGAACGTGTGCAGAAGAAGTTTTTATCCATATTAAGCACCGTCATCAAAATCACAGTTTTCATCCTGATTCTTACTTACCCATAGTTACTTCCATCCCTTCGTTGACCTGCAGACGTATGCGTGCAGACCTTGCATTTCTTCACAAAATTGTTCATGGTGACCTTTCTTGCGCGGACCTGCTTAACTGTTTAGAGTTTAGTGTTCCACAGAGGCCCACCAGGTCGCATCGCCCTTTCTTGACCGCTGCGCGCAACTCCAATCATTCTCCAGCGCGCAGAATACAGAATTGCTACAACCGCTTCTCTGAACACCTTGACATCTTTCAAAGCTCCTTTACAATTTACCGTACTGCGCTGTTGAACACAGTATGTTAAACATCTATGATATCTCTGTCGTTCGTTTTTCTTTTTTTTTTATTGCTGAAATTTGGTTTCTCTGCGGTTCTGTTTAACCAATATAGTTGCCTGTTTTTGAAACTGTTTACTTATCATGCTTGTCTTATCATTTGTCTCTATACTCTTGTCATTGTTTTTGTCGTCTTACTGTCAAAATTTGTTCTCTGCTTGTTGTGTATTCATTACAATAAGCTGAGCCACAAAAACATCTTCTTTTTTTCTTTTTTACCTGTACCCAGGCTCTGCCTGTGCTTTATTTCTGTAATTTTTGCTACTTCAATATGTGTGTGTCTTGTCGCTTGTTTGTTTCTTGCAATATGTTTCTTGTATTTTGTTTTCATGTAACTATCCGTGCGCCAGCACTCAGGCCTCTGGCTGTTCCTGGGCACGTAAATAAACATGATTGATTGATTGATTATTATTAATTTTATTATTATCAATAATATTAATATTATTATAACTCCAGCAGTTTCATGAAGGCTTACGGCAACATTTTTGTGCCTGTCTTATCTTCCATTTATAATAACTGCTTACTTTTAGGTAAATTTCCTCGTGCAAGGAAGATCGCTCGAATTTTCCCAATATTTGAGTCTGGTGATAAGTCAGCTGTTTCTAACTATCGCCCGATCTCACTCCTTTGTGTCTCCTCAAAACTCTTTGAGTCAGCACTGCATAAAGTTCTTGCTGCCTGGGTGAAGAACGTTGTGGTACCAAATCAGCACGGCTTTTTCTCGGGTCGATCAACGGTCACGATTCTTGCAAGCTTTATGACTCAGGCTTCGGCGGCAGTTTGTGAAAACGGCCAGTTGGTCGTTATTTATTTTGACCTCAGTAAGGCGTTTGATGTGGCGAACCATCAGTTATTAATTAACAAGCTTGGTAAGTCCGGTGTAGACGCAAGCCTTGTTTCCTTATTGTCCAACTATCTCCTCGACCGGTCCTTTTATGTAGATGGTGACTACAAAAATTCCAGTGTTTACCCTGCAACAAGTGGTGTACCCCAGGGTTCCGTGCTGGGTCCATTATTGTATTCTGTCTTTATCAATGATGTGTCAAAGTGGTAACAAACTCTGCTTTTCTTCTGTATGCTGATGATGTCAAACTAATGAGGCACATTAGAGGTGTTCAGGACTGCTGTGCCTTGCAGAAGGATGTGTAAGAATTATTGGTCTGGTGCAGCAAAAACTGCCTAATTTTAAACCCCACTAAAACAAAGGTTGTCAGCTACAGCCGGAAAACCACCGTTTGCTCTTTTCCTACAGTATTGAGCGAGCTCCTCTGCAAAGGATTGATGACATTAGGTACCTAGGGGTGCTTCTCGACAGTACCCTCTCTTTTTCTCCTCATATTAGGCTCATCACCCGGCGAGCTATCCGAAGACTTGGAAATGTGTGTCGGATTACAAAGGAATTCTCTTCTCCAGTTCCATTTCTAATGCTCTACAATGCAATATGTATACCACAGTTAGAATATGCTTCTGTTCCCTGGAACGGCATCCACAAATCTAGAAGTGAAATAATCGAACGTGTGCAGAAGAAGTTTTTATCCATATTTAAGCACCATCATCACAATCACAGTTTTCATCCTGATTCTGACTTACCCATACTCCATTCCATCCCTTCCTTGAACTGCAGACGTATGCGTGCAGACTTTACATTTTTTCACAAAATTGTTCATGGTGACCTTTCTTGCGCATACCTGCTTAACTCTTTAGAATTTAGTCTACCACAAAGGCCCACCAGGTCGCATCGCCCGTTCTTGACAGCTGCGTGCAACTACAATCATTCTCCTGCGCGCAGAATACAGAATTGTTACAACCACTTCTTTAAACGCCTTGACATCTTTCAGAAATCCTTTACAATTTACCGTACAGCGCTGTTGAATACAGTATGTTAAACACCTATGATATGTTTGTCGTTCTTTTTTTTTCTGGAATTTGGTTTCTCTGCGGTTGTGTCTATCAAACTGATAGTTTCCTATTTTTGAAACTCTTTACTCTCATTTGTTCGTCTTATCATTTGTCTCTACACTCTTGCCGTTGTTTGTGTTCTATTACTGTCAAACTTTGCTGCTCTGCCGGTCGTGTGGCCTTCACGACAGGCAGATCAACAAAGGCATCTTATTTTTTTATTTTTTACCTGTACCGAGGCTCCGCCTGTGCTTTATTTCTGTCATTTTCACTACTTGAATTTGTGTGTGTCTTGTCGCTTGTTTGTTTCTTGCTATATGTTTCTTGTATTTTGTTTTCATGTAACTACCCGTGCGCCAGCACTCAGGCTTCTGGCTGTTCCTTGGCACGTAAATAAACATGATTGATTGATTGATTATTATTCCAACCAGGCGGGCTTTACCATTTTTCTGTCGGATACCTTGCTGGTCTGTCCCGACAAATTTCATCCTGTCCTTCATATCTCACTGACTTATGTGTAGGGGCAATCGAGATGCTCCAGCCATTCTGCACATCCAACGTACAAATATGGTGATGGAGATTACGTTGCTTTTTATAACTACTTATTAATACTGACTGGTGTCTCCTCGTCAAACTTCGCTCTGTTGATGACCAGGTCGAGAAATGTTCAACAATTATTCAGCAACGAATGCAAATGTTTATACCAAGAACGCCTGGAAAGAAATCTAAATTTCCGAACTCGTTTTCTGCGAAACTGCGAAAGGCTTTAAAATGTAAAGCCAGTGCTCACAAGAAAATTTGCGGGATAAAATCCGAAGCTTGGAAAAAGGAGTTTAAGTATTTCACAGCCCTGTGTAAAGAGCTGTATGATCGCGATCGGTCAGATTACATTGCCAAGGTAGAAATGAGCGCTAAGCGAGACCAGAAACGTTTCTGGCAGTATGTTCGCTCTCGATCTGCTGGCAAGGTTGCCGAAATCGTTAACCTTTAGACGACAATGAAAACCCGATTGCAGACGTTTGTAATGCCTTTGCGTATCGTTTTAGCTCAGTATTTGCAAAGGTGAAGTTAACATTTTGTCCATCTCTTACTCTGCGTGGTCTAATTTCTGCGTTTCCAAAATAAGTGAGGGTGACGTTCGGAAAGCCCTGAAGCGCCTGAAACACTCATTTTCCTGTGGCCCTGACGACATTCCTCCTGCAATATTAAGAACCTATGGAGAACTTCTGATTCCCATACTAACCGCTATATTTAATATTTCAATTCAATCTGCTACTTTTCCAGCAGCCTGGAAGTTAGCACGCTTGGTCCCAGTCTTCAAATCTGGTGCTAAAGATAGTGCCAGAAACTATCGGCCTATTTCGCTTCTGTGTGCGGCGTCTAGTCTTTTTGAGACTGTGTTGCACGATATTGTAACTTCCAGTGTTATGGCATAATAATTTCCGAACAGCACGGGTTTATGTCCGGACGTTCCACAACTACTAACCTCGTTTCTTTCGTGCAGCGAGCGTCCGAAGCGGGTCATCATAGGAGGCAGCTTGATACCGTGTACTTTGACCCGAGCAAGGCTTTTGATGTGGTTAGTCACCCATTGTTAATTTCTAAACTGTCACTTGTGAACATAGATAGTTCAATTCTTAACCTCCTTGATTAGTCAGTTGCTCGGGCGGACCTGCTACGTAAATGTTAACGGCCAGCCATCCTGTCGTTACTGCGTTTCAAGTGGCGTGCCTAAGGGGTCTGTTCTAGGCCCTCTTTTGTTTTCTTTATTTGTCAGTGATGTTTCAGCTGCTACAAGGCATTTTTCTTTTTTACTTTATCCTCATGACATCATGATTTTTAGGGAAGATTCGTCTCTTAGCGACTGCAGGAATTTGCAAAGAGACGTGGATGCATTTACACTCTGGTGTAAAGAGAACTAACTGATAGTGAACGCCGCGAAAATCAAAGTGTTGTCATACACGCATAAAACAGACTACCTGCTTTATCATTACTCAGTTTACGATGTTACTTTGCCTCAAATCTCGACGACAGCTGATCTTGGCGTGCTGTTTGTTAACCAGCTGACTTTTTTACCGACCCTTCGATTCATCAAACAGCGAGCTTTCCGCCGCTCGGGCATGGTCTGCCGGATCTATAAAGAATTCAGTAGTGCAAAGTCCTTAAGTCCTTTCTGAATCGGTACTCCACTGTCTGTCGTCCAGTGCTGGAATATGCCTCAGTTGTCTGGAATGGTTTATGAAAATCTAACAGCAGGGCCATTGATTAAGTGCAGAATAATCTGCTGTCCATACTTAGACATCTCTTCCCTCACGTGTATCACCGTCTTGACTCTGCACCATGGTACTTGCAAGTGCTGCCTGAGCTAAAAGCTAGGCGCCTGATAGCTGACCTATTATTTCTTTTTAAGGTTATACATCGACAAATTAACCGTGCGGAACTGCTTTCGGAGCTCCAGCTAAAGGTGCCTATTAAAACCACCAGAAAATGTCGTCCTTTTCGTACTCAGCTGCTGTAACGGACCTTGCCCTCGGTTCAGGCTGCAGAGCACGTGTAACTTCAACTCTGCAGACGTAGATATTTTTAACAGGTCCCTAAATCAGTTCAGTTCAGACACTTCCTGAATTCTCATTCGCTGATATGCTCCCTCTTATTCTCTTACATGGAATTATAAGGAATAATTCTTTGCTCCGTCATACTGAATGGATCTTGTTCTAGGTATAGTAACTTCTTTTTACCTGCTTGCCTTAGTGTATAGAGAGTATGCTGTTTATATGACTCTTTTGTTGTTTTCCATTTTATGGGTTGCTGTTATAAGGTTACACCATTATCTGTAATGTGCAGATGTTCTGTTTCATTGGTACGATGTAATTACCAATTATGTTGTATCCTGTCAGTTTTGTTTGTGTTCATTTCATGTAGTGTATACGCTATCTACGTTTTTAATGATTTGTACGGTATACTTTGTAATATCCATTCTAAAAGTTACTTTTTTTTCTAATCTTTTATTTTATATGCTGTCAAAGTGTTCTTTCCTTTCACTTGTGCTTCTCCTTTTTTTCACCTGTATCCATCTGTGTATCACCACCAAGGCCTCACGGCTGTTCCTGAGCACAATAAATATAAATGATTGATTGAATATAGTTATAAATATTAATATTATTATAATATTATTATTAATCAATGAATCAATGATGTTTATTGAGGTTCCCAGGAACAGCCAAAGGCCTGAGTGCTGGCAACCGGATAGGTACATAAAAAATACAAGAAGCATATTGCAAGAAACAAACAAGCGACAAGACACATACAAATTTAATTAGTGAAAATAAATAAAACAGGCGGAGCCTGGGTTGAGGCAAGAAAGAAAAAAAGAAGATGGCTGTGTGGCTCTGCTTATTGTAAAGACCACACAACAAGCACGGCAATATTAATAATATAATAATAAGAATCAATCAATCAATCAATCAATCAATCTATTATTAGCGTGCCCAGGAACAGCCGAAGGGCATTTGTGCTGGCGCACGAAGAAAAAAAAGGCAATGTAAGATGGACACCTCACTGGTAATGCAATTGAAGCACAGCAATACTGACACACGCACACAAAAATTATACACTGTCGTTCGCGAGAATACACATGCACCCATAGAAAACACAAACACACACATACACACAAAAACAAGTACAGTGCCTTGCAGTAAGGCTTGTGACATCACGCCAGTGGTTGTCATACACAGACAATTTCAAGAGTACACATAAATGTTAACACAGTTTAGTTGGGCGGGAACGGAGTGAATCAAGATAGCTTATATGTAACAAAATGAGCATGGGAAGAATGTACATGTAAATAAAACCAGACAAGGAAGAAGGAGATCATATTGAAAACAAAGTCTTGTGTTGTCATAACTCCATGCTCAATTGACCGCGTGGGAAAAGAGAATAAAAAAGGTAACTTACATGACAAGCTCACAGACATGTTTGCAGAACTGTCTCGATCAATTATTAAACATGTCTTAATATTCGTTGTACTGATTGTACGTACACTGGACGCGAAACATGGGGCACAATACACGCATACAGCTCAAATTAAAAAATGTGTCGTGTCTTCTGGTGGATTTTCGCGGCACAAAAAGTGTAACATGTTGCAGCATTTCACCACAAGACCCTGTGCCGTGAATGATTTTGAACAGGCAAATACGATCAGGCTTAACACGTCTGGAGTTTAGGCAATCTAGCATCGGTACAGAGAATGACCCAAAATTGTTGTGGCGAGCAAAGCGCTGATTGAAGATGGAGATACTTTTTTCTAAACAGTTTCAATGTGCATACAGAGAGTTTTGCACGCGCTATTCCATACCACTGAAGCATACTCGAGCTGCAGACGGCAAATAGTCGTGTACAGCTTGAGAAAAGAGCCGGCCTTCCTGAACTCCTTTGACAGGCGAGATATAATGCCAAGAGATCAGAGGGCCCGCCGAGTGACCTCCCAGATATGCGGGGAGAAGCTCAATTTACTGTCGAAATTAACACCAAGATCCTTAACCCCCCCACACGCAGTAGTGCTTCACCGTTAATGTTATAGGAGAACAATATGCTGTCAGTTTTTCTAAAGTAGGCCATTACCTTAGTTTTTCAGGTAATAATGAGTTGTTTGTTGCGTGAGTACCAATCTGAAAAAAGACGTGATAGCTCGCTGGAGAGCGGAGCAGCTTGCGGTGTTTGAAACAGCCTCAAATATTTTGACATCATCATCATATAATAGAAAGTGACCATCATGAATTACTGAGGAAACAGACAAGATCCCTGACAAGATCGCTGAGAAGACAAGATCCCAGACAAGATCCCAGACTAGAGCCGCAGACAAGATCCCTGAGGGATCTTGTCTGGGGCTCTCCTACTTGTGGCCTCGTAGGAGAGGGAAGGCTGCCCGTTTGAATGCACGAAGCATGACCTATTCGATAAATAATTACATAAAAGGGATGTGATGGATGGTTGTAATTGGAGTTGACACAGCTTTCTAAATAATAAATCATGGCAGACGACATCGAAAGCCTTGCTCAAATCGAAGTAGACATCAAGTTGTCCTCTTCCCTGCACAGCTTGCGAACCATGCAGCAGAAAATTTACACGATAAGTGGTAGTTGATCTCCCAGCGAGAATGTCGTGTTCCTAAGGTAATAATATAGGTTTTACGCTGAAAGTTAGTAGTGTATATAGTACAGTCTCAAAGAGTTTTGAATCAGGCAGATAATAGAAATCGGGTGGTAGTTTGTTGGGTCTAACTTTGACCCTGACCTAAACACAGGAACAAACTGCGCAATCTCCCAAAAAATGGGGAACTTACCGGTATCGTGTGACGTTCGAAATATACGCGCCAAGAACGGAACAAGAAGATCCCCAAACACCTTTAGTACTGGCGAAGAAATTCCATCAGGGCCGTACGAAAATGACGGCTTAACTCGCTTTAGAGCTCTTGATTCAAGACTTTCCGAAATAAAATATTCTGAGCTTTTATCATACCCCGGAAACACTTGAGGGGGACAGGCTGCACTTTTCTTGCCCAATACTGAACTGAATTGTTGAGCAAAGACATAAGGAACGTCAGGAATGCTGTCACCCCTCTTGTCAATGAGGTTAATATCTCTTTGGTTGTATTTGGAAGTTTGGGAGCGGACATGACCCCAGAAAGTTTTAGCATTGCGCTTAAGCAGAGTTTTACAAAGCGACCTGAGTTGACGAAACTCGCTCTTCCACCTCTCTTGGCCAGTTTTTTTTTTTTTTTGCTTTTTTGTGAGCTCGATTTTTTCTACCAAGGGCCGCCTTGCTTAGTTCAGATGAAAACTAGTACGGATAAATGCTACATTTTAGTTTTTTTAGGCAGAAATCTCCTTAACCCATCGTGAAGAACTTTGTTGAAAAAATCTATCACTTTGTAAGCGTCATTGAGGGTACCCAATGGTGACCAATCCGTCTCAGCATGGAAGTGAAACAAGCCAATATAGTCCCCACGAGTGGAGTTGTAACCACACACATATGGTGTGTTGACGGGAGGACTGTGGTGGGCGAGGATACGTTAGAAATTGAAATGAGTAAGGGGGGGGGTGAAACCTGTCAGGTTTTACGAGGTCAATATAACTACGCGACACCTCATTGTGTTCCATGTTAGTAAAGGACAAGTCCAAAACGTTTCCACGCAGATTCTTAATGAAGTTTAATTGCTATAACGAAGTGATAGAAATAAAATAAAATCTGCAAAATTTCACACTTTAGCGATATCGGATGGGACGCCCGATCAACCAACTGAGTTTCCCATGCAATGCCAGGTACGTTAAAGTCACCAGTTATCAGAAAATGGTGATCACTGTGTGAGGTTACAACATTTTCTATTGAATTTAGGGTGTGTTTGAAGTCAGTAGCGTTTGTTTTGGGTGTTATGTAGTAAGTGCTAGTATGAGGCGTTCACACCGAGAGCAAAGCACCTCTAACGAGATAGACTCAGTTTCCAATTCAAGGTCCAGGCGCCGTTTACATTTAATCCAATTGTGTAGGGCAACCAATACGCCACCCCAACCCCTCGTTGTTTGCCGCACGAAGGGTCACGTAATGCCGAAAGACTTTCTAGTTTGGAGTAAGAAGCAATTAGAGCTAATTTCCGGGCAGAGCCATGTTTCTGTAAGAATTATCACTGGAAAGCAAGAAGAAACTACATTAGAAAAAAACTCGACAGATTTAGTACGTATCCCATCGACATTGATGAATAATAATAATACTAGTAATAATAATAACATTCAATCAATCAATCAATCACGTTTATTTACGTGCCCAGGAACAGCCAATGGCCTGAGTGCTGGTTCACGGATAGTGGTATAAATACGAAATACAACATATTACAAGAAACAAACATACGACATACACAAACAAATTGAAATGGTGTAAATGGAATAAATAAAACACAGGTGAAGTGAAACGTGAGTACATGTAAAAAAAGAGATGCTTTCGGAAACTAGTCTTCTTGTAAAAGTACGGTGAATGTAATAACAATAAGTTACACTGCACTGAATTACTAGCAAGAAGCAACAACCTATGCTTTTTTAGTTTCTCATCTTGTAAACACAACACGAGCATACCAACAAAGTTTGACAAAAAGCAAGAAAAAGAAATAATATTATTAGTAATAATAATAATCAATCAATCAACCAATCAATCAATCAATCAATCAATCATTTATTTAACGTGCCCCAGGAACAACCGAGAGGTCTTGATGCTCTCGCACAAAAAAAAAGAAACAAAAAAACTAAGAATAACACAATAGAACAAGATGACTGTTCAGAAGAAAACTATCAGAGATACAATGCGCACAGAAATATTAGGACGACCGGACAAAAGTAGATTAACACAGTACGAGAAATAGCTAATGATAATGACGAAAAGTCAGATTATATACATACATACATAGATATATACAACAATGCGCCAGATAAACTAAAAGGGAAGGATAGAGCAAATTGCACATATGCTGTTATCTTATAACGGTAGAAACCTCGGAGAAAAACGATGACTGTGACCCATCAAAAACATCAAGATCAAGAAAATAAAAATTATGAAGACTTTGTATCCTGTTGAGGGTTGAGTGCTGAGAGAGGCGGGTAGTTACAAGAAACGGCCTGCTCTCTCTTGTTTGCTTCCGCGGAATCCGAAAACTAATACTATTGAGCAGTATAGGACAGGATATAGTACCGTGAACGAGCTTGAAAAGAAAGAAGAGATCGGCGCGATTTCGCCAGCAGCGAAGTGAAGGCAGTGACAATAGTTGAACGGGTGTTAGAACACGAGCCAGAGTCATTTTTAGCGAAGCGATGGTTGTAAACGCTTAGAATTTTTTTCTGGACACGCTCAACTACGTTACTTAAGGAATTAATAATAATATTATTAATATTAATAATCAGTCAATCAATCAATCAATCAATCAACCTTTATTTTTGGTGCCCAGGAACAACCCTAGGGTCTTGGTACTGGTACACCATGTACAAGCATCCATAAAAACAAACTAAAATCAAGACAACACAACACATAAAACCATATTTATGAAAGAAACAATAAAGTAAAAATAGTTACAGAGATCCCAGAAAGCAAAACAGCAAAAAAAAAGGAAGCCTAGTGTTAGAAGCCATGACCCGGCCAGCAAAACGTTGAGGGCACGTGAAAAATTGAAAATACACAAGCAAATACTCAATGAACACGACGGAGATAGATTATACACATAAAACAAAGGTTTTGTAACAAGATCTTAGGAAGTTTCAAAATGGAAAAACGTGAAAAACGAAGTTCAGCGTTACAAGCACTGACACTTAAACCGATAGAAAATCAAGCAACACAAAATCAGGAAAAGTGAAAAACAAACAAGCAAGATGATGATTTGCATAGAATAAATACGGAACAGAAATACGCCACATAAATGACATAAAGGCACTTAGGCTACAACAGTTTTCAATTCATTAGAGAACAAAGACAAAGAGCTCTGGAATATATCAAGACGATCGGAATATTCATTATATGCACATTGTATTCAGCAGATGCACGAGCGTCGTCTACTTAAAGCATCTGTTCTGAACGTTCGAAATCTTCCGAAAAGTTTGTTCGGCAAGTTGACATTCATAAGTGCAACCAAGTGATCACACAAAATATCACCATGAAGAAGTTTATAAAGAAAGATAATGTCAGCTCTCATTCGTCGACACCAAAGGGAAGGAATACTTTTGAGACAAGACATGCTGCCATTTGCGTCTTCTTGTACATCACGGAAACGGTGCCTAAAGATAGAAAGGAACTTATTTTGAACCCTTTCGATGCGGTCACTATTGGACTTGCAAGTTCCATTCCAAACAACAGAACCGTATTCGAGAAGAGGTAAGCAGAGAGCTGAATACAACTTTAAGAAAGGAAGAGGACTTTTAAACTCTCTAGAATACCTGCAAACAGCACCCAGACATCGAAGAGAGCGTCCGGTAATTTGTGTAACGTGGGAATAGAAAGTCAGAGAAGAATCAAATAGTACTCCCAAGTCCCGAATTTCGGTCACCCTCGGCAGTGCAGTGCTTGCTATTTTATAGGAGTATTGCAGCTGTTGAGTTTTCCTACTATAGGAAACAACTTTAGCTTTTGAGGGGTTCAAAATTAAGTCATTTTTGGTGCACCAATGATGGAATGACACGATATCAGCCTGAAGAGAATTACAGTCCTGAACATTACACACTTCTCTGAAGATTTTCATATCATCAGCATACAACAAAAACATGAATTTTGAATGGCAGAAGCAACATCTTTAATGAAAATGGAAAAAAGAAGGGGGCCCTGAACGGAGCCCTGGGGTACGCCACTTGTTGCATTGTATCTAAATGATGTTTGACCGTTAACACTTACATAGCAATATCGCTCCTGGAGATAGCAACGTATAGGACCCACTAAAGAAGCGTGAACATCTAACAGAATGAGCTTGGCAAGCAATATAGAGTGGTTGACTACATCAAAGGCCTTGCTCATGTCACAGTAGACCGCATCAAGCTGGCTTCTACCAACGACTGCTGGGACAGCCTGCTCCATGAAGCATGCGAGCTTCGTGGAAGTTGAGCGACCATGCATGAAGCCATGTTGATTAGGAATGAGAACGTGTTTAAGTGAGAAAGACAAGACCGCATGAAGAGATAACTCGAATATTTTAGAGGCAGAACAAAGGAGCGACGCTGGCCTATAGTTCATGGGGTCAGTTTTTGGGCCTGACTTGAAAACAGGGAATACACGACAAATTTTCCATGAGCGAGGGTACGTGCCAGACCGGAGACAGTTATTAAATATTGAGGTGAACACAGGAACGAATATATTTGCATACGTTTTTAGAATTGCAGCAGGAATACCATCTGGCCCAGGAGACAGCGAGGGCTTTAGCCGCTTGATGCTGGCCCGCACGATGTTCTCATCCAATTGGAAACAAGCGGAGTTACCATCCTGGTGACAAGAGACGCTGCCGTCATCACTACCACCGCTAAGTCCAAACAAAGAAGAAAACTGACGAGCAAAGCAGTCGGCCGCATCTGCAACCTCATCGCCGTTGGAATCCAGAAGACGAATAGATTCTTTCGTTGTACTAGATCTAGAATGAATGTATTTCCAGAAGGCACCCGGCTGATGAGTTGCTTTAGCTTCAACTGACGCCAGGTACAAAGCATGATCACGCTTGTGCAATATTTTGCATAGGGCACGTAGGCGCCGGAACACCTGAGCGAACTGATTCGCACCAGAGCGCTTCATCTTTCTGTGCGCACGTTCTTTGAGTTTCAAGGCATCCCGCAATTCAGACGAAAACCAGTGTGGGAACTTGAACTTGGTAAATATTGCGGGATGTATTTTTTTATACCCAAAAGCACAATCTCAGTAAAACGGTCAACTTGTTCATTGACACCAGAGAGGTTAGTGACTGTTGACCAAGGGGCAGCAGAGAAGTAGCCATACAGGCCAATGTAATCTCCCCGGGCGAAAGCGTAGCGAGGTTGCGCATTGCTTGAAATTACAGAACGGTGGAGTATTGTAGGAAGGCAACAGGAAATAGAAAGAGGAGGATGATATTTGTCGGGTATTACTAAAGCACAATCAGAACGCGACACACTAACACCATTGAAGTTTGAAAAGCACAGGTACAGAATGTTTCAACTGCAGTTTTTTATGTGATTACGCTGTGCCATGGAAGTGAAAGACGAAAAATCTAGTAACCTATTACCCTTCTGTTGAAAGTGGTGGTTGTAGTGGGAACAGGTGAGGTGGCTCCACTGAACGCCAGGAGCGTTAAAATCTCCAAGGAGGAGGACCTTGAGGTCACAATGAGTAATGAGCACCTGTTCAATGGAGGAGACTAACTTATTGAATGCGTCAGGAACTACATCAGGAGGAACGTAAAAAAACACCAACTAGAAGTTTTTCAGTTTTAGAGATATGAATTTCGACCCATACAGACTCACCTGCGTTTTCAATATCGCTACGTAGCACACACGGGAGAGATTTGTTAACTGCGAGAAGTACACCGCCCCCCTTTTGTTTGCATCCCGTTAAGGCACGATCATTACGATATACATGGTAATTTTGAGGAAAATAATCACTGGATAGAATATCAGGGCGCAACCAAGTTTCAGATATAGCTATTAACGGAAAGCAAGATGCCAGAACATTACCAAAAAATTCAGTCGCCTTAGTTCGAAGACCTCGCACATTCTGATAAAAAACATCTAAACTAGTCATTATTCTTTTTCTGATGTGTTGCGCTCAGAGCTGTGAAGCATGCCTTCGCGAAACATGCCTCGAAACTCCTTAAAGAGACAGTCTTTCGGCCAAACAGCGGGGTCATTCAAGCGCTCGAAAAAATCTTCACTGACGGAAATATAAAAGGATGCGTACGTGTCATATTTAGTCTTCAGTCGTCGGCAGTTCAAGGGCGAGACAACTAAGGTTGTCAGATGGGCATTAAGACTAGCAGAGGTCGTGGACGGTGAAAGCTTTGAAACGAACATTGCTTTGGGGCACTTCGGCTGCGGAACGACGACCAGTCCACATGTGTCCGATGCACCTACACATGCCCGGCTTCGACGCTTCTTCTCAGCAGTAGGGGGGAGACAGTCAAGCACAGACGCAGAATGCACCGGGGAAAGTTGGGACGGAGTAGGAGGCAGTGCAGGAGCAGCCGAAGACACCGACTGCAGCGGAGCAGATGTAGCCGAAGGCAACACTTCCTTGTTTACAGCTTGGGCAAAAGAAGGCTGCCCTGAGTGGTGATGCACTCCTTCCGGCAACGCGGCGGGGTGGTGAAGTAGTTGGGCACGCAGGGAGCACACCTCGGCTCGCAAGGAGGCAACTACCTGCGCATAATGGGCGCGGTCACCCTCCCTCCACTGACGGAGACGGTCGAAAGCCTGCGCGTTTTCCCGGCGTAGGAGGTCTTTGTCCTCCCGCAGCCGGGCCACTTGGTCGCTGAGGAAAGAAATGCCGTCCAGCGCGTCGATGAGGAGTGCGCGGAGACCGGCAGCTTCCCCTCCAAGGTCAACCGGTTGGGACGGCGGCTGCGGGGCTTTCTTGACGACTGCCGGTGAGTCTCGCCGAAGGGAGGGAGAAGGAGCCCTGCTTGCGGACGGGCCGATGTTGTCGTTGGCTACGCTAGGCCTAGCCGCCACCTCAGCCGTTTCACAAATATTACACTTGAACGGCCGAGCACCAGACCTCAGGAGCTGAAGCTCAGCGTCCGCCCATACAACACACTTCGCGTGCACGCGTTTTTTACAGGAAATACAGCGGAAAAACTTTTGCTTGCCGTAAAAAACACAGGAGCACAGAATACAGCAATCCTTGCTAGGCGCCATCTTAATAAAATTAATATAATAATAATAATCAATCAATCAATCAATCAATCATTTATTTGCGTGCGCAGGAACAGCCGGGGGGTCTTTGTGCTGGCGCACGGAAACAGAAACACACGAAACATAATATACACATCTCTCAAATACAAAATAAAATACAAAAAAACGAAAGGATAGCTTATGTTGAAGTTACGGAATGAAAGTCATTTAAGTGCATGAACTCAAGGATAAAAGACAAATGCAGAATAAGAAAAGTTGGCAGTTACGCCAATACAAACTCACAGACATGTTTGCGAAACAGAGTAGGACAATCATAAATATATCAAGGTAATCCGAGTACCGATTGTACGTGCAGTGCAGTCGGAACACAGGGCACAAGACACGCAGACAATTGGTGTTGCAAAAGGTATCATGTTTTCTGGTCCACTTTTGCGGCACATAAAGACGAACATGTTGTAGCAGCCCACCACAAGACACTATGCCATGCATAATTTTAAAGAGGAAGAGAATATCAGCCTTGTTCCGCCTGGAAGTTAAGCATGATAGCGTCAATGAAGAGGGCGATCCAGGGTTATAATTACTACTATCGCCAAAGCGATGGTTTAAGATAGATATGAACTTATTTTGGACCCTTTCTACAAGCTTACGGTTTGTTTTACTCGTGCTGTTCCAGAAAACAGATGCATATTCCAGCTGAGGACGACATATAGTTGTGTAGAGCTTGAGAAGAGAAATCGGCTCCTTGAACTCCTTGGACACGCGACAGACAACGCCAAGCGATCGAAGAGCTCTACGAGTAATTACCTGAATACGTGGGGAGAAGCACAGTTTGCTGTCGAAAGTGACGCCTACGTCATTAACCTCTACCACACGTGGGGGTAATTCACCGTTGATGTTATAGGGAAACAAGATGTCAGTCTTTCTTGTGTATGTCATTACCTTAGTTTTAGATGTATTACTGAGGAGTTTGTTGCATGAGCACCAATGCGAGAAAGACGAGATTGCTTCCTGGAGAGCGGAACAGCTGGCAGAGTTGGAAACAGATTTAAATATTTTTACATCATCGGCATATAAAAGAAAATTACAATCATTAAATATTGTCGCGAGATCATTCATAAAGATTGAGAAGAGAAGTGGCCCGAGAACTGAGCCCTGAGAGACACCACTGCTGACCTCATAGGAAAGAGAAGACTGTCCATTTACATGCACGAAACATGACCTATCACATAGATAATTGCATATAAGAGATATCATGGATGGTTGTATATCAAGCTCACATAGTTTTTTGGCTAAGAGCTCGTGGCAGACGACATCAAAAGCCTTGCTTAAATCAAAGAAGACTACATCAAGTTGACCTCTCCCTTGCACAGCTTCCGAAGCATGCAGCATGAAGTTGCCGAGATTGGTACTGGTCGATCGGCCCGCGAAAAAACCATGCTGTTCAGGTATTAATGTGGTATTTATACTGAATGTGATTAGTTTATGCAGTATTGACTCAAACAATTTCGAAACAGCACATAGAATAGATATCGGTCGGTAGTTCGTGGGGTCCAATTTTGAACCTGTCTTAAATACAGGAACAACCCTTGCATTCTTCCAACGAGCGGGGAACTTGCCAGACTGGAGAGAAGTTCGAAATATACACGTCAATACTGGAACTAGGATATCACCAAACGCTTTCAGTACGGCAGGAGGGATGCCGTCAGGGCCGCATGAAAATGACGATTTCAATTGTTTCAGAGCTCTCAAAACGAGACTTTCCGAAACCAACACTTCTGAGTTTTTACAGTAACCTAGAGATTGTGGAGGGGGGCGAGCTGCACTGTTGTTGCCATAAGTGGAACGGAATTGTCGCGCAAAGGCATTGCCAACGTCCGATATGCTCTCTCCTCGTTCGTCGATGAGGTTAATGTCCCCAGGTGAATTTTTACATGTTTGAGAACGGACGTGGCCCCAGAAAGCTTTTGCATTGCCTGTTGCATCAGCCTCAACCGCGGCAATGTAATTCGATATATCGCGCCTAACCAGACATTTACAAAGAGATCTGAGTTGACGAAACTCATTCTGCCACCTTTCCTGCCCCGTTTTCTTAGCTTGCTTGTGCGCTCGATTTTTCCTCCCCAAAGGTCGTTTAAGTTCAGCAGAAAACCATCGCGAAAAATTGCCTTTCTTTTCAAATTTTCGGGGAACAAAGCTCCTCAAGCCATCAGGAACAACTTCAGTAAAAAAATCGGTCTTTTCATCAATGTCGTGGAGGTTAGCTATTGGTGACCAATCAGTGTTACTAAGAAAGTGAAATAAACCAATGTAGTCACCACGAGTAAAGTCGTAACTACTGCTTCCTGGTGTGCAAACAGGGGGACTGTAATCAAGGAGAGATACGTTATGGAATGAAATATGTAATGACGGATGAAACTTGTCCGGTTTTACAAGGTTAGTGTTACTCCGCGAGACGTCGACAGCTTCCAAGCTAGTCAGACACAAATCTAAGACGTTCCCAGATGAATTCCTAATGAGGTTGCAGTGCTGCAAGGAAGTAAAGGAAATAAAATCAAGTAGAAAGTCACACTTCGGAGATATTGGATGAGACGCCTGACTGACCCGCTGAGTCTCCCAAGAAATCCCCGGTGCGTTCAAGTCCCCAGTGACAAGGAAATGGTGATCACTGTGAGATATTACTGTAGTTTCGATTGTGTTAAGGATATTTCTGAACTCACTGGCATTTGTCTCGGGGGAAATGTAGTATGTATACACTAAGAGCCGTTCACCCCGATCACAAAACACCTCTAACCAAATACACTCACTCTCTAATTCAAGGTCAAGGCGGCGTTTACACTTGATGGAGTCATGTAGGGCAATAAGCACACCACCACCCCGTTGTTTATCGTGCAACGGGTCATGGTCATGCCGGAAAACTTGGTAATGCGGTGGGAATAAGGTATTGGAACTTATGTCCGGGCACAACCAAGTTTCTGTAAGAATATTTATAGGCCAGCAAGAAGAAACGACACTTGAGAAAAATTCAGCCGACTTTGTGCGAAGTCCACGGACGTTCTGATAAAGGCAATCAAAGCTACTATTACCTGCCATCATCATCAAGTCGTTGCTGCTCTGCATGAATCATTTTTTCATGCAATTCACCACGGAAGGGCTTGAAAAGACAGTCCCGAGGCCACAGCGCAGGGTCTTTGAGCCGCTCAAAGCACGCGTCGTCCACAGCGACGTAGAAAGAGGAGTAAGAGTCATGCCTCGTCTTTAAACGTTTCCAGACAATCGGGGAGGCCCCCACACAGGACAGGTGCTCGAAAACTTGAGCTGAAGTTGTAGACGGAACCAGTTTTGTTACAAACACAGCTTTTGGGGGCTTGCGACGGCTGACAGCCACAAGACCAGATCCCTCAGATACACAAACAGCCACGGGACGCGGTACGGAGTTCTTGGGACTGCGTTGCTGCAGGGGTAGGTGCAGGGGCGGATGGTCCAGGCGATGGGATTTCGAAGAAACCACCTTCGAGCTGGGATCGGCCGTGAGAGGCGGTGCGGCAGGCGAAGCGCTCTGCGACAGCGGAGTGGGGGGTATTGTTTCCGCGGACGACGCGGTTGGAAGCGACGGAAACTCGGCTAGCCGAGAGGGGGATGGAGGTTCACCCCTCAACCGAGTCAGATCTGTGCGCAGTGCAACCTCCTGCCGCAGGGTCTTCACGACATCGGCGTGAGCTTCAGCCTTTGTCGCGTTGTCCCGGCGCAGCCGCTCATTGTCCTCTCCCAACTTGGCAACCTGTTCGGAGAGGAAGGAAATTCCTTCCAGGGCGTCCACGAGAAGGCGAGCAGGGACAGCAGCTCGGCCGCAAGGTCAACAGTTTGGGTGGCGGTGGCTGTGTGGGGAGGGCTCGACGAAAGGGTCGCTGCCGAAGAAACGCCGCCGTACTCGACGTTAGGGCTAGCCAGCACAACCGGCAACGAGGCAGACTTGCTGGCATTGCACACGAAACGACTAGCGCCTGACTTGATTACGCCTGTGATTACGCCTGTTGCACTCACCGCAACGAAGAAATTTCTGTTTCCCGTAGAAAACTCACAAGCACAGAACACACGCTTCCTTACTGGGCGCCATCTTCAATAATCAATCAATCAGTCAATCAATCAATCAATCAATCAATCAATCAATCAATCAATCATGTTTATTTACGTGCCCAGGAACAGCCAGAGGCCTGAGTGCTGGCGCACGGGTAGTTACATGAAAACAAAATACAAGAAACATATAGCAAGAAACAAACAAGCGACAAGACACACAAATTGAAGTAGTGAAAATGACAAATAAAGCACAGGCGGAGCCTGGGTACAGGTAAAAAATAAAAAAGAAGATGCCTATGTTGCTCTGCCTGTCGTAAAGGCCACAAGACAGGCAGAGCAACAAAGTTTGACAGTAATACAACAAAAACAACGGAGTGTAGAGACAAATGATAATACGAACAAATGACAGTAAACAGTTTCAAAAATAGGCAACTATCAGTTGGATAGACACAACCGCAGAGAAACCAAATTCCAGAAAAAAAAGAGCGACAGACATATCATAGGTGTTTAACATATAATAATAATAATAATAATAATAATAATAATATTAATATTAATCTTTATTAATCACCAAAGAAAAGCTACAGCAAAACGGGGCCATCTAAGCCAATAGCGGCTTGTGTGATGTGGCCCTTCATCGTGAGGAAGTCATGTGGTTTCTTTGTAAATATACAATTCAACATTGAAACAGAAAGTAATTAGTAAAATTGGATATATTTACAGGAAAGCTGAGTAAAGTAGCAGCACACTCTATACAGAGTAGTAAAACATCAGAAAACAAGAAATACCAGAATTACTTATTTACATGCGACTCTTGAAGTAGAAATAATAAACACTACAACCTTGCAAAGAGAAAAGTGATGAGAAAACAGAACTTACATTTACAGTGAATCGAAGCAGAGCAATCGTATACTCTAAACAGTAGTGAACACAGCCCACAATGCAAGAAAATGAGACTATACGCGTAAATTGAACTCTTGGGACAGAAGCAATAACAATTTCAATTCAGATCGTGATTTCACAGAAAACAATTCATCTGGCAAGTTGTTAAAAATCTTTGGGATGTACACACGTCGTCTCGCTGCTCCATATTTAGTTGAAAAGCGCGGAACAACAAACCGTGTTTTTTTGCGCAGCTGACGCGGGGCGATGTGAGGGAGCTTAAATTCATCACTCCAGTAATGACGCAGTACAACCGTAGAAGTGAATAAAGATTTAAATGAATGAAAACCAAGTTCGGAAAAAATATCTTTGCCCAAAGATAAAGTTCGATTATAAGCCACACTCTTTAATATATTTATTAACAGGTTATCGATTCGTTCTTGCCAACCTCTGGAGCAGAAACCAAAAACCGTTATTCCATATCCTAAAACACTATATTCAAGCGCATGAACTATCATCTTTTTAATTGGAAAAGGCACCAAGCTTCTTACATTGAAGAGTAAACACGCCACGGATCTAAGTTTTGAGCAGACGTAAGCACTATGACTTTGCCACGACAAATCACTGTCGAAATGAATTCCGAGATACTTAATTGTATTCGTGTATTCCACGGGAGAGCATTGACATGATGTGCAGTCATGGTGATGCAGAAATACCGGCAAGTCCATCTCACAAAGTTTCAGGGGATTTTTGAAACACATGGCTTTAGTCTTGCCATGATTGACGGTGAGTTTGTTTTTCGAGAACCAAGACATAGCTTTGTACACTGATTGCTGTAGTTGCTCAACTGCCGATTTATATTTAACATGCTTTGTTAGGAGGACAATGTCATCCGCGTACTGAAACACTACCCCGTTTGGGATTATTGACACAAAATCATTTACAAACAAATTGAAGAGGAGAGGAGATAAAATTGACCCCTGTGGGACACCGGCATCAAGCGGCAGTTTGGTGCTGGAGTATGTATTACCTATAACAACCATTTGTGACCTGTCAGCAAGGTAGTTCTTAAGTACAGCTTGAAAGGGGCCCCTGAAGCCGATAAGGTACAATTTGCGGAGTAATATGTCGTGACAAACTGTATCGAAGGCTTTGGATACGTCGAGAAACAAGGCGCAGCAAAACAGATTATGTTCAAAAGACTTACATAACTCATCTGCAGATTCTTCCAAAAGCGCAATTGTGCCCCGGCCTTGCACAAAGCCAAATTGCCTGTCAGACATAATGGAGAACTTATGAATAAACGAATTCATCACCTCAAGCAAAAATTTTTCTAGAACCTGGGATAATACCGGCAGAATTGAGATGGGGCGGTAGTTCTCAAAACTTGATTTCTTACCTGCCTTGTGTAATGGTCTAACTAAAGCAGTTTTTAGATTTTTAGGAATAACTCCCGTGTCGAGGAAGCCATTCAGCATGAAAAGAACAACGTCTGCTAGCGCCTCAAAATTTCTTGTAGTATGCCTACGGATATTCCATCCATTCCTGGTGGTTTATTTATTCGAAAACTAGAAAGGATCCGTGCAAGGTCCGCTTTTGAAAGCCGAGGCAAAAACGCGGATGCTGCCAATGAATCCCCCAGCGTCAAGTCTTGTTGAGACTTTGCGGACGCCGCTTTTGAGGCCTGGCTGATGAAATGATTGAACAAATTGGCTGTTTCAACAGCACTTCCAGGGAAATGTTCTGCCACAGAGTTTTCTTCGTTAGATTTTCCCCTGAGGTGGTTCACTAGGGACCAGGTTTTGCCAGCATTTTTGGACGATTCCTTAAACTTGTCGAAAACAAAACGACGTTTTGCAGCACGGAAAAGAGCGACAACTTTGTTTCTTGCGATTTTATATTCCAAGCGGAGGGGTTCATTCTTAGGGGCACGTTTACATTTCTTCCAAAGCCAATCTCTATTAGCTATAGCCTGCATAATATCCGAATTAATCCAAGTGTAGTTTTTCCGGCGCTGTTTATTCCTGGTAAATGTACAGGATCGCTCGAAGTCTGCCAATCGTTCACAAAAGTTATCATAAACTTGGTGTGGTAATCTACCTGCCATCAGAGAAGACCATGCAAAGTTCGCAATGAGGCCATCTAGCCTTCTTTTATCTACAAACGTGACGCGTATTTCTGACGCCGTTCCAACATTATTCGAATGTCGCGAAACAGGACACTGTGTTTTTAAAGCTACACGGCAGACTACAAAATAATGATCAGACAATTTCTGGGTAACAACACATGAAGTAAAATAATGATTAGGCGCTCTAACCGCAATGCGATCTAAACATGACGTCACGACACGGCCCTTCAAAATTTCTTCTCTTGTGGGGGCAACAATCGTTGATGCGAAACCACACGACGCCAAAATAGATAAGTAATCTGATACGGTGGCCTTTGTTGGACATAGGATGTTAATATTGAAATCTCCTGCCAGGAAGACTTGATCAACGGATGACCAACGCTTCAATACATCGCCCAGTTCCAATAAAAATCTAGCAGCACTGTTACATGGAGGTCGGTACACAGCTAACAACAAGAAATCATGATTTTCAGAATGAATTTTAATGGAAAGGCTCTCAGCATGAACGAAAGTGACGTCGACTGGGGAAGTATCAAATTTCGAACTTACAAACACAGCAATGCTACCCCCTCTACGGTTCAATCGTGTTGTGCTACGAGAAGTGTACCCCTTTAAGGAAAATGACTGCAAAAAGTCTTCTGTCGCATTGATTTCTGTGACCACGAAAGCATCTACAAAATCCCTCAAACATTCGGCTATTGCTTTTAATTCTTCACCGTGCTTACGTATGCTCCTAATGTTTATGTTTACAAGAGTAAAATCGCCAGCTGACGTGCATCCGAAGGTTGTCTTGAAGGAAAGAAAGTCTGATAGCTCACCGAAACTAGCAGCCATGCTTAAGTAATCTTATTGATATCGGATTCCCGGGAGACACGAATGCGAGGGGCCTTGTCATCTTTTTTTGCGTAGATATTTCCGCCTGTGGCCCAGCAGAATTTGTACCCTTTTTGTTTTGTCGCCTCGCGCGCACGCCAGTACAAGTCACGATTCATCTTAGTTAGATTTTTACTGAAGAAAAGGTTAAAATCGGGGTCGGCTTCACGCAGATGTCGCAGTTTCTTTCGCGCCTCACACCACACTTCCTTAGTAGTCACGGTCGCGAAACGAACAAGCACAGTTGGGTTTGCTTTTTTGCTAGGCAGCCGGTGAACTGCTTCAACATCTGAAATCGAAAAGCTTATCTCAAGTTTCCTCGAAAGCTCAGACAATGTTGCCTTCAGGTTCTCATTCTCTTCTTTCGGCAGCCCTTCAATCTCGAGATTACATTTTCTGCTGTATTGTTCATTTTCGTTTTGGGCTTCCCGAAGAGAGTGCAATTCCTCAGCTTGAGATTGTATGGTAGCATTCAACGCGGCTATCCCCTCATCGTGTGCCGCTGCAAGCTCGGCACCCGTACTCGCCTGTTCCACCACCGAGTCGTACTGGTTTGACAAAAATGAAACTGATTTTTCCAGATCCTTGACAGTCTCCGATAACTTCGTAAATTCTGCCCTAAGAAGCAAGAGAGAATCAACTTTTTTGTGCAGAACCGGCAACGATTCTATGCTAGTTTTGATCTCTCGGATTTCCCGTAGCAACAACGGTTCTAAATCAGTGTTTTTCCCCGCGGAAGCCCCCTGGGGCTGGGACGGGCCGCGTTTTTTTCCAGATCGGCAGGTTTTACAAATCCAGGTTTCTTTCTTTTGTTGGCCCATTGCAGAAAAAGTACTGCTGCTAACACCGGAACATGCCTTACCTAAATGGTAGCCGAGTTTACACTCTGAGCAGTCCAAGTACCGCCCATCATCAGGTAGTGCCTCAAGACATGCAATGCACTCAATGCATTGTTCAGAATCTAACATAGTGATGACATGTGCAATGCATAAGCATGCAACAACTTAGGCACACAAGAGCGTCCCAGAAACTTGATGGGGCGAGAAGTTTTGTCGAACGAGACGAGGGGGGGAGGGGGTACTCTCACCGAATGAAGGCGACGAATAGCCGCAGTAGAGCCACTCTAGCCGCTGGCGCGCGTTCTTGTACAGCTGTGCCGCCTCGCAGAAAACAGCCACAAGTGGCTGCCACGACGAGCTGGGGCCGGGGCAGGCACTGTGCGTTAAGCTGCGGTCAGCAGCAAAAGCACTCGCACGCACTCGGGCTGAGCAGGCATAACGACGGTACTGGAAATCTTGCCGAAACGAGACGGAAGGAGCGCTGACCGGACGAAACGGGGAGTAGCCGCAGTAGAGCCGCTCGAGCCGCTGGCGCGCGTTCTTGTACAGCTGAGCCGCCTCGCAGAAAACAGCCACAAGTGACTGCTACGACGAGCAGGGGGCGGGGCAGGCACTGTGCGTTAAGCTGCGGTCAGCAGCAAAAGCACTCGCACGCACTCGGGCTGAGCAGGCATAGCGACGGTCCGGAAATCTTGCCGAAACGAGACGGAAGGAGCGCTGACCGGACGAAACGGGGAGTAGCCGCAGTAGCGCCGCTCGAGCCGCTGGCGCGCGTTCTTGTACAGCTTAGCCGCCTCGCAGAAAACAGCCACAAGTGACTGCTACGACGAGCAGGGGGCGGGGCAGGCACTGTGCGTTAAGCTGCGGTCAGCCGCAAAAGCACTCGCACGCACTCGGGCTGAGCAGGCATAGCGACGGTCCGGAAATCTTGCCGAAACGAGACGGAAGGAGCGCTGACCGGACGAAACGGGGAGTAGCCGCAGTAGAGCCGCTCGAGCCGCTGGCGCGCGTTCTTGTACAGCTGAGCCGCCTCGCAGAAAACAGCCACAAGTGACTGCTACGACGAGCAGGGGGCGGGGCAGGCACTGTGCGTTAAGCTGCGGTCAGCCGCAAAAGCACTCGCACGCACTCGGGCTGAGCAGGCATAGCGACGGTCCGGAAATCTTGCCGAAACGAGACGGAAGGAGCGCTGACCGGACGAAACGGGGAGTAGCCGCAGTAGAGCCGCTCGAGCCGCTGGCGCGCGTTCTTGTACAGCTGAGCCGCCTCGCAGAAAACAGCCACAAGTGACTGCTACGACGAGCAGGGGGCGGGGCAGGCACTGTGCGTTAAGCTGCGGTCAGCAGCAAAAGCACTCGCACGCACTCGGGCTGAGCAGGCATAGCGACGGTCCGGAAATCTTGCCGAAACGAGACGGAGGAGCGCTGCCCGGACGAAACGGGGAGTAGCCGCAGTAGAGCCGCTCGAGCCGCTGGCGCGCGTTCTTGTACAGCTGAGCCGCCTCGCAGAAAACAGCCACAAGTGACTGCTACGACGAGCAGGGGGCGGGGCAGGCACTGTGCGTTAAGCTGCGGTCAGCCGCAAAAGCACTCGCACGCACTCGGGCTGAGCAGGCATAGCGACGGTCCGGAAATCTTGCCGAAACGAGACGGAAGGAGCGCTGACCGGACGAAACGGGGAGTAGCCGCAGTAGAGCCGCTCGAGCCGCTGGCGCGCGTTCTTGTACAGCTGAGCCGCCTCGCAGAAAACAGCCACAAGTGACTGCTACGACGAGCAGGGGGCGGGGCAGGCACTGTGCGTTAAGCTGCGGTCAGCAGCAAAAGCACTCGCACGCACTCGGGCTGAGCAGGCATAGCGACGGTCCGGAAATCTTGCCGAAACGAGACGGAGGAGCGCTGCCCGGACGAAACGGGGAGTAGCCGCAGTAGAGCCGCTCGAGCCGCTGGCGCGCGTTCTTGTACAGCTGAGCCGCCTCGCAGAAAACAGCCACAAGTGACTGCTACGACGAGCAGGGGGCGGGGCAGGCACTGTGCGTTAAGCTGCGGTCAGCCGCAAAAGCACTCGCACGCACTCGGGCTGAGCAGGCATAGCGACGGTCCGGAAATCTTGCCGAAACGAGACGGAAGGAGCGCTGACCGGACGAAACGGGGAGTAGCCGCAGTAGAGCCGCTCGAGCCGCTGGCGCGCGTTCTTGTACAGCTGAGCCGCCTCGCAGAAAACAGCCACAAGTGACTGCTACGACGAGCAGGGGGCGGGGCAGGCACTGTGTGTTAAGCTGCGGTAAAAAGCAAAAGCACTCGCACGCACTCGGGCTGAGCAGGCATAGCGACGGTCCGGAAATCTTGCCGAAACGAGACGGAGGAGCGCTGCCCGGACGAAACGGGGAGTAGCCGCAGTAGAGCCGCTCGAGCCGCTGGCGCGCGTTCTTGTACAGCTGAGCCGCCTCGCAGAAAACAGCCACAAGTGACTGCTACGACGAGCAGGGGGCGGGGCAGGCACTGTGCGTTAAGCTGCGGTCAGCAGCAAAAGCACTCGCACGCACTCGGGCTGAGCAGGCATAGCGACGGTCCGGAAATCTTGCCGAAACGAGACGGAGGAGCGCTGCCCGGACGAAACGGGGAGTAGCCGCAGTAGAGCCGCTCGAGCCGCTGGCGCGCGTTCTTGTACAGCTGAGCCGCCTCGCAGAAAACAGCCACAAGTGACTGCTACGACGAGCAGGGGGCGGGGCAGGCACTGTGCGTTAAGCTGCGGTCAGCAGCAAAAGCACTCGCACGCACTCGGGCTGAGCAGGCATAGCGACGGTCCGGAAATCTTGCCGAAACGAGACGGCGGAGCGCTGCCCGGACGAAACGGGGAGTAGCCGCAGTAGAGCCGCTCGAGCCGCTGGCGCGCGTTCTTGTACAGCTGAGCCGCCTCGCAGAAAACAGCCACAAGTGACTGCTACGACGAGCAGGGGGCGGGGCAGGCACTGTGCGTTAAGCTGCGGTCAGCAGCAAAAGCACTCGCACGCACTCGGGCTGAGCAGGCATAGCGACGGTCCTGAAATCTTGCCGAAACGAGACGGAGGAGCGCTGACCGGACGAAACGGGGAGTAGCCGCAGTCAATAATAATAATAATAATAATAATAATAATAATAATAATAATAATAATAATAATAATAATAATAATCAATCAATCAATCAATCAATTTTTTTAGAGTGCCCAGGAACAGCCGAGGCCTTGGTTCTGGCGCACTGAGGAAGACAAAACGCGGCACTAATATACAGGAGCAACTCACAATATAAACAGTCAACGAGAAGAACAAGCGAAGAAAAAAAAAGCAGTAAAACCCTAAGGATAATAATAATAATATTAATAATAATAATATTCAATCAATCAATCAATCAATCAATCAACCTTTATTTTCGGTGCCCAGGAACAACCCCAGGGTCTTGGTACTGGTACACCATACAAAAAAAAAACACTACAATTAAGACAAGACAACACACAAAAACTATATGTATGACATAAACAATAAAGTAAAAATAGTTACAGAAATCTTAGAAAACCAAAAAGGAAAAAAATGAACAGAAAGTCAAAAAAGAAAAGGCAGGCTAAGTGTTGCAATAATAATCAATCAATCAATCAATCAATCGTGTATATTTATTGTGCCCAGGAACAGCCGTGAGGCCTTAGTGCTGGTACACAGATGGATACATTTACAAAAAAAGGAAAACAAAAATTGAAAGGAAAGAACACTTTGACAGCGTATAAAATAAAAGAGTAGAAAAAAATAACTTTGAGAATGTATATTACAAAGTATACCGTACAAATCACTACAAAAACGTAGGTAGCGTATACACTACATGCAATGAACACAAACAAAAACTGACAGGATATAACAGAGTTGGTAATTACTTCGTACTGATGAAACAGAACATCTGCACACTACAGCTATCGTGTAACCTTATAACAGCAATCCATAAAAAGGAAAACAACAAAAGAGTCATATAAACAGCATACTCTCTATACAGTAAGGGAAGCAGGTAAAAAGAAGTTACTATAACTAGAACAAGATCCATTCAGTATGACTCAGCAAAGAAATATTCCATATAGTTCCATGTAAGAGAACAAGAGGGAGCATATTAGCGAATGAGAATTCTGGAAGTGTCTGAACTGAACTGATTGAGGGAGCTGTTAAAAATATTTACGCCTGCAGAGTAGAAATTACACGTGCTCTGCAGCCTGAACAGCGGGCAATGTCGGTTACAGGAGCTGAGAGTACGAAAAGGATGACATTTTCTTGTGATTTTAAGAGGCACTGTTAGTTGGAGCTCAGAAAGAAGTTCCGCGCTGCTAATTTGTCCATGTATGAGCTTAAAAAGAAATAGGAGGCCAGCTGTATCGCGCCTAGCCTTTAGCTCAGGCAGCACTTGCAAGTACCGTGGTCCAGAGTCAAGACGGTAATACTCGTGAGGGAAGCGATGTCTAAGTATGGACAGCAGCTTATTCTGCACTTTATCAATGGCCCTGCTGTTAGATTTGCATGTACCATTCCAGACAACCGAGGCATATTCCAGCACGGGACGACAGACAGTGGAGTACAGTTTCAGGAAGGACTTTGCACTACGGAATTCTTTAGACATCCGGCAGACCATGCCCAAGCGGCGGAGAGCTCGCTGTTTGATGAATCGAACGTGCGGTGTAAAAGTCAGCTGGTTATCAAAGAGCACGCCAAGATCAGTTGTCGTCGAGATTCGAGGCAAAGTAACATCGTGAACTGAGTAGTGATAACGCAGGCAGTCTGTTTTACGCGTGTATGACAACACTTTGTTTTTCGCGGCGTTCACTATCAGTTCGTTCTCTTTACAACAGAGTGTAAATGCATCCACGTCTCTTTGCAAATGCCCGCAGTCGCTAAGAGACGAAACTTCCCTAAAAATCTTGATGTCATCAGCATAAAGTAAAAATGAAGAATGCCTTATAGCAGCTGAAACATCATTGGCAAATAAAGAAAACAAAAGAGGGCCTAGAACAGACCCTTGTGGCACACCACTTGAAACGCAGTAATGATAGGATTGCTGGCCGTTAACATTTACGTAGCAGGTCCGCCCACGCAAGTAACTAATTAGGAGGTCAAGAATCGAATTATCTATGTTCAGGAGTGACAGTTTAGAAATTAACAATGGGTCACTGACAACATCAAAAGCCTTGCTCAGGTCAAAGTACACAGTATCAAGCTGCCTCCTATGATGAACCGCTTCGGACGCTCGCTGCATGAAAGAAACGAGGTTAGTGGTTGTGGAACGTCCGGACATAAACCCGTGCTGTTCGGATATTAGTATTCCCTTAACACTGGAAGTTAAAACATCGTGCAACACAGTCTCAAAAAGCTTAGACGCCGCACAGAGTAGCGAAATAGGCCGATAGTTTCTAGCACTATCTTTAGCACCAGTTTTGAAGACAGGGACCAAGCGTGCTAACTTCCAGGCTGCTGGAAAAGTAGCAGATTGAATTGAATTATTAAATATAGCGGTTAGTATGGGAATCAGAAGCTCCCCATAGGTTTTTAATATTGCGGGGGGAATGCCGTCAGGGCCACAGGAAAATGACGGTTTGAGGCGCTTCAGGGCTTTCCGAACGTCGCCCTCACTTATTCTGGGACCGCAGAAATTAGACGACGCAGAGGAAGAGTTGGACAAAATGTTAACTTCACCCTTTGGAAATACTGAGCTGAAATGATCCGCAAAGGCATTAGCAACGTCTCCAATCGGGTTTCCATTGTCGTCTAGAAGGTTAACGATTTCGGCAACCTTGCCAGCAGATCGAGAGCGAACATACTGCCAGAATTTTTTCTGGTCGCGTGTAGCGCTGATTTCTACATTGGCTATGTAGTCTGACCGATCGCGATCATACAGCTCTTTACACAGGGCTCTGAAATACTTAAACTCTTTTTTCCAAGCTTCGGATTGTAGCCCCCGAATTTTCTTGTGAGCACGGGCTTTACATTTTAAAGCCTTTCGCAGTTCCGCAGAAAACCACTTCGGAAATTTAGATTTCTTTCCGGACGTTCTTGGTATAAACATTTGCATTCCTTGCTGAATAATTGTAGAAAGTTTCTCGACTCGGTCATCAACAGAGGGAAGTTTGACAAGAAGAGACCAGTCAGTGTTACATAAGTAGTTATAAAAAGCAACGTAATCTCCAGCAGCATAATTGTACGTCGGATGTGCAGAATGGCCGGAGCATCTCGATTGCCCCGATACATACGGCAGTGAGATATGAAGGACAGGATGAAATTTGTCGGGATGGACCAGCAAGGTATCCGACAGAGAAATGGTAAGGTCCGCCTGGTTGGAAAAGCAAAGGTTTAAAACATTACCACAAATGTTTTTACACCTATTGCTTTGTTCCAGACCAGTGAAAGAAATAAAGTCTAACAGACAGTAGCCCTTCTGAGAAATGTAATGATGATCGTGTCTGACAGTGCGATCATCCCAGTCTACACCGGGAACGTTGAAATCCCCGCATATAAGAAATTTAGTGTCCGGGTAGGCATTAACAACATCCTCTATTGATGTGACACAGCGCTGAAATTCGGCGTAGTTTACGGATGGAGGTATATAAAAGGTGGAAATTAGGATACTATTTTTTCTACCGCCGAGAACCTCCACCCACACTGATTCTGCGGCAGTTTCGAGGTCTGACCGACGACGGCAGTTCAACGATTTGTCCACCGCAATGAGCACTCCACCATCGCAATTTTTAGAAGTGGGGCCAGTACGGTCACTTCGGAAAACAACATAATTATCGGTAAAATAATCGCTAGACGGAATTTCGGAGGATAGCCAAGTTTCGGTAAGGACGATTACATTATGTGAGGACGAAGCTATAGAGAAAAAGAACTCAGCAGATTTGGTCCGCAAACCACGGACATTTTGGTAACAAACACTGATCATGCGGGCGAGGAAAGTTCAGACAGGTGCAGCATGGACTGACGTAGTACACCCCGGAAGGGCTTAAAAAGACACTCATTTGGCCACAGAGCTGGATCCTGCAGTAATTCATAGCAAACGTTGCTTACGGCAACATAGAAGGAGGCATAGGTGTTGTACTTAGTTTTTATCCGCTTGCAAGCAAGAGGAGCAGCATCTCTGGCAGTCAGGTACGAGCACAGCTGGGCTTCCGTTGTTTCGGGCGAAAGTTTCGTGACGAACAGAGCCTTCGGCAGCCACCGTCGCTGTACCACCCTGAGCTCAGATGAGTCCGAGGTTCCGAAGGATGCGGGTTGACGAGCCTTGCCGTTGACATCACCAATGCTGGTGTGGCGCACGGTGGATCCTCCTCCTCCAGCTGACGGCTGCGATGCGAAACACGCATCGGCACCAGTGACGACAGCATTCGGGCTGGAGCCGGTCGACGCAAGCTGCCGTTGCACACGCTGCTGTCCGTGTTCAGCCACCGGCTGGTGACGGTGGACAACGTTTTTAGGCGCACCACCAACAGTAACAGCAGGAGCGGCTGCGACGGCAGCGGCGAACGACGCTGTCACGGGGACCACAGGTGACCCACACCCAGCCATACCCGACGCCGAGGTTGACAGCATCACGCCGGGAGAAGAGGGGGCCTTGGGGGAGGCCAGCAGGGAAACCGGTTGCCGCGCGGCGAGCTCTTCTCGGAGAGTGCGTACCTCTTGCCGAAGGGAAACGACGATGGCCATGTGGTGGGCCCGCTCCCGCTCAATCTCCCGACGAAGGCTGTCAAAACCCTGCATATTCTCCCGGCGCAGCTGATCATTGTCGTCACGCAGTCGGGCCGTTTGGTCACTCAAAAAAGAAATGCCCTCCAATGCTTCGGTGAGGAGCGCACGGAGGACAGCAGCATCAGCCCCAACGCCAACCGGTTGGGACGGCGAAACAGGGCCTCTTCGGCCGGCGACCTCCGTCGGAGGGAAGAGGGGGAAGATCGCCTGGTGGCGGATAGGCCGGTGTCGTTGCTCGCCAGTGAAGCTCTGCTGCTAGGCCTAGCCGCCGCCTCGGCCGTCTCACACAGATTGCATTTGAACGGCCGGGCACCAGACTTCAGAAGTTGCAGCTCCGCGTCCGGCCACGCAACACACTTCGCGTGCACACGTTTTTTACAGGCGGCACACCGGAAAAACTTTTGCTTACCGAAGAAAGCCTGGGAGCACAAAATACAGAAATCCGCACTAGGCGCCATCTTGCGGCGATAATAATAGTAATAATAATAATAATAATAATCCATCACTCAATCGATCAATCAATCATTTATTTATCGTGCCCAGGAACAACCGAGAGGCCTTGATGCTAGCGCAAAAAAAAACTAAGCATAACACAATAGAACAAGATGACTGTTCAGAAGAAAACTATAAGAGACACAATGCGTACAGAAATATTAGGACAACACGACAAAAGTAGATTAACACAGTATGAGAAATAGCTAATGATAATGACGAAAAGTCAGATAATATACATACATACCTACAACAGTGCGCCAGATAAACAAAAAGAGAAGGATAGAAAAAATTGCACATGTGATGTTATCTTATAACGGTAGACACCTTGGAGGAAAACGATAACTGTGACCCATCAAAAACATCGAGGTCAAGAAAATAAAAATTATAAAGACTTTGTATCCTATTGAGGGTTGAGTGCTGAGAGAGGCGGGTAGTTACAAGAAACGGCCTGCTCTCTCTTATTTGCTTCCGCGGAATCCGAAAATAATACTATTGAGCAGTATAGGGCAGGATATAGTACCGTGAACGAGCTTGAAAAGAAAGAAGAGATCGGCGCGATTTCGCCGGCAGCGAAGTGAAGGCAGTGACAATAGTTCAAGGGTGTTAAAACACAAGTCAGGGTCATTTTTGCGAAGCGATGGTTGTAAACGCTTAAAAAGTGTTTCTGGACACGCTCAATTACGTTACTTAAGAAATTAGAGATGCCATTCCAGATCACAGATTCATACTCAAGTTGAGGAAGACATATTGCGGTGTACAATTTGCGGAGTGGCATAGGCGAATTGAATTCTCTCCATATTTTACAAACACAGCCGAGAGAACGAAGACCCCGTATAGCAACACGCTTAGTATGAGCTGAAAAATGCAAGTTGCTATCAAAGCGAACGCCGAGATCATTGATCTCACAAACCCAACATAAAGACACAGAATTGACAGAGTATAAAAAGATACGCTAGATGATTTGCGAGTGAAACTCATGACTATTGTCTTTGAAATATTGAGAGAAAAGTTATAGTTTTTACACCATTCTGAAAAAGAACACAAATCAGACTGCAACAAGCGACAGTCGTTAAATGAATGAATTTCCCTAAATATCTTTATATCATCGGCATACAAAAGGAAAGAACAATTGCGAATGGCAGAAGAAACGTCGTTAACATACATTAAAAAAAAGGAGTGGGCCTAATACCGAACCCTGAGGTACACCACTGGTCACTTTGTAAAAGGAGGACGTTTGGCCATTGACGGCAACATAACATAATCTGTCACGAAGGTAGCTATGCAATAGATTCACAACAGCGGTGTCAACATCAAAATGAGCAAGTTTAACCATAAGCATTGAGTGACTGACTACATCGAACGCTTTGCTGAGGTCACAGTAAATGGTGTCGACCTGTCCTCTCTGGAATACAGGTGTAGATATTTGCGTCATGAAACTGGCAAGAATAGTGACGGTTGAGGGGCCAGCAACAAATCCATGTTGATTATTATTCAATGACTTTTTCACATTAAAAGACAGTATGTGGTGAAGAGCCAGCTCAAAAATCTTTGACTGGGCACAGAGAAGAGAAATCGGTCGATAATTCGAGACATCAGTTTTAGAGCCAGACTTAAATACTGGAAAAACACGAGCAATTTACCACATGCTAGGAAATGTGGAAGTAATCAGACAGTTATTAAATATGCTAGTCAGTACTGGGACCAATATACTGCTATAAGCTTTTAGTATGGCTGACGGGATACCATCTGGACCACATGATAAGGATGGTTTCAAGCGCTTAATGCATTCACTGATGAGATTTTCATCTAGCGACAGAGCATTGGGTGTGTTGATTTCCAAATGTTGTTCGATAGTAGTGCTAGAGTAAGAGGCGTTATAAACGGAAGAGAACTGCGTGGCAAGACAGTCAGCGACGGCTTGTAGTTCTGTTCCATTGGAGTCCAGTAGTATTAAAGGTTCTTCACTCTTGTTAGACCGTTTGCGTACATACTTCCAGAACTCAGCCGGCCTGTCAGAGGCACTTTTTTCTAAGTGTGCAATATATGAACTTTGATCCCGTTGATATAGGCGTTTACAGAGAGTTCGAAAGCATCGGAAATCTTCCTTGCGCTCGAGAGATGGAGTGCTTTTAAGCTTTCTGTGTGCGCGATCTTTATGCTTTAAAGCACTTATAAGTTCAGACGAGAACCAGGGGGGATATTTATGGAGTTTAGGAGTATATTGTGGATAATTTCTGTAAGCTGATCTACTTGGTCATCAACATTGCTTTTTTCATTAACCATAGAGCAGTCAATGGAGGATAAGTCACGGTGTAAGCCAACGTAGTCACCTCTTTTGGAAGCAAATCTAGGCGATTTGTTGATGTTATTTTGAAAGCTCTGTTTTTCCCCTGACAGAGAGAGTGTTAGTTTAGGTGGTGGGTGAAATTTATCGGGACGAACAAGAAAAACGTCAGAGTGACACTTCTATCGGCTGATTGTTCGAAATACACAGATCTAATATGTTACCGCAAGGATTGGCAAGAGAATTATGTTGTTGAAGGGAAATAAAAGCAAGAAAATCTAATAACAGGCCGCACTTATTCTCTATGTATTGATGGTAATGACAATATTTAGGTGTTCTCCAGTCAATACCCGGGGTATTAAAGTCACCAATAACAACAATCCGGTGCTTCCTATGTGAAGCTATGACATTTTCAATGGAAGAGATGATGTCATTAAAAGAGATTGCGGTAATGCTAGGCGGCACATAGAAGGACCCAATCAACAATTTTTCGCAGCGATCAAGGCTAATTTCGACCCATATTGATTCAGGAACAGTTTCAATGTCACTTCGGCGAACAGATCTCAGAGAATTATCTACAGCCATCAGTACGCCAACACCTTTTTGTTTGGTTGCACTGAAGTCACGATCACTGCGGAAGGTGTTGTAACTTGATGGAAAATAGTCTGATGAGGGAATCTCATTGCACAGCCAAGTTTCGGTAATCACAATGACAGGAAACGAAGACGAAATATCATTAGCGAAGAATTCAGTTGGCTTAGTTCGTAGACCACGAGCGTTCTGGTAAAATATGTGCTAATCAATCAATCAATGTTTATTGTAGTGCCCCGGAACAGCGGAGGCCTTCGTGCTGGAGCACTCAGAGGGGAAAATGCAGCACTGTAGTACATTAACAATTTGCTAATAAACACTCAGTGAGCAAAAAAAAAGACAGAAAGACTCACAAAAAACGGCAAAGCAGATTAGTAATAAAATAGTGCAATCCAACCGACTTTACACAATCAAGTCATGCTGGCGCACAGAAAAGGTACAAGACAGAAATGAAATGCATCAACAGCTGGCAAAAAAACAGTGAGTGAGCAAAAAATAAGAAGAAACTACAACTTCAAAGAAGAATAAAAATACCATAGTGTAATTTTAGGCAACATTACACAATCAATAAAAACTGTAATGTCTGGTCAATTGCAAGAAGACATCTTACAATAAGCGTAACTATACGGAAGGGTGAGTGAAAAGAAGAAAGTTTTTACAAGATTCGCGAAGCGTACATTTTCAGTTTCAAATGGACGCATAACAACAACAATAATAATAATAATAATATTAATAATAATACAATATTATTAACAATATGAATCAATCAATAAATCCATCATTTATTTAACGTGCCCAGGAATCACCCAGGGGTCTTGATGCTGGCGCACAAAAAAAACAAGAATAACACAATGGAACAAGATGACTGTTCAGAAGAAAACTATCAGAGGCACAATACGCACAGAAATATTAGGACGACAAGACAAAAGTAGATTATTACAGTATGAGAAATAGCCAATGATAATGACGAAAAGTCAGATAATATTGCCGCGAACCATACATTGGGTTTGTTTATTTGTGTTTTGCTTTTACCGCCCGGCTGCGCCGGTCTGCGTTATCTCTGCGCCAAGGGAAGCGCGTGTTCCATTCTTTCTTTTCGCACGACGGTAGTGAAGGTCTTAATGAACTCGCTTTTGAACTGAGCCCAGTTTGTCAAGGAGCTCTCGTGGTTCTCGAACCAAGTGCGAGCCGAATCTTCCAAGTAAAAGAAAACGTGCCGGAACGTTTCTGCGTCGTCCCACCTGTTGAATTTCCGGACGCGCTCCAGTTTCTCCAACCATTCTTCTGGGTCTTCTGCGGGGGCTCCTCGGAATGATGGCGGTTCCCGTGGCTGCTGCAGAACGACAGGAGGGTTGGCTTGGTTGAGCATGGTGCTGGTTGCGACGTTTTTCTTCTTCGTCTTCTCCGGTAGTAGACCGAACTCGGGTGGTAAATCTTGCACGCGGAGGCTGGCTCTTGTTGGACTGGCTTGGCGGCTTCCAGAGGTTGTAGTGGGCATGAAGGGTGCGTACCCAGCACCTAGGGAAGTTCGCGATAGCTAACGTTTTTGCCGGGTCAGGTAGGACTCCCGCGGCGTTGACGACGTGGCCCAAGAACTTGAGTTCCTCGAATGCAAAACGGCACTTTTCAGGCTTCAGCGTCAACCCCGACGTACGAATGGCCTCGAGTACAGACTCCAACCTTGCAAGGTGTTCGTCGAAAGTCCGGGCGAATACCACTACGTCGTCGAGGTATACGAGGCAGGTGTGCCGCTTAAGGCCAGCTGGCACAGTGTCCATGACTCTTTGAAACGTCGCTGGTGCTGTGCACAGCCCAAACGGCATCACCTTGAACTCGTATAGGCCGTCTGGGGTTATAAATGCAGTCTTCTCTAGGTCTCTCTCGTCCACTTCAATTTGCCAGTAGCCAGTCTTCAGGTCCATCGAGGAAAAGTACTTCGCGTGGCAGAGGTGGTCGAGGGCGTCGTCAATTCGGGGGAGGGGGTACACGTCCTTTTTCGTGATTTTGTTCAGTCGCCGGTAGTCAACACAAAACCTTAATGTGCCGTCTTTTTTCTTTACGAGTACGACGGGCGCAGCCCAGGGGCTTTTAGATGGCTGTATAATGTCGTCGCTGAGCATGTCGTCGACTTGAGTCCGGATGGCTTCCCGTTCGTGTGAAGAGACGCGGTACGGTGACTGTCGGGTAGGTCGGGCTCCATCTTCGGTTATTATTCGGTGCTTCGCTAGAGGGGTCTGACGTAGTTTTGTGCTCGACGAAAAACATTCGCTATAGCGACGTAGCAAAGCCAATAATTTGTTCCGTTGTTCTTGCGGTAGCGCCGGATTCACGTCGAAGGGCTGCGGGAGCTTGAATGTTTCTACGGGTGTGCGTTCAAAGTCGGCGACTGCGATCACATCCCTTGCTTCTTGTGTTTCTTCGAGGAACGCAATTCCAGCTCCCTTGTTTAGATGCTGGTACTCTTCGGTGAAATTAGTGACCAAAACGTGAGATTGGCGTTGCTTAAAGTGCGCAATGCCTCTTGCGACGGAGACACCGCGGTCGAGAAGCAACCTTCGATCACTTTCTACGATAGCGTCGATGTCAGAAGCAGCATCCTCACAGTAGACGGCGATCATCAAGCTTGCGCGGGGTGGCAGGGTGATGTGATCGTCGGCGATCCTGACAGCAGCACGGTGATCGGGGTTCGGCTGCGGCGTCGTGGAGTGATTGGAGGAAAATGTTATCGACTTGGTCTGCAGATCAATTATTGCGCCGTTGTCCGTCAAAAAGTCCATTACGAGAATCACGTCGCGGGAGCAGTTAGGCAGAACGACGAACGCCGCAGGGTACGTTGTGCCGTCTATGGTGACGCGCTACGCAGAGACCGCCGCTCTTCCGAGGGGGACTGCACAAGAAGTGGCGAAGTTCTTTATAAGCCAAGTTGTGCTGCGACATGGAGCCCCGGAAGTCCTAATCACAGACCGCGGAACGGCATTTACTGCGGAGCTGATGCAAGGAGTATTACGCTACAGCAACACGGATCACCGAAGAACGACGGCGTACCACCCCCAAACGAACGGACTAACAGAACGTCTGAACAAGACAATCGCAGATATGCTGTCAATGTACGTTGACGTTGAACATAAGACTTGGGACGAAGTGCTCCCGTATGTCACGTTTGCGTACAACACGGCTATCCAGGAGACGACGCAGCTGACGCCGTTCGAGCTTGTCTACGGTAGAAAGCCGACTACGATGCTCGACGCCATGCTTCCGCACGTAGAAGACGACGATCTCAACGCCGACGTCCACGAACATCTTCAACGTGCGGAGGAGGCCCGCCAGCTCGCTCGAGTTCGTATAACGGACCAGCAGCTGGTGGATGCGGGCCGCTACAACCTCCGACGCCGAGACGCCGAGTACCAACCAGGGGATCGTGTGTGGGTTTGGACTCCCATCCGACGACGCGGACTCAGTGAGAAGCTCCTGCGACGCTATTTCGGACCCTACCAGATTCTACGACGTGTTGGCCAACTTACCTACGAAGTGATCCCTGATGGTGACTCCGGCACATCACGACAACGCAGGCGGCCTGAAGTCGTCCACGTGGTTCGCCTAAAACCTTTCTACGGACGATGACAAACTTTTATTTTCATTGGTTCGGACTGTCGCTTATGTTAGCATCGGGTCGATGCACTCTTAGAGGGGGGGTAATGCCGCGAACCATACATTGGGTTTGTTTATTTGTGTTTTGCTTTTACCGCCCGGCTGCGCCGGTCTGCGTTATCTCTGCGCCAAGGGAAGCGCGTGTTCCATTCTTTCTTTTTGTGCCGCATGTGTTATCTGTTGTGATAGGGAGAGCATTCCGATCTTACGTGAACAGCCCAGAATAATCTTCTTGGATCTACTATGTTCTCGATGCGAATCGACGTTTCGAGAACCACGCGCGCCGAAAGATAAAAAGCCTGCAGTGCGGACACCGGGGCATTCGATTCTGCGACGCTCGCCGACGCACGTACGTCACTTTGTTGACCACTGCTTCGCCGCCTCTGTATTCTTTTCAGTTGTGAGGGGAGCACAAGTTCGCTCCAATAAACTTGTTTCTTTTCCAAACAACTGCTTCGTCCTTGGCTACGTGACAATATACATACATACATACATACATACATACAAACATACATACAACAATGCGCCAGATAAAGTAAAAGAGAAGGATAGAAACAAATTGCACATGTGATGTTATCTTACAACGGTAGAAACCTTGGAGGAAAACGATAACTGTGACCCATCAAAAACATCGAGATCAAGAAAAAAAATTATAAAGACTTTGTATCCTGTTGAGGGTTGAGTGCTGCGAGAGGCGGGTAGTACAAGAAACGGCCTGCTCTCTCTTGTTTGCTTCCGCGGAATCCGAAAATTAATACTGTTGTGCAGTATAGGACAGGATATAGTACCATGAACGAGCTTCAAAAGAAAGAAGAGATCGGCGCGATTTCGCCGGCGGCGAAGTGAAGGCAGTGACAATTGTTCGATGGTTTTTGAGCACGAGCCAGAGTCATTTTTAGCGAAACGATGGTTGTACACGCTTTGAAATTTTTTCTGGACACGCTCAACTACGTTACTTAAGGAATTAGAGATGCCATTCCAGATCACAGATGCATACTCAAGTTGAGGAAGACATATTGCGGTGTACAATTTGCGGAGTGGCATAGGAGAATTGAATTCTCTCGATATTCTGCAAACACAGCCGAGAGAACGAAGACCCCGCATAGCAACACACTTAATATGACCTGAAAAATGCAAGGTGCTATCAAAGAGAACGCCGAGATCATTGATCTCACAAACCGTACATAAAGACACAGAATTGACAGAGTATAAAAAAGATACGCTAGATGATTTGCGAGTGAAACTCATGACTTTTGTCTTTGAAATATTGAGAGAAAAGTTATTGTTTTTACACCATTCTGAAAAAGAACACAAATCAGACTGCAACAAGCGACAGTCGTTAAATGAATGAATTTCCCTAAATATCTTTATATCATCTGCATACAAAAGGAAAGAAGAATTGCGAATGGCAGAAGAAACGTCGTTAACATACATTAAAAAGAGGAGTGGGCCTAATACCGAACCCTGAGGTACACCACTGGTCACTTTGTAAAAGGAGGACGTTTGGCCATTGACGGCAACATAACATGATCTGTCACGAAGTTAGCTATACAATAGATTCACAACAGCGGTGTCAACATCAAAATGAGCAAGTTTAACCATAAGCATTGAGTGACTGACTACATCGAACGCTTTGCTGAGGTCACAGTAAATGGTGTCGACCTGTCCTCTCTGGAATACAGGTGTAGATATTTGCGGCATGAAACTGGCAAGATTAGTGACGGTTGAGCGGCCAGGGACAAATCCATGTTGATTATTTTTCAACGAGTTTTTCACATTAAAAGACAGTATGTGTTGAAGGGCCAGCTCAAAAATCTTTGAAATGGCACAGAGAAGAGAAATCGGTGGATAATTCGAGACATCAGTTTTAGAGCCAGACTTAAATACTGGAAAAACACGAGCAATTTTCCACATGCAATTTTTCACAATAATAATAATATTATTAATAATAATAACAATATTAAATCAATCAATCAATGTTTATTATAGCGCCCAGGAACAGCGGAGGCCTTCGTGCTAGAGCACTCAGAGGGGAAAATGCAGCACTGTAGTACATCAACAATTTGCTAATTAAAACTCAGTGAGCAAAAAAAAAACCGACAAAAACGGCAAAGAAGATAAGAAATAAAATATTGCAATCCAACCGACTTTACACGATCCATTAGTGCTGGCGCACAGAAAAGGTATAAGACAGCAATGAAATACATCAACAGCTGGCAAATTAACAGTGAGTGAACAAAAAATAAGAAGAATCTACAACAACTTCAAAGAAGAATAAAAATACCATAGTGTAATTTTCGCCAACTTTACACAGTCAATAGAAACTGTAATGTCTGGTCTATTGCATGAAGACATCTTACAATAAGCGTAATTATACGGAAGGGTGAGTGAAAAGAAGAAAGTCTTTACAAGATCATGGAAGTGTTAATTTTCAGTTTCAAATGGACGCATAAATTGAATATGGCAACTTTTAATAATAAAAACGGCAGAAAAAGAAAAATTCTACGATAATTACAGTTGCAGTATCAGCACAATACACGAATAACCAAGAACAAGAACAAGCTCGGTGGAGTCAATGTACACGTCAGGACGATAAGTGAAGAAAAAGAGCACTTCCAAGATGAACCTATTGTGTCACAGCTAACAACCCGGCCAAAAACTTCCGAAGAGGACGCTGAAAGATATCGATCTTCTCGGAGCGAGCATAATGCAGATGCTGCATCTTTTGAATAGAAGAACGTGGGCTGAAATCTCCAGCTGCTTTAAAAGGGTGGGCGAGCCTTGTAGCTTTTTGTGGAATGCGAAAAGTGATTGATTCAAGTAGTTCCGGGCATAACATAATACCATGAAGCAATTTGTACATGAAAAGAAGGTCTGAGTGGGTCCGCCGGGAACTTAGAGAAACAGTTATAGGGATAGGCTCCGAAGGAAAACGATGCCTAAATATTGATGAAAATTTGGTCTGTACACGCTCTATACGTTGACAGTTGGAACTACAGGTTCCATTCCCAACGACAGAAGCATATTCTAGTTGCGGAATACAAACAGTTCTGAATAGTTTGAGGAATGAATAAGGAAACCTGAATTCTCGTGAAAACCTTCATACAGCCCCAAGACAGCGGAGTGCCAGCCTAGTAAGTTGAGTGACATGAGGTGAGAAAGTTAAGGCACTGTCGAAAAGCATGCGCCGAGATCTCTGATCTCTTCAACTCTAGACAAGTAACCGCCGTTAATACTGTAGCAGAATGAAGTGCGGTTCGTTTTTCTGCTGTAAGACATGACCTTTGTTTTTGTAGAGTTAAGATTTAATCTATTGTCAGAGCACCACTTAGAAAATGAGGATATATCTTGTTCCAGGGCAATGCAGTCAATAATGAACTCAATCCGTCTGAATATTTTAATGTCGTCAGCGTAAAGAAGGAAAGAAGACATCCTAATTGCGGCTGACACATCATTAACAAAAATGAAGAATAAGAGAGGCCCCAACACCGAACTTTGAGGCACACCTCTTGTTGATATATACAGAGCAGACGTCTGCCCGTTAACGCTAACGAAACTGAATCGATTATCTAGATAACTACCCAAATATGCCACGAGTGCCGTATCGATTCCTACCTGTAAAAGCTTTTTAAGTAACAACCTGTGGCAGACAAGGTCAAATGCTTTGCTCAGATCACAGTAGACATCGTCGAGCTGGCCCCTCTCAGAAATGGCTGCCGAGGCCTGCTCCATGAAGCAGGAGAGATTAGTTTTGGTCCAGCTTCCTGATATAAAGGCGTGCTGTTTACTTACAAGGAGATTCTGTACAGAACTTGACAGTAATTTGTACAGCGCTGTCTCAAATAGCTTGGAACAAGCACAAAGGAGAGAAACTGCTCTGTAGTTTGTTGCATCCGATTTGGAGCCTGACGTGAAGCTAGGACGCACTCGAGAAATTTTCCACGCGAGAGGGAACACGTTTGTTTTTAGACACTGGGTTAATATCACAGTCAAAACAGGTACAAAAATTCTGCCGTATGTTTTGAGAATAGCTGGAGGTAATCCGTGGCTCCACATGACAATGACGATTTCATGCGCTTTAGGCTCTCCAAAACCAACTGCTCGTCCAAAAGCACTAAGCTAGAGCCTTGTACGCGATTTAACAATATGTTCCTTTCAGAGATGTCACGCTGGCCGCATGTGGCACTGAAGTGCCGAACAAAGTGGTTGGCGTCATTATGAACTTTTTCCCCAGAGGAATCTACAAGATTGAAAAGATCATACGAGTTGTTCCTACAAGACCGAATGTATCTCCAAAATGTTCCAGTCTGAGAATTCGCACTACTCTCTACAGAATCAAGATAGGAGCGCTGGTCCCACTCATAAACGTTTTTACATAATTTACGGCAAGAGCGGAAGTTCTGTTTCCATTCGTCAATCCCGGTTTTCTTGTACTTTCTGTGGCAGCGGTCTTTTAATTTAAAGGTCGTACGAAGTTCTTTCGAAAACCAATGGGGGTGCTTGGTGTGGTTTGGTTTATACTTGGGAATAAATTGGTCCATACCTCTTTTGACAGTTTCGGTGAACCCTCCGACCTGTGCATTGCAATCAGGGAGTTCTTGAATTTCAGACCAATCAAACGAAGAAAAAAGCTATACAAGCCCATTGTAATCCCCACGGGCATAACAGCAGGGAGAGAGATCATTTTCCTTTAGTGAGGCACCACACTGCCGAATTGATACGTGAGCAGAAACTGGAAATGGAGGATGGAGCTTGTCGTGTTTGACAAGAGAGATATCCGCCATTGATACTATGACAAATCCTCGTTTAAGTAAAAAAAAAGCGCAAATCCAAATTGGGTCTCTAGCTTTATAAAACGGGCGTCAATTCGGTTGCTTCGTTTTGACATGGTCCAAGTGAATGCAAGCAGCAGGTACCTATTTGTGCCTCTCACCCCAACCCTAAATTCGGGCTCACGGAGAGCATACCCAAAATTTGAAGGGGCCATTTCATTAAAATGGTGTGAAATCACCTGAAACTGGTTTGAAATTGTTAAACTCACCCTCAACAGTGAGCGGGATATTGCTTTGTGGAACGCAGTGCAAAAAGTGCAGGAAAAAATAAACATTGACCAATATACCATTTTGGGGGCCGACACACGACACGAGAAGATTTGTTTTGGCGAGGTGACATCGCAACTTTACACCAATCAGTGTTTTTAGTACATTCTGCAGCAAGTGCCCAATATTTACTGGATGCAACCATATCTGCCATAGAACCACCTTGTTTGCTTAGTATTTTAAAATGAATGAATCCATGCTGGGAATTTAAACATGTCCAGGTGTCGTCACACAACCTTTCGGAAATTATCCTAAATATCCACTTTCTGAAAAGAAATAAAATAAAGCAAACCTTCTTCGTGTACATGGCCACCTATTACGCGATAAGATGGGAGACATAATTAAATAATTAGCCTGCACCTAACCAGGTCGCGGTCATCCTACTTTCCGATATGCAATCCTACTCAGTGTGGCTGTCAGCATGCATAATACAGTACGTCAGACATTTGCTTACGGCGTATCTAGGCGAGAAGGTTTCCCTAAGGCTTACCAAGGTTTCACTTACAAAGGTGTTGGTTTACGTAGATCGGTTCGGGAATGCCCAATTTGATTTCATTTTCTCTAAGACGCACATTTTTTGCTTTTGCAGAACAGCTTCCCGCTCGCCTCGTGAATTAGGCTGAACAATACAGTTCATTTTGTCAGCGACCCGCGCAGGTACACGGGGGCACATCTGGAATGTCCGATTTCACATTTGATTTACGAACGGCTTGTCCACGTTTGGAATTGGTTCCAGTACCAGATTCCGTTTTTGCGTGAAAGACGCAGTGGAATTAAGATCAAGGTTTCGGGAGTACTGTTTGGACTGACCAAACATGTGTCAGAACACGTGCGTTGTTATTATTCTTTAAGCTCTGCTCATAAATGCTTTGCTATCTGATTCACCAACACCATACTTCTCTTCTTGTCCGTGGTCAGATTTTTCTGCGCCTATGGCGGTGTTCATATACTGTTGTGCACGGATACGAATGTGTGCCGCAATTGATTACGAGTATTTTTCACTTAGGGTTAATTTATTGTGCACCTTCTGGTCAGGAACGTATCTGTGGTTCTATAGTCTCGACCAGAAGGCAAACCCTAGGTACCATAAAGTTTTTCGATCCTTAGGTTGACGTCGACATCGGATCTGATCGGTGGACGTTTGCTCCGCTGCACATTGACATACGCAATTCGCCCATCCGGGCGTATTCTCCGCCAATACCGTACTATTAGGCAGCATGTGATGACTTCCTTCAGCATTCCGGTGTTCCGGTCACACTCAGCACCCGTCCATCTCCTTTATTCTCTCCGAAACGAGGCTGACATGCAAAAAACAGCATAATATTGGAAAATGTATAACATCGAACTGTCGAGTACTGCGGATCAGATTGAATTACCCACGCAGCCAAATAGATTAGAGGAAGTAAATAAAATGGCATTTATTGGTGCAACGCGGCAGCGATCGATGAACCTTCAAACATTGGGTGTAAATAAATAGCAACGACAAATAATCTAGCTATACCCAAACGCATTATTTACACACGCAATTACGATCTGGGTGCATATACTCAAGAAACAAGAAATTATTAGGGGAGCGATTTTATACCGGAATATTGGCAGCCACCATAAACCGGAGAAACTACTTTTGGTATAGAGTTAGCTGGCGAAGTGCGTATATTACCCAAAGAAGAAGTTGAAACAGCTCTCACGGGCTTGAAATGATAAAATTCTTCATTTGGCGAAAGCATATAGGTGGACTTTTTAAATGGAATAATACACTGTATCTGAAATACCTGCTGCGCTATTTGCAGAGTCCCTAGAGAATCAAAAACTGACAATGCTCTACAAAAACGCTTCACAAGAATGGGGAAAAGAAACACTTCAAGACTTACAGCCCCATTACCCCACTCTTAGTTTGATACCAGCTGTTTACCAAAGAAATGGCAAATCGAAGAAGTAAGAGCCAATACTCGGATTAACCTGGGTTCGAGAGAAGGTACACATGAATGCATCACAGCCATGCCGGCTATCAAATGATCGAAAAATCATCAAAGTTCTTAAAAATACGCAGATGGCGTTTGGACATGACAAAAAAGTTTTTTATTCAATAGAGCAAACCTAAATAAGAAGCCTAGACGACGCATGTAAACGAAGTTCCGGTATGAAAATACGCAACGAGCAAAGCAAGAAATTCTCCATTTCTAGAGGCGACTGATGGGGTAACACCACATTCCTGTAAGTGTTCACATCTTGTAGGGAGGGGTAATCAGCAAGCTTGGCAGTTAAAATAAAACTACCAAAAAGGTTTTATACGTGTCGTTTTTCGTTTGCCAATAACATTGCTTGCTTACCCTGTCTGCAGAGCACCTGATAAATGATTGAGACACTATATATATAAAGCAAAGCTTTCCGTGTAAAATATTAAATAATTTTAATGTAATAATGTCCGAACATGCAGAAAGCGTCCTGTGCAGCACGCATAAGAAAACAAGTGAAAAAACAGAAGATTATAACAGCCTCGGCCTGGTCGATTATGGTGAACCCAAAGCAATGCGGTGGAGAATAAATAATGCGGTGGAGAACAAAGATTCGGTAGAGAACCAACCAATGCGGTGGAGAAGTATGGACTGGGGTCCAAGCAGGAACAACTGCAGGATAAGAAAGAGGAAGCTACTACTATCAATGAAAAGTGGAATAAACAATCAATGCCATATGGCCGTTTGTACATAAGAAGCGGAGATTTCAGTCCTCAGAAAGTGAGTTTAAAGCAATCATAGTGCCACCAACCATGTTTTGGGGTTGTTTATGTTCGTGTTTTCCGACCGGCCGCGGCGGCCTTGTTGTCTGTGTTATCCGTCGGCCAAGTGAAGCGCATGTTCAATTCTTTATGCCGCATGGGTTATGCCCTGGAATAGAGAGAGTGTCACGAACTGAAGTCACCAGCCTAGAATCATGTTCTATGATGTGCAGCGTTCAGGATGCAATTCGACTGTTGTAGGAGCCCTCGCTCCGAGAGATAAGCATACGCCGCGGCATTCGACTCACCCGCGCTCGATTCGTAAATCAAATGTCAGCATGCATAATACAGCACGTGAGACATTTGCTTACGGCGTATCTAGGCGAGAAAGTTTCCCTTAGGCTTACCTAGGTTTCACTTACAAAGGTGTTGGTTTACGTAGATCGGTTCGTTCGTTCGTAGATCGGTTCGTTCGTGTTGAGTGCTGCTTCGCCGTCTGCATTCCTTAAGTAGTTAGGGGAGCACAATTTCGCTATAATAAATTTATTTTCCCTGAAGGCAACTGCGTCGTCTTTGGCTCAGTGACATCTGGCGGGGTTCTGGGTACATGCACCCTAAGCCCTCTCAAGGCCGACAAGCAAGCCCAACTCATGTCAGCCGCCAACAGCAAGGTCTTCAGCAAGAATTGGGACTGCTTCCGGATAAAGTGAAGAAAGAAGACTTCGTGAAAACCACCATGATCAACGCAGGCACCATTACCAGCGTTTCCAATCCGGCCCCCATTCTTCAGCAAGCCAGGGAGCCCCCTTCATTCCATGGGTCACCTTCGGAGTATCGCGAAGACTGGTAGGAGCAGGTCGAACGGTTCAGGCTGTTTAACCAATGGGACGACTCGAAAACAGTGAGGAAATTGTTCTTCTAGCTTGAGGACTCAGCAGGGTTCTGGTATAAAACCATGAGGGCTCCCTCGAGTCTTAGAACGATTTCAGAGCGAAAGTTTTAACCACGTGCACCGCGGTTGTGCGAAAAGAGCGGGTCGAGGTATTGCTGCAGACGAGGACAGAACACCCTAACGAAAAAATTGTTGAGTTCTGCGAGGAGTTTTCGAGGCGTTTGAGGAGTGTTCACTCTTGCATGGCGGAACAACAGAAGTTACGCTTGTTATTGCGTGGTGTAAAGTAGCACCTTTTTGTTAGACTTGCCTTCAATCCGCCAAAAACCGCCTCTGAATTTGTGACCGAAGACAGCACGATTGTTTAGGCCGTCGAAATTCGTACTAAGCAATATGCCCGCAGCGTTTGGGCGGGGCCAATGCGAACTACGTCACAAGCACGCGGATTCTGGGCACACAGCCTATGCGAGACTAGCCGCGCAGTAGTTAGAGAGGAGCTGTGGAAACGTCTCCAAGCGCCGCCGCAACCCCAAGTCGCTTCTATTACCGACGTCATGAGGGAAGTTCAGGAAGCGCTAGGAACTTCAATGACCCCGCGAGCCACAAGGAATTGCCTACGCAGCTGCGGTCCATCGACCTCACCCACCTGCACCCTATCTTCCCGAAAGCGGCTCTCGGTCTTCCCAACTACACGTCAAATGAAAAACTCACGAATCTTTGCGTGTCTAACACTTTTGAAGAAATTTGTGAAGCTGCCCTTGTTTCACAAAAGGAAACGCTGCAAAAGACGAGAACGGGCAGGGCCATTCTTCAAAGAGTAGGCTCCAGGTTAGATGTACTATCAATGATCGATAAAGAATACCTAAGCAATGCCGCCAGGGAGAATTTGAAAGCACTCCCCATTCCAAGAAACATGGACCCCAACTTACATAAAGACAGGTGGAAAGCCAGTGTCAATTTCCCACGCAGAAAGTTGCAAAAAACCCCAAAAACCCAAACGTTTGTGGGGAGCGCCTTGGCAAGACACCTTCTGGCCTAGAGGGTGTTGTCCAGAGCCCCACGCCGCGAGCTCCCTTCCCTTGCCCTCCTCGCCGGCCGTGCGGCTACCGGGCCGTGGTACCTGGGGACGTCGGGGCCCGAAAGATGGCGCTGGCGGACACGGGGCAGCGGGCAGTGGGGTGAAGGAGCGGGCGGTGGTGAGGAAGAACCGCGCGCGGGGACTGGGGACTCGGGGGGGGGGGACAGAGTGTTCTTGGCTGGTGTGCGTGTGTATGCCCGGACGATCATGTGAGTAACAAGTTTCTCATTGTACTCAACCGCAGTGTGCCTCATTTCTGGACGGCCGTAGAGAGCAGGACCACATCTGGCGCCCAAGCGTAGGGCTGATTTCAAGCCCACCAGTGGACATTGGCTCTCTGCGGCGGCCGGGAGGGGGCCCACTGCGGTTTGAGCCGGCATTCCTTTTTTCCGGAAAGAAAGCGCCATTTTGGGCACTAGGCTTCACGGACCTTTCCGCCGTATAGATGCATGTATGATAAATCAGTTGGCCTTGTTTTGGTTTCTTAGTTTAGTTTTCACGGTGGCTGCGAAAGCCTGAAGTCTTTTTGCGTTCTTCATTCTGTGTTTGTGTAACAGCCTAAGTGACTACATTACATCGTGGGTATATATACGTAGCGTCTTGTAGGCTTGTAGAAAGGTATGTAGCGCTTCAGAAGAAGTCGTTCGTGTCTTCTGATGCGCGCCTATTGCAGTTTTTTTTTCGTATTTTGATGTGTGTTTGCTTGAGTTTTTCGTCATATATTGTCTGGATACCTCTCTTGCCGTTGTAGATTTCCGAATGTGGTTTGTTTGTCGCGTTGCGTAGGTAGCTAGCGCGGAGTGTTTTGTACCGGCGTGTGTGCAGTTTGGCGTTGTAGACATAGTTCGCTCGCGATGGCCCCGACCACAAGGAGTGAGTCGGTACAAAAGGAGAGCCCGCAGGGCTCGGGGGAAGACGCGGCGGCGGACGCCGTTGTGCGGGAGGCTGCTGAGCAGTTGCAGCCCGCAGATCTCGCCTCTATTATGAGGCAGATGACCGCGATGTTCGCGGAGATTACCCGAACGCTCGGTTCGGCGCTGGTGGCCCCCGCCGCGGCCCCAGTAGCGTCAGGTTCGCGGCCGCTCCTTAACGTTGAGGTCCCCTAATACTCCGGCTACGGTGACGCGAAATCGGTGTACAAGTTCCTTCAACAACTCGATTCCTACCAAACGGCGCAGGAGCATCGGAGGAGGATGTGCTGAGGCAAGTCCTGCCCGTAGCACTGGTAGGAACCGCTGCGCGGTGGAGGCGCTGCCAGCCGGCGTTCACGTCGAGGGCAGATTTCAAGGACCGATTCCGCACGGAGTTCCTACCACCCGATTACGAACACCGTATGAGGGACGAGCTTGCACTTCACAAGCAGCACCCTCAGGAGAGCCTCCTCGAGTACGTGCGGGCGATGCAGGAGCTCTACGAACGGGCCGACCCAGCGGCAGCCGACGCGGACAAAGTAGCACGGGTGTGCAGGCAATGCCACCCGCGTTTCAGACCGCACTTGCGGGGTCGGAGTTTCCTAACCTCGAGGCCCTCGCACAGGAAGCGTGCATAGTTCAGGCGGATCTGCTCACCGAGCTGCGCGACAGGCTGCCGCCGAGGCCCGGAGAATCGCTCGAACCGGGTTGCGCTTGGTCAGGAGCACCGGTGCCTAGCGCCCATCAGGCCGAAACAATGGACGTGAGGCAAGATACTGCAGTTGGGAACTCCACCACTCTCAGGGCGCTAGACCCATACTCTTACGAGCAAAGGCGCCATTCGGGGCTGGAAGACCGCTGATCGGCCCCTCGGCAAAACGCCGGCTTTCGAGGACAACGGGGAGCTAATGGCGGCCACCCAAACTCCTCTCAAAGAAACGACGCAGGCGTAGGAAGGGGGCAGCAGGACGAAACGGCCCGTTTGTGCTGGTTTTGTCACAAGCCTGGCCACTTTTCCCGTCAATGCCCCGATAAAATGTGTAGCACGCAAGGAAATCCGCATCGCCGGCGACGGTGAAGGGCGGTGGCTCGTCATCGCCGGCGGGAAGCGAGAAGAGGGGGCCAGACAGAGGGGTCGCGAGGGAGCCCCCAGGGCACCCCGAAGCTTGCGTCGACGGGCAACTGGCTCCCTACCCATGCAGGGCGCAGGGAGACCCCTCTCCATCTGCCCCATTCATGCGAGTGCAATTAGTTGGTCAAAAACTTTTTCACTGGTCGACACGGGCTCGACGGTTTCTCTCATCGGGGACGAAATCATCGAATCCTGCCGGAAAAGAATAATCCGGGTCAGGTCCGCTGGGACAACGTTGAGCTTAGCAGCAGGGTCAGCGAAAGTAGAGGGAGCCGTTAGAATTACGCTCACTTTGGAAGGCAAGAAGCGCAGGCCGCGTTTTGTTTACTTGCCTGGCTTGTCTACCTCGGTCATACTGGGGAGAGACTTCCTTTCAAAGGAGGGCGTCATGCTCGACATGGGGAGGAACGGCTACCAGTTTTTGGCCGCTAACCCAGATTTTTCCTTTCGCGAACACGCCGACGCCCGGTTTACGACCGCAGCCGGCAAGCAATATCTACTGTGCCGTGGAGGGCCACAGGGATGCGTCAGGACAGATGAGTGCCGAGGTCGAGGCGATTGTCGCATCTTTTGCAGGATCCGATTATCACCGCCGAATGTTGGCGGAAACATTGCTCCCCTTTTCGGATTGCTTTACCGAGAGACCTGGCTTGACAGATGTGCTAGAGCACGAGATAGACACGGGTGATCCTCGGCCATTCCGGTTCAATCCGAGGCTGATAAGTGCCCATAAAAGGAAGCTCCTCGACTGCGCACTAGATGAAATGATCGAGACAGGCGCAGTGAGACCCACACGAAGCCGCTGGCCATCTCCCGTAGTCTTGGCACTGAAAAAAGACGGTTGAGTGCGACTGTGCGTAGACTATAGAAAGGTCAACGCACTGACCGGGAGAGATGCGTACCCTTTTCCGAACATTCAGCCGTTGATAGATCAGCTGGAAAACGCTCGCTACTTCACTGTGCTAGACGCTAGTAGAGGCTACCTGCAGATTCAAATGCCCGAAGCTGACATCGAAAAGACTGCATTCACCTGCCACCGCAGGCTCTTCGACTTTACTCGACTCCCGTTTGGCTTGTCGAACGCTCCTAGTTCGTTCATGCGGTTGATGGACATTGTCTTGGGGGACGCGAGGTACAACTAAGCGATGGCCTACCTGGATAATGTGGTGATCTATTCTGAGACTTTTGAGGAGCACCTCGTGCACTTGAGTTCCGTCCTGTAACGCATGAGGAAGACTGGTCTGACGATCAACCCAAGGAAAGTGCGGCTGCATCTGCTAAGGTTCATCTGTTGGGTTTTGTCGTGGACAATGGTACCCTGAGACCAAACGATGAGAAGCAGCAGGCCATCCTTAGCTACCCTCGACCACTAGACGTAAAAAGCCTGCAAAGGTTTTTGGGCATGCTTGCTTTTTACAGGCAATTCATACCACACTGTACAGAACTCGCACGGCCTCTTTACAAGCTGTTGCGTAAGAAAGTAAAGTGGGTCTGGGAAAAGGAACAAGAGGATTCCTTCGTTTCTTTGGCTTGCGCAATACCGAACACGCCTAGTTTGCGCCTTCCCGACCTGAATAAACCGTTTGTTTTGCAGAGAGACGCTAGTGACTACGGTGTATGAGCTTCTTTGTTGCAGGAACGCGAGAGCGAGCTGCGGCCAGTCGCTTTCGCGAGCCGCACGCTCACACCGGCGGAGCGGAATTACTCCGTAACCGAAAAGGAGTGCTTGGCTATCATGTTCGCATTGTCGAAGTCGACATGTAGCTAGATGGAGTGGTTTTCACCGTGCAGACGGATAACCAGGCACTGACGTGGCTGAAGGGGCTTAAAAACCCCGCAGGCAAGCTCGAGCTTGCTCTACCCCGATTGTGTACGCGTAACGTTACAACGTCGAGCAAGCTCGACGTTGTAACGTTACGCGTACACAATCGAGTACTGCCGAGGCTGCACCAACAAGGTAGCCGATGCTTTGTAGCGCTCGCCGCTGGAGGCGGGTGCACGCGCGACGAGCAGCCCCGATGGAGGCGGCGGAAGCGCGCGCGCCGAGTTGAGCGGTTTCATTGGCGGCGCGCGCAGCCCGAGAGGGGGAGGAAAGGGCCCGACAAAGGAGTCGACGCCGGCCGCAAAGGGAAAGAGAAGCGGCATCTCGCAGCGGCGATTTCTCGCCCCACGAGAACGGTTGACAGAAAGGAATCTGTCTTTGGGGGAGGTAGTGAGTAAGGAAGAGCTTATTGAGGCCCAGAAAGCAGACGTTCTGTGCCAGCGGGTGCTGAAAAGGCTAGCGAGCGGCGTAGCTTGCACCGGTAACGCTGATGGGTTCGACGCGTATCTGCTGGGCAACAATGGCTTATTACTTCGCTACATTCCCCAACTGGACGACGAAGAGGCGGTTTCATCCCCCTTTCGAGTCGTGGTCCCAAGGAAGTTGCGGAAACGGTTCATGCGGTACTTTCACGACTCAGGGCTGGCTGGACATGGCAGCGGCAGTAAGTCTTACGACAAGTTATACCGTGTCGCGACCTGACCAGGCATGAGGAGAGACGTAATGAGCTATTCCCGCGCTTGCCCTCTTTGCCAGGCAGCGAAGCCGCACGCTAAGAAGCCTGAGGGTTTCATGAAGCCGGTGGAAAGCAGCTACCCATGGCAGATTGTAGGATGTGACTTCATGGGACCCCTCCCAAGATCCACGCGAGGAAACCAGTTCATTCTGGTTATAACGGACCACTTTTCTAAGTGGGTGGAGTTGTTTCCCCTTATTAAGCTAACGTCGGAGCGGATTGTATAGACGCTGTTGGAGACATTTACTCGTTTAGGCTTTTCTCCGACCTGATCACTGACAATGCTTCGTATTTCACAAGCAAAGTTTTTTCAGACTGTTGTCGAGCGCTGCACATTCAGCACAGGAAAACGAGTCCTTATTATGCTCAGAGCAACATCACTGAGAGGGTGAACAGGAACCTGAAGTGCATGCTGGTTGCGACAACCAAGCAGCATAAGGACTGGGACGCGCGTTTGCCTGAGCTGGCTTTCGCGACTAGGACTACCGTAAATAGGTCAACGGGTTTGACACCAGTTTACCTAAACTTCGGTAGAGAGATCCCTTTTTAATGGAAAATGCACTGCTGTACGCGGCAGCGGGTAACATCCCTTTTCTGTCGCAGTACGCGGCTAGGCTCTAGGAACGCCTTTTGGCAGCGCAACGAACGACTCGAGAGAATCTCGACGTGGCGCGCATGGAGCAAGCCGAGCAGTATAACAAAGGCCGTTGTCACCTTGTGTGCAACATCGGTGACCTAGTGCTAAGGAGAATGGACCCAATCAGCAATGCTGCGCGCGGTTTCACTGCAGCGCTCGCACACAAATGGCAAGGGCCATACCGAATTACGGCGCAGACGACTCTGCTCACGTATGAGATGCAGTCGCTTGAAAGCGACGAGCTGGTGGGTCCTCTGCACGTTAGCGATCTCAAGGCCTATCACGTTCGCACTGGTGATGACGACGAACAGGTGGTAGCGGAACCAGAAGGTGGGAGTCCCGCTACTGAGGAGAGAACGGCCGGCAATAGAGTTCGCACCAAGGAGGTTGTATAAAACTTCTGGTGTGGAGGGCTCCCATAGCCGGCAACGCGGGGAGGTGAAGCCGTTGAAACCGGTCGGCGGCCATATTGCCGTGGGTAGAAAGGGCGCTTAGCTGGTAGGGACGCTTAGTGTCTTGCGTGTTCCTTTGGGTTTACATGGGAGATAACGATAGCTAAGTTGGATTGTTCGATTAGGTTATTTGACAGAAGCCTTTATTTCGCCTTTCGCATAAAATAATGACGTGATTCGAGCAGCGAATTAGCGTTCGCATCTCTTTAAGTGGTGAAGAGCCGTAGTGAAGAGCCTATTTCTGTGCTAGTTCTGTGATAGAAACGTCACTATTGCTTTGATTTCAATAAAATCCGCCGCGGTGGCTCAGTGACTGAAGCGTTGTGCTGCTGAGCACAAAGACGCGGGTTCGATTTTGTGCCGCGGCGGCCGCTTTTCTGATAGAGGCGAAAAGCAAAAACGCCCGTGTGTTCGAGATTTCGGCGCACGTTAAAGATGCCCAGGTGGTCAGAATTAATTCAGAGCCCTCCACTACGACGAGCCTCATCGTCTGCGTTGCGTCGGCGCATTAAAACGTCATAATCAATCAATCTTTCATTTAAATAAACGTTTATTTGGTGTCTGTAAGGTTATAGGCCGCCCCTTAAGTATTAAAATGACATGTTGCACACCATGGCAAGAGGTGCCGCCTAAAAACGGCTACTAATTCCCGCATTTCACGCTGGCAAGGGCTCTACCCCTCTGTTCTAGCGTGATTAGAGGGCGCTTGCTTGTTCTAGCAGCAGTGCCGGAATTCATTAATGTTAATTACGCAACTCTCGCACCCAAACAAGCTTTGTCGGAGCTGTGTATCGAGACGACTTGTTTTTAAACAGTGCTGCAACATGCAAGTTCTTTGGTTCATACGGCATCCCCATTCATGGCACATGCACAAGGTCAAATTAAGTAGCATGCTGAGCTACACTTCGGCCCACACTTTAGAATTCTCTGTTTCCGTTCATCGCTGCCATTTCTAGCCTTTCCTTGTATTTTACAAAATGTATATGTAGTACCCTTAAGCTGGTCACAGCTGTTTCTTTATTCAGGGTACACAGTCTATACGATACTGTTTTTTTTCTCTTTTTCAGGGGGTTACTTAACTACATTCTCAAACCACGCACATTAGCACGCGATCAACCCGCTATTGAAAAGAAAACTGCGCGCAGGAGGTTGTTGGCGTTCACAGCCTCGCTAACCGCGTACGTTTGCACGCGCGTAGTGCCTGCTGTTGATTAAAACGGAGACGAACACGGGAGGGCATTGCATCAATGAATTGTACAAAGCTAAGCGAAATGGCTCGGCTAACCTCGCCTTTACAATTAAACTCCAATCAAAACCATGCGAGTACTCGCGTAAGGCGGGCTGAGGGCAAAGCAAATATTCGATGGCACTGTCTTGATTTATGTCGTTACTACACAGGGTGGTCAATTTTAGGTCGACAGGTTTTTTATAATTACAGGCTTAAATGTCCGTTAAAATCACCTCTACAGTGATGTTATGCACCCAGGAAAAAACAAAGGAGTTGGTAACTATTGATGTTGGTGGCCTAATTGACTAATATTCATTAATTATCTTTTAATGGCTGCAGTAAACCGGCATGTTTGTATTGCAAATTTAGGCTCAATCGTGTTTCTGGGCAGTATCATTTAGCAGAAATCTTCAAGCGCATCTGTACACCGAGATATTGAACTGCGAAGTTTAATTGCCGTTCGCATGATTACGTATGCAAGACAGTGAGGACCGGCACAAAGCCCCACCTGCCCATCCCACACATTTTTGTCACGTGCCTGCCGTGAATGGTTTTTAGGTTGACTACGGGGTGGAGGCATAGGCAAAAGTGATAACTGGCACCGATTCATTCTTGGCTGGCATTATCGCAATCTGCAGTACTCGGATCGCTATCGAAACACAAGAACAAAGGGGCGGAGCTCTACGCCGGTCCTCGTGGTCTAGCATGCGTAATCATGCGAAGGGCAGTTCGGATGCGGTAGAAGAATTCGGCCGAATGAAACTGCGCAGAAACACGATTGTGACTAACTTTGCAATACAAACGTGCCTGCTTAGTGCAGCCAGTAAAAAAATAATTAAACAATGTTAATTAAGCCACCGACATCAATAGTTAGCACTTATTTCTATGTCCCCAAAGGCGCACAACTTCGCTGTAGAGGTGGTCTTCCCGTAAATCTACGCGCCTTATTAAAAAGAAAAAAAACACCTGTTGACCTAATATTGATCACCTTGTATATATCTGAGCAAACACTGCATATAAATTAGTGCGCAAGCAGAAATTGCAGGACACATCATGTGTGCTGTAATTTCTGCTTCCGCACTACTGCCGTTGTTTAATAGTATATCACAAGCTTGTTTATTAGTAATAAACAAACACGTGATCTCGCGCAGTCGTGCGACTACTGACCACCGCAACTACGAGTGAAAACATTTGCATATCTGCGTGAACAAGTGCGTAAACAGGTAGGTGGATCGGCACCATACTGCACAAATAGTGGGAAAGTGTACACTTATAACGCGGTAGTACTCGTTACACACAAAACGAACTAAGCCCAAGGTTATCCCCGGCGTCTTCTTCACGCGATTAGCGCAGCCGAATGCGACACATGAGCACGGCATTGCTGATTTCTACAGCTTTGTGGTCCGAAGAATATTCACGACAAACTAAGGCATAAATACACTCATGCGAGCGTGTAACACCGCAAGACTTTCAGCAGGGAGCCGGAAGAACCCGACCGATGCGGTGCAGCTGCTGCGACGGAGTGAGTTTTTTGCCCAAGGCAAGATGGCGGCCGTCGGGGTCAGTTCTCGATAGCCGTCTCCACTCCAGAAGTTCTTACAACCTCCTTGGTTCGCCCCCATCGTTACGACCTGAGGGTGCGGTAGTGTCTACCCCCCACGGGTCCGGGTCTCACATGGTTCTACCACGGAGCAACCCGCAGCACAGCCACCGCTTCAAGTTTCATCGCGCCACCTGTGCGGTGGTGCCAGGAGTGGTTTTGTGCCTGGCCGTTACGATGACCCGCCGCGGTGGCTCAGTGGCTAAGGCGTTGCGCTGCTGAGCACAAGGTCGCGGGTATGATTCCCGGCCGCGGCGGCCGCTTTTCTGATGGAGGCGAAAAGCAAAAACGCCCGTGTGTACGAGATTTCGGCGCACGTTAAAGATCCCCAGGTGGTCAAAATTAATCCAGAGCCCTCCACTACGGCGCGCCTCATCGCCTGCGTTGCGTCGGCGTGTTAAACCCTACAATCAATCAATGGCCGTTACGGTGCCAGCCTGGTCCTGCCGACAGCGGGCTCTTCCGGTGCGACCCGGGAGCTTCGCACCACCGGCCTGGTGGTGCGGGGCGACACGTTCGTGCCTGGGCGTTGCGAGTCTGGCCCGGGCCTGCCGAGCAGAGGGCCTTCCTGGTTCGACCCGGGAGCTGTTGCCACGGTCCGGGGGTCCTGGTGCCCTTCGGAGATGTGAGGCGGCTGCGGTTCGCCTCCTGGTTCACGGCGGAGTCGTGTTCATGGGTTGGAGGCCTGCTGAGCTCATCGCGGAGCTGTAACCCTGGCGTGGAGGCGCCGGTGGGCGTAGAGCCTACAGCTCGTTCGGGGGCTTCGAGCCTCTACGAGCGCCCGTCAACCGGGTTTGCCCCGGGCTCATCGCGGTGCCTCCGGTTCTGCCGCCGAGCAGCGGAGATCGGGACAGCGGGACGCTGTCGAGAGGAGCCTGGCCGTTCCCTGGAATCCTGCGCCGGGCACCTGAGAATGCGCTTCTGCGGACGCCCACGTAGTAACGATGGCGAGAGAGCGGCATGCTGCCACATTTCGGCAGGTGGCAGCCCACCCACAGACGCACAGGGCGGCCCCAGGCGCCGACCAGCAGTTCGTCGTGCACTAGGAACCCGAGGACGTTCTTCAGTAATGGACCCGTATCCCGTGTTTGAGGGGGGGAAGAAGAGATGTGGGGAGCGCCTTGGCACGACACCTTCTGGCCTAGAGGGTGTTGCCCAGAGCCCCACGCCGCGAGCTTCCTTCCCTTGCTCTCCTCGCCTGCCGTGCGGCTACCGGGCCGCGGGACCTGGGGACGTCGGGGCCCGAGAGATGGCGCTGGCGTACACGGGGCAGTGGGCAGTGGGGTGAAGGAGTGGGCGGTGGTGAGGAAGAACCGCGCGCGGGGACTCGGGACTCGGAGGGAACAGAGTGTTCTTGGCTGGTGAGCGTGTGTATGCCTGGAGGAGGATGTGAGTAAGGAGTTTCTCATTGTAATCAGCCGCAGTGTGCCTCATTTCTGGACGTCCGTAGAGAGCAGGACCACACGTTGTAAATACATACTTTGCCTTTTACTACAAGACCAATGCTTCCCTAGTCATCGTCGACCAAGAAGTAGTAATCAGGGACTGCCTCACAATAACGAACACCAGCACAGAGGAGGCCGAAACTGGCGCCCTTCTATTGGCTGTAAGGTATGAAGATTTTCAAGGAAAAAGCCTGCAAATAAGTACGGACTCTAACAAAGCCGCACAAAGCATCATAAATGGCCGAATCCACAAAAGGCTCCCAAAAATGTTACTTCTAAATATCACTAAGTTCTAAAATATTATTTGGTAAGTTCTCCCGAGCAGACCAAGCTGCGTGAGAACTTACTAACCCCTCAGCCTGTAGTATTACCTTACTCACCCCTATCCCCAATACCTTCGGTGAGCGACTCAACATTCAAAGAAAAGCCAGAGCTCTCCTTCCTCCACCAGATAAAAGCTTAACAGCTGCAGAGCATCAGTCTCTTAGGCAAACAGATGAACACCTATCCCAGCATCCTCAGGCTATCCAAGGTGTTTACCGAGAAATTCTGAAACTCACGTAATACGTGCGGTGAAATATCCACCCTTTTTCATGCATCCTGGGGTTGTCGTACTATATGGCCCTCAGTAAACACCAACAAGTTATATGAGCTATGGGAGGCACCTCTCGCCCTCTCTGACCCTGGGGTTCAGAAGTATCTAATTTTTAGGGCCAAGACTGGGGCAGAGGAAACAGGGCCCTGGAAGGAGGGAACCTACCTTAGTTCAATCAAGACCTTTAAGTTCAAATAAACGTTTCATCTCTCTCTCTCACAAGAAGATCCATACTGTCGTCTCCTGTCACCGGTCCGACCACCTGTGGTGCAAACCCCCACCCCAAGGAAGACCGACGTGGAGCGAACGCCAAATAATCGTCTGCTGTGCTACCAGTGCGGAGAGCCCGAAGACATCTACCGTCGCTGCCCCTACAAGAGGCTCGCTTTGCGAGGGATCTCCTTTGAAGCACTATGATCCCGGGCCTGCCAGCGCGCAACCGAGGGAGAGAGAGAGAGAAAAGACTTTATTTCCGGTCAGACTAAGACCTATAAATCCAAGATTACCTGTCCAACGCCAAACAGTGTCCAGCGCGCTTCAACTGTTCACCGTCACCCTACCCATACCGATCGGAGCGGTCGATGCAACGCGGACCTTTTAGGGGAAATTAGAAGCAGCAACTTCTCCAGGTGAAGTTGCACGGCGTCGTAAAAATAAACACCCTTCAACGACGCAAGGACTTTCCAAAGACCATGATTCACGACGTGCACTTAGCCCGATGATCCGATTCAACCCGCACATTTCTCCCGTACCCGAAAACGACGACGACGATGACGACGCATACTACCCGACCGTGAACACCCACAAGCCGAGATACGACGCCCCGACGCACCCGCAACTCGAGGAAAGCGGCGTCCGACGTCCAGTTCTCCATTGATGGCTTTGACTTAGTCACGGCCACTTACACGGCAGCCGACTACTCTGTAATCAGCATCTCAGTAATCAGCATCTTAGATGCATTCCCATCTAAGCTGAGGAAAGTTACAAGTCAGGACGGTCCGCATATACGCCCGGTCCTCATGTAACGCCAAGTGGAAGGTGCACATCGCGTGTCACAATAGAGGGCACCACGTACCCTGCTGCGTTCGTCATTTTGCCTAACTGATCACGCGATGTACGTCTTGGAATTTAATCGCGCGGCAATAACTTGGCGATAACTTTAAGTTACAGCGGGGAAATAACGGATCTGCAGAGTTCGATAACTTTTTCCTCCGATCACTCCCCGACGCTGGTGCCGAAACCGGAAGGCCATGCTGCTGTGAAGCTCGCTGATGATCACGTCACCCTGTCATCCCACCCAAGGTTGATGATCACCGTGCACTGTTAGGATACTGCTCCTGACATTGAGGCTTTCGCGGAGAGTGGCCAAAGTTATGGTGTCGACCGCGGCGTCTCCGTCGCAAGAGACATTGCGCACTTCAAACAAAGCGAACCCCACGTTTTGGAAATAAAGTTCACCTAGGAGTATCAGGATTTAAACAAGGGCGCTGCAATTGCGTTCCTCGAAGAAACGCAAGAAACAAGTCAAATGATCGCGATCGCCAACTTTGAACGCGCACTTGCAAATGTTTTCAAGCTTCCGCATTCTTTCGACGTCTACTCGGCGCTGCCGCAAGAAAAACGGGAACAATAATTGTATCTTCTCCGTCGCTACAGCGAGTGTTTTTGTTGAACTCAAAATTACGTCAGACACTACTCGTGAAACATGGAATTACAACTGAGCATAGAGCCAGACCTACCCACCGTCACCGTATTTAGTATTTTTACCGGAGCGGGAAGCTATCCGGACACAAGTCCAACACATGCTCAGCGACGACATTATACAGCCATCGAAAAGGCCGTGGGCTATTCCGTTCGCACTCGCAAAGGAAACGAATGGTACATTACGGGTCTGCGTTGACTAGAGGCGACTGTACGAAATGCCCAGAAAGAACTTTTACCTCTTGGCAGGGATCGACAATGCCCTCGACCACCTCTGCTATGCGAAGTACTTCTCATGGATGGATCCAAAGACAGGCTACTACAAACTTAGAGTCGACGAGAGAGATCGAAAGAACACTGTATTCATAATCCCGGACGGCCTATAGGTTTCGAGTTGATGCCGTTTGGGCTATGCACGGCCGCCAGCAACGTTTCAAAGAGTCATGAACGTTGTGCTTGCTGGACTGTAGAGGCATACCTGCCTCTTATACATCAACCACGTTCCGGCATTTGTCCGGACTTTCGACCAGCACCTTGTAAGGTTTGAGTGTGTGCTCGAGGCCATCCGTACCTCGTGGTTGACGGTAAAGTATGAAAAGTGAAGCTTCCCTTACAAAGAACTCAAATTTTTGGGCCACGACGTCAACGCAGCGGGGAGTCTGCCTGACCCGACGAAAACTTCAGCAATAGCGAAAATCCCAACACCGAAAGATAAGACGGGCGTTAAAAGATTTGTCGGACTGTGCGCATACTACCGGCGCTTCGTCGCAAACGTATCCCGCATAGCAGAGCCACTCACCCGCTTGACGAAGGATAGCACTACGTTCTGCTGAAAAAACGCCCGAGAGTAAGCATTTTGCGAGCTGCAACAATGCCTGGAAAGCGTGCCCGTGCTCGCTCATTTCTACAAAAACGCTGCAACAAAAATGCACATGGACTTATTTCATATAGGCTTGGGTGCCATCCTCGTCTAAAAGCAAAGTGATTGAACAAAGATAAACGCCTATGCCAGCATGTTCTGTAAAAGCAGGAGAAAAACTATTCTGCCTCCGAGACAAAATGTCGCGCTATTATAAGGGCCGTTTTAAATTTTGCCTATACGTGTATGTTAGAACATACAAGGTTGTGACAGACCCCCATGGGCTGTGTTGGCTCACCATTTTTAAGGAACACTCTGGCCGTCTTTGGCGGAGGAGCCTGCGCCTGTAAGTTTTTGCAGTAAAATTCTTCTGCAGATCCGAATAGAAGCGCTCCGGCGCCGATTGCCTGTCCCGCGCCCCCGCCGAACCACCACCACAAGACTCAACTAAAGACCGCGCGTTCTTCGGAGTCGTGACAGAGAGCGACCTAGCCGCCCAGCAGCGTGACGACCCCGAGTGGGGCATCATGATGGACCACCTCGCAGGACGCAACGTCGCCGTTCCTAGGGGCTTCAAACGTGACTTACCAGCATCCAGTCTGAAAAACTCCGTCCTCGTGAAGAAGAGTTTCAGCCCCCGGAAGAGAACCAATTACCTGCTTGTCATAGCCGCCGACCTTTGTTACGAAATTTTGGAAGCGTGCCACGGCGAACGTCTTTCAGACATCTCGGCACAGCTCGCGCTATTGGAAAAAAATAAATGGGAAGTACTACTGAACCCGCATTAGATCCGACGTCACCCGCTACGTCAGGATCTGCCGGGACTCCGAGTGGCGAACAACGCCACCGACGAGACCCGCCAGACTTCTGCAGCCTAGCACCATCCCATCGAGGAACCTTCCAACTGATTGGAATCGACCTTTTGGGCCCGGTCCCTACGTCACGATCCCAGAACAATTAGACAGTCGTGGCGACAGACTACATGAATCGCTACGCAGAGACCACCGCTCTTAAGAGTGGGACTGCAAAAGAAGTCCGAAAGTTCTTCATAAGCCAAGTTGTGCTGCGTCATGGAGCCACTGCCTCCTTTGCGGCGCTCATGCAAGGAATCTTACGCTGCAGCAACACGGAGCAGCGAAGAATGACGGCGTACCACCCCTAAACGAACGGACTAACGAAACTTGTAGAAATAACCATCGCGGATAGGCTGTCTATGTGCGTAGATATCAAACATAACACTTTGGACGAAGTCCTTTCCTGCGTCGGGTTTGTGTTCAACACGTCAATCCAGGAAACTACGCAGATGACACGGTTTGAGCGTCTCTATGGCAGACGGCTGAATTCGATGCCTGACGCCATGCTTCCGCACATAGATGACGACGGCCTCAATGCAGGCGTACAAGGATACCTTCAGCTTGCGGAGGAGGCCCGCCAGCTGACTCGACTTCACACATCGGATCTGCAGATAGGGGATGCCGGACGCTACAACATCCGACGACGAGACGCCAAGTAGCGCCCATGGGGCGTGTGTAAATTTGGACTCTTATTCGACGACGTGGATTGAGTGAGAAGCTTCTGCGACGATATTTCAGAGCCTATCAGATTCTATAACGTGTTGGTTAACTTAACTACGAGGTGATCCCCGATGGTGGTTCCGGAACAACAGGACAATGCACGCGGTCCGAAATCGTCCCGGTGGTTCGAATGAAACCTCAGTAAGCATGATGCCGAACTTTTGTTGTTCTTGTTTGTCCCTACTGTCCCTAATTTTACATTGGATTGGTGGTCCCTTAAGGGGAGTAATGCCGTGAACCAGGTTTTGGGTTTGTTTATGCTTTGTTTTTGCCCACTGGCTCCGCCACCCTATGTTAACTGTGTAATCCATCAGCCAAGTGAACCGCATGTTCTATTGTATATACCCCAAGGGTTATCTACTTTTATAGAGCGAATGTCGACAACTAACGTCACCAGCCTAGAATATTCTTCTATTATCTGGAGCGTTCTGGAATCAATTCGACTGTTTGAGAAGCCCTAGCTCCGAGGGATAAATTACCGCAGAGCAGACGCCGCCGCATTCGACTTGCCGACGCTCTTTTGCGAATGTCAATTTGTTGACTCCTGCTTCGCGCCTGTATTCTTTCATTTGTTAGGGGAGCACATTTTCACTCCAGCAAACCTATATCCCTTAACGACAACTGCGTCATTTTTGGCTTCGTGACAATAGGTCGGGTCAGCAGTTCATATATAAAATTGATATGAGGACCGTCAATAGAACAGGAACGATCACCCGGTTGAGAGGACAAAAAAGCGTTCCCGTATATCAAAGTTGCAATATAATAATGATGGTTGGATGTTAATGCCGCAATACGAACTGGGAAAAAAACGCCAAAACAATGGGTATATATTAGAGGTGCAACCGTAAACACTAAGATAAGTCAGCAAAAACAAAAGTAAAATCCGAAAATGGCAGTAAGCATGGCTGGTGTATCGGGCCAGGGAGTAATCATGCAAGATATGAGGTTAGGTTTCAAGATTGGCCTTCTTCTAAATAATAAAAAACGCACTTGATAGAAAAAACGGGATCGTCACACAAAAAAACACGCTTGGTGTAATGGGACCTCTAGTCTGTATAGCAGTGGGAAGTGCTTGCGTCGTGTTGAGTGAAGTGATTTGCATTGAATTAGTATGTGTTGAATTGAACTACGAATAGGGCCTCTCCACACCTGCACACAGACGTTTTGAAGATCCCATGAGGAGATACAAGTGTGTGACGTGTGTGCCCACGCGTAACCTAGCGAGGGCAACGTCTGTGTATCTGTTGCGTGTGTCAGTGGTGTGTGGTCTCAAGCGAATTTTGTAACGTAGAACTTGTTATCTGTCTGTGCACTCCATTGTGTTTGCATCGGTTGGAAAGTTGGTGTCTGATGTTTGGCTTCATTCCTGAGTACCGACCTGTCGCGATGTCCACTGTATTCAAGAGTGTACAAGCAGTGGCCGCTCCATCTGCGGTTTCGTCCCCACCAATCCCAGGTTGGCCTGGAGCCCAACAGGAAGTTATTTGTAGGTTTGGTGCATATACAGAGAAGATGGTCTTAAAAACATGATTGATGACAAAGTTGTTGGAACGCTTTCTGGATGCAAGGGCACGGACAACTCTAAGAGAGGCTGTGTACACAATGTATTTTTCAGATTTGATGTTGGACTATGTGATTTGATACAATTAACATAAAGTATGCTTCCGCTGTGAATATACTGCTACAAAGATCCATTGTTTTACGGGCATGAACGTTTGGCCCATGCACAGCACAAGACGCAGCAGTTGTAGTCTTGGAAACGTCACTGTAAAACTCTGCACAATGGTACTTATCCTCCAAAACCAAGACGTGCTGCATAATCGCAATTCTTGGTCACCTGTTCTTGTTAAATTGCATCAAAGACCGGTCACATGACACAAGGCGGAGATGCCATGGGGGAGTGTAATCAATGATTAGTGTCTTATGGATGCCTGAAAAGGAGACTGCTAGCTCAGAAGCTTCTTCTCGCACTCCGAGAGGAAACGGCATGGAAATTGATGGACGAATAAAAACAGTTGCTTCAAGGATGCATCATTAATGGCCCGAGTAAAAGGATGATTTGTCATAGACATGATTTTTGAGGCACATAAAAAGTCTGGTGATCGAGGCACCATTCATGACATTCTACATGCAGACTTTGAACAGGGCTAGTGCAAAAAGCTCCACCTGCAAGGTGTAGCCGTAAATGAAGCACCAGGTCCAGCCGTTTTAGTGCCGTTTCTGTTGCCACCCCTATACAACACTGCCGTAGGCCAAGCGAGATCCCACAAGGCGCTATAAACACGCAGAAGGAGTTGAAGAGGGAACTTTAAGAATATTCATAGTTTTTAAGCATTTTTGTTTAAGATGTTTCAAGAGTTGAACAGATGTTAGTTTTTATCGAATATTAGGGCTAAAATCATGTGCACCTTTCTAACAGGAATTGAAACGCCAAAGTGTAATATCTGGGTCCGAATGAATACCGCGCTTCCCGGAGAATACAACGCAAGAACTCTTTTCTGGGTTGATTTTAAAACCGTTGTTGTCTGCCGAGCTGTGAAGGTTTTTGACTGCGAGCTGGACTTGACGCTCACAGATGGACAAATTGCATGATTTAAAACATACCTGGCCGTCGTCTACATACACTGAATAAGAAATTAGCGGTGGCAATGCTGTCCCAAGGTACAGCTTGGAACTCCACCTTGCACAACACCGTTTTCTTGCACATGAACCATTGAGAGTGCGCTGCCAACTCTCACACGAAATGTTATTTCGGGCAAATAACTACCAAGCGTGTTCATCTTGTTGCCTGAGAGAACAAATGACTTCTGGTCATTGAGGATCCCGTTGTGCCAGGCAGTGTCATAAGCCTTCTCAAAAGTCAAAACCACCGTTGCAAAAAACTGTTTTTGAATAAACGTACGCTTTAAATAAGACTCGAGCGCGACAAGTTGATCGTTAGTAGATAGCTCTGCACTGACGCCTGCCTGGCAGCTCTCCACAAGATCATTGCATTCAAGAAAGCACACGAGCCTACTGTTTAGTATCTTCTCGAGACGTTTCCACAGGCAGCTTGTCAAAGCAATGGGCCGGTAACTGGCAGAAGAGGAAGGGTCATGTCCTTCTTTCAGAAAAACCACTACTATGGCCTCTTTCGAAGAGCATGAAATATGCCTCGAAAGCCATATTTTATTGTACAGATGTTGAAATGTATCAAGGGTGTCTGAGTGTAGGTGTTGTATCATGGTGTCTGCATATTTTGTCTGCACCTGGAGCTGAAGGCTTAAAAGTGGTCAGGGCTGCCTTCAGCTCACGAATTTAAAAAGTAGAATAGTAGGAAGTTTGCGACTTGTTCTAATCTCTCATGGACTTTTCCGCATATACTTTGTGTTTCATGAAAGTGTTTGTACAGTGTGTTAACTGGACATGTGTTCGAAGTGTTGTGCGAGAGTGCTGGCCTAGACTTTCAGTGCATCCCCTGTTGTAGTAACAATGGGCAGCCTGTGTATCTGTTGTTCTTTCAGCTTGCGTATTTGTGTCCAGAGTTTGTGGGTGTTGGCGTATGAGTTTATGAATATCAAGAACGCCTGCCAACTCTCTCGATTTGCCAGACGGCGCGAATGTTTTCCTAACGCCTTGGCCCGTTTGAAGAAAAGGAGGTAGCCCGCCGTGGAGTACCGACAGCGGATACCCTACGCCTTGTTCTGGGCACCTCGCCTCCGCCTACACTCCTCATTCCACCACGGCCTCCTCTTGTAGCGCGGGGCACCAGAGACGGGGGGATTGGAGATTTAGGCGGCGTCGAGGATGTGCGCCGTGCGGAGTTGTGTAGCTTCTTGAACGTGTAGGTGTCCAATGAATGTGTGTTGAAGTTTCGATGTCTCTGTAATTGTATTCCAGTTAGCTCGTGCTTCATTGTACCTGTTATATGAAGATGGACTGCGGGGGCCTTAAGCTATATATGTTAGTGAGGTGGAGTAGTGGTCACTGCCTAATGGTTCAGTGCCCACACCCCACTCGAGAAGAGGAAAGAGAACTCCCGAGCCAATAGCCAAGCCAAGAAATGGGTGCGTGTTGTGTCCTATGTTACCCTATGTGTTCCCTAAAAAGAATTGTGCGCATGAAGGTCGCCTATGAGGATGTAGGGTTGGGGCAGCTGGTCAACCAGCGCCTCGAAGTCTGATATCAAAATTGCAAAATTAGGGTGTGTAAATGGAGCATGCCGTCATCAGCCCAATAAATAGTATTGTGCATATTGCTACAGCCTCAAGGACGGTGTTCAATGTTATAATGTGGCATGGCAAGAATTTCTGGGCAATTATGGCCACGCCAACCGCAGAGTGTGTTCCCACAACCCTGTCCGTTCTGCATACCATATAGCTATATAATGTGTTTTAAATTTAAATGTGTTTCATGGACAGACATTAAACTTGGCTGAATAGCATTCAGAATCTCGTACACGTCGTCAAAAATGTTCAGAAGGCCTCTGCAGTTCTATTGGGTGATGTTTTCTTTTCCAATTATGATGTGTTAGAGCTACGGGATTGTGACTATTTAAGTAAGGTCTTTCGGGTGATGCATTTGTCGAGGGGTTTTTTAGGCTTTTCTGGAGGTTTAGATGGAGGGAACCGCTCCTTTCGCTGCGAAGCAGACACGAAAGGTCCCACATCCATCTCATAACAGATTTGCAAGGGGTACCCGGTGGACCAGACCCATCTGTCTTGGCACCATTTCTGGTGCCCTTCATTCGAGCCGCGACCGCCGAGGGCGCAGGAGCACCCCAGGTGGCACAAGCGGTGTGCCAGGGGTGGGAGCTACTGCGGTTAACCTAATCTCCATCTCCTAAGTGCCCTCGCGTGTGCTTGGGGCCGGTGGAGAGGAAACACTTCATGTAGCATCATCCCCACTTGACGTGGAGATTGCCACCACAGCCACTGCTGACTAAGCAGGTGGTATGGTGACGGGTTGGGCCACCGGAGGCAACCCGACGGGGGTAGGGGTAGGGAGCAGGTTCGACTCGGGGTACTGGGTCCCTGCCGAAACCAGACGCCGCTCCTGCCCCCGACGAGCTGCGGCAGCGTATCTCCCCAGGGAGAAAGTGGGAAACTCTTTCGAGCGTCTTGGAAGGTAAGATTCTCAGTGACTTTAACATTGATAATCTCCTTCTGTTTGACCATCAAGCATGTTGTAGAGAAGGCCCCGTGTGGTCCCTGGCAGTTAGCACCGATGAGGGTTCGTGATCGGCAGTGATCAGATGGATGATCATGCTGGGCACACTTTGCAAACCTAAGTCTGCCACGACAGGAGTTGGTACTGTGACACTTAAAACAGCGCCGCTGGTTAGGGATTTATGGCCGAACTGAACATCGAAATATCCTGTGTTAATAAACTTTTGAAGTATAGACCGGTCAAATTTACGATCAGGTGTGTTGTGCGAATTTATTTCTGTTCTTTGCGTATTGTTATGCAGCTCGCTGCTGTTACGACCTGACTTTTCAGACCCTCCATCAGATCGGTTTCGGTTTCATTCATGAGGTCAGGATCTGGCGTCACGCCCTGTGAGCTGTTAAGGCTTCCATTGGGCGTGAAGCGACGCCAAAATCTGCGATACGTGTCTGGCTCAGGATATTTGTTGCCTGCGCACTGGGTATTGAATTCGATCAATCGTTCTCGAATTCTCTGTTTCATTGCTTTGTAGGATTCTCCTGTTATACCTTCTATGAACTTTGTGACCTAGAACACGGAGAGAGGCAACAGACGGAAATGATACATCAGTGTGGCCCCCTATCAGGTAATTATCACGTTTTGGGGGGGGGGGGGGGGTGAGTAGTTTAAAATACATACGGCATGGTATAAAAGCAGGCAGACGGAGTACTTTCTTTGTAAGCCTTACCCTGACAACTGAAGAGGTCCCGCAGCTCTCTGCCTGGTAAACAGACACGGAGCCCATACTCCGGAGGGTGACCTGGGCTGGGGTGGCCACCGTTTAAGGTTTCTACCGTTCACCTTAAAACTCATTACCACGGTTGGAAACACCGTAAGTATTGCGGGTCGGGGTCCGCGATGTCTCTAATTCCGAACCAAGATTTGATTTATTTGATTTATTGATTCCTCAAAGGTCCCATTGGGACATTACATGAGGGGTGGGCACGGCACGGTACTTGAAAAAAAGGTAACAACATTGTAACGGCAACAGACGATGGACAGTAATTATAGCGGCACTTCTATATAAGGGGTGGGTATGATGCAGTACTAGAAAGGAGGGTTACAACAACGTACCGACAGCAACAGAATGGGTACACTAATTATGGCGGCACTTCTTAAATGGCGTGCTTGAAACGAGATTGGTCAATGATTGTAGCAACTGCAGCAGGTAGGTCATTCCAGTCTCGGGATGTGCGTATGAAAAATGATTGTTGAAATGTATTCGTATGGGCAAGTTCCGGATAGACTGCATTGGTGTGACTAGTACGAGAACTACGGTGGGCTAGTTGGATGTACTGATTTCTAAGTTGTTGCGAGTGAAAGAATTTGTGGTAAAGACACAGTCGAGCTATTTTGCGGCGAGATTGAGTGTACGAAGGTTAAGTTATGCTTTTAACGCTGAAACGCTTGAATAGTGGGAGTAATCAGACAAACTAAATCGAGCGGCTCGATTTTGGACCGATTCCAGGGTGTTGATAAAATAGGTTTGGTAAGGATCGAAGATAGTTACGTATGCAAGTAATTTTATTGAGGGAGGAGTTAGGCCAAAATTACGGCGCTGGTAGCCAAGAGCTCGTTATGTGGTTAGTGATGGCGCTGGTAGCCAAGAGTTCGTTATGTGGTTAATGTGACAGGACCAGTTTAAGTCGTGAGATATATGGACACCTAAGTATTTACCCGAGTCAGCAGAACCAGTAGCAATGTTGTTAATAGTATACTTAGGTTGCACAAAATTGCGGCGGCGGTGGAAAGAAACGTGCAGAGTTTTTTGGATATTTAAGAAATCAGCCAGTTATTGCACCAATCCTGCACGCGAAATAGGTCTTCTTGTAATGCGGATATGTCACAGCTACTACTTATAGGGCGATAAATGACGCAGTCGTCAGCGAAAAGACGGACTTTCGACGTAAGATTTATGGGGAGATCTTATATATATATGAGAAAAAGAAGTGGCCCCAGGACGGTACTTTGGGGAAAACCGCAGAGCACGTGCGTGAGTAATGATGTATGCGAACTGGCGTGGACAAATTGTTGGCGGTCACATAGAAATGCGCTTATTCAATTCAAAACTAATGGGTCCAAAATTAGCCGCGACATTTTTAGCTGTAGGCGAATATGTGGGACATTATCAAATGCTTTTTCAAAATCAATAAAGATTGCATCAGTTGGAATGTTGCGGTCTAGGCATGAATGCACGTCATGAAGCAACATTTGCAAGTTGAGTGTCGCAAGAATGATCTTTACGGAAACCAGGCTGATTAGGATTGAAGATATTGACGGAATTCAAAAATTTGGCAATGTGCGAATACAATATATGCTCCATGATTTTAGAACAGACACTGGTAATTGAAATCGGACGGTAATTATTAGGGCTCAAACGACTTCCCTTTTTAACTACTGGGATGACCTTACCGATGCGCCCGTCATAGGGAACCGATCCTGTGTTCAGAGACTGTTGAAAAATGAGTGAGATAAACGAGCTGCTCATGTGTTTGGTGTTTTTTAGCACTTTAGCGTTTATACCATCAATACCAACACATGATGTATTTTTGAGCGAGTCAATTACTTTGACTATGCCTTGTGGTTCAAACATAATACTCGGCATGGGGGGTAATCATAAGACGGGACAGTGGGAAGGTCATTCAATGGTTCACGCGTAAAAACCGCGCTAAATGCGTTATTCATTATATCTGGTACTTCAAGGTCCGGGGTAGGGAGTTCAGAGCTATCGCAAAGCGAAACACACTTAGATGCACTGGGATTAATATTTTTCCAGAAGCGCTTCGGTTCAGTGCGTAGCATAGAGGGTAAGGTGACAGAGAAGAAACTTTGTTTAGCGTGGGAAGTTGAGGTTTTGTAATCGTTTTCAGCGGCGTAATATTTCTGCCAGGCTTGACTCGTGTTAAAATTCTTTGCTGCCCGGAACAACCGCTTTTTTTTATTGTTTAAGCGTTTAAGGGATGTATTAAACCACGAGAACTCGGGCGTTCAGATATCGTTTTAGTAGGAATATAAAGGCGTATTAGGCGTTGCATCTCTGATATAAAAAGAAGCCAATTGGATTTAAGTGAGTGCTGCGCAAAGCTGACTGCAAAGTTCTCAAAGAATGTTAATAAGTCCCGGTTTATACTGTCGTAATCCTCTTTATCGTACAACGTAAGTGTTTTTCTGGTTTTTTTACTTGTGTGTAAGCTGCATGAGAATAAAGCGTGCACAACCAAATGATCACTCAGGCCACGCAGGTAGGTGATAGGGGAGACGTTCTCAGGGTGTGAATTTAAGACAAGATCTAGTATGTTAGACGAGTGGTCGGTAACACGCGTAGGCTGAGTGACCAGTTGGGACAATCCGAAGGTAAGGCACGTGTTGATAAACTCTCCAGGGGGGGGGGGGTATTTTTTGATGACATAGAAGCAGTATCAGACCAATTTATACAAGGGAAATAAAGTCGCCAAATAACAATATAGAACTGTTTGGGGGGGTCGTTCCTACTTGGTTCAAATTTTCATGAAACAGACATGCAAAAGAAGTGTCAGTACTAGGAGCGTAATAGCAAACTCCAATCAAGATGCGCGGGTGGGATGCGTGGCAGCAGAGCCGAACAATTTCTAATGGCGATGTAATATTGATGCGCACGCAGCGTAGGTCGCGTTTCGTGGCTACCAGGACACCGCCACCGCGCAAGTTGTTATCCCTGTCTTTGCGAAATATGTCAAAGTTAGGGAGACATGGCAATATTTCTGTATCATCGATTAACGAGTTAAGCCACGTTTCTGTTAGTAGCACAATATTTGACGATGAGGAATTTATCAAGTCGCATAGCTTATGCCGCTTCGGAATGACACTTCGTATGTTGGTTAACAAAAATGATAAAGACTGATGGGAAGGACGTTGCTCACGTAGTTTATTTGTTGGCTGCTATGAACTCTTTTCGACAACCATATTTGAAGCATTATCAAATACATAGGTTTTGCTGTTTACGGTCAGTGTTTAATGGCGTAGCTTGTAACTCAAGTTTTGAGTTTTCCCAAATTCAAATAAACGCTTACGGGCAAGGCGAGTACTAGGGGACAGATCCTGAGAAATGCTGAAGTCGGCGTCTTTAAGCTTACTGCTAAGTGACAGTGTATGGTCCTTATCTTTAAAATGCGCGAATTTAACTATTATTGGTCTGCACTTTCCGGCGCCGAACGTGCCTATGCGATGGGCCCTTTTAATGTCACGGGGTTGAACGGTACTTTGAACGAGGCGATTGCAGTGCTGAATTACTATTTTTTCCGACTGTTCCCACGATTCGTTTTGGGTATCCTGGTGCCCATAAAATACCAGGTTATTGCGCCTTCATCTGTTCTCTGAGTCATTTATTTGAGCCGTCAACACTTTTATATGATGAGCATTGTTATGAGCATCCGACTGCAGTCCCGTCAGTAGCGGCCTCATAGTCTCTAGGGAAGCATGGTCTGACTCGATCTTATTTAGCCGCTCCTTCATCTCTCTGAAGGTCTTTTCATGCTCCACTAGCGTAGTCTGAATCGCTTTTATTTGCTCTAACATAGCCGACTGACCAGATTGCAATTCTTTAAGTGCCTTGAGCTTTTGCGACGAAACGTCGGCAGAGTCAGAAGAGTGGGGGGAGGCAGGCCCAAGGTTGGTCTCAACATCGCCAGCTAAGAAAAGAAGCTGCACAAGCGCTTTTGTACAGTAATAAGCAAAATTACAAAGCCAGTGTGGGATCGGCAGCACAACTAGGGCACGGTAACTAGTTCGCTTAGCAAAAAGACAATAGCGGTTTGTTACCTGCACCAAAAAGAAGCGAGGAAAAATAGCTCGGTCCATTGGGGTGCTGCCGAGCCCACTAAGTGCTGTAACGATCCGGGTGAGCTTTATATCCAGGTTGAACGCATGCGCTGTGCAGGACGTCCCGGGTTCCAGATAGGTGCGGCATCGCCAAGATGTCACCAGATATGGCCAGTGGAAGTGAGGCGGCTGCGTAGATCTGGATGCGCGTGGCCTTTCGGTGTCGGTAGCTGCCGCTTCGTCCACCTTCCATGTCGAAAGACGGCTTGTGAACGGCAGACCCATGGTGTCGACCATGACAGGGCAAGCGACGCGCACACCGGGTGGTTCCGAGAGCTGTAGGCACCAAAGTCCGAGAAACTGCACCAAAAAGAAGCGAGGAAGATTAGCTCGGTTTATTGCGGTGCTACCGAGCCCACTGAGCGCTGTGACGATCCGGGCGAGCTTTATATCCAGGTTGAACGCATGCGCTGTGCAGGACGTCCCGGGTTCCAGATAGGTGCGGCATCGCCAAGATTTCACCAGATATGGCCAGTGGAAGTGAGGCAGCTGCGTAGATCTGGATGCGCGTGACCTTTCGGTGTCGGTAGCTGCCGCTTCGTCCATCTTCCATGTCGAAAGACGGCTCGTGAACGGCAGACCCACGGTGTCGACCGTGGCAGGGCAAGCGACGCGCACACCGGGTGGTTCCGAGAAGTGTAGGCACCAAAGTCCGAGAAACTGCACCAAAAAGAAGCCAGTAAGATTAGCTCGGTCTATTGCGGTGCTGCCGAGCCCATTATTCAAGGTGACCCTCGCGGGCAAAGTTGGAATAAATAAAACCTATTGGACTTACGCTGGCCCCACCATTACGTGCATTGAGAGTCGCTTAACAATTGGGGTTATAGTGTGAATACCCTCAGACGGGTCTACTGGAAGGAAAAGCTGTTAACTCTTGGATGGAGGCTTTTAGGAATTTCGGAGGCAAGCGGTGGAGCGGCGCGGAATGGGAGAGGTAGGACGTCGATCCGGAGGTGTCTAATCTCCAGTGCACATAGTCAGTGCACATTCTGGGATGACCGCCACTTGAAAAATAGTTTTCATTCCTTACTTTCTCATTTCAGTTTTTTATTCATAGGTTTCTAAAACTGTACGCTAGTCGATATTTCGCACTTTACGAGATAATTCTTGAATTTGAAGATAATGTTTTGGGTTTTGTATGCCTAATAAGAGACTGCTGACATCAAAATTACGCCAGCACGGCGTTCTCGTGTCATTGTTGTCTAAAAAAATGTCTCCAATTTCCGAATGTCATCTGCTCGAACATAAGCTTCTTATTCTTGGCTAAAACGTTTTGCCCCATTTTCTGTGTTGAAGTGGTAAGTAGCAGAACCACGCACTTTTTTTCTAGAAAAAGAAGAATTTGTACCTTGCTGAGGACAAATGCTTCGAAGCAATTGATGTATCACTTTTTTCAACAATTTTGGCTTATGATTTTTAACGCTTGTGCCAAATAAAAAACGGCGATATAAATTTTGGTGCAGGAGCAAGTCTTCAAAATTTTCGAAATAGAAAGAACGAATCTAGAAAATATATATCCTAACAAAGTACGCTTGTCTGCCACTTTTGCAGAGTAATAAATGTGTAAGTGATAGGTGCTATTCAACTATTCCAATTTATTTCAGCCACAACCGAAGAAATAAAAGTTAACAATCACAATTTTTCACGTATATTCGCGCGCACAGATGCATATATCTATATATATACATATATATATATATATATATATATATATGTGTATATATATATATATATATATATATAGAGAGAGAGAGAGAGAGAGAGAGAGAGAAAGAGAAACAGAATAAATGTTGGCAGCTAAGAAAATCTCAAAATCTCGGAAAGCAAAGGGGGGAATGCGGAAGGTCATAGAATCAGATGAAGACTTTTTGAGTCAGAAAGAATGTGGCCAAAAATTCACGCCGGGTGGGAGCCAAATTTAGGTCCTCCAGAATACCAGTCTGGAGCCATTTTTTTTTCACAACTTTCTTTCTCACTCAAGAAATTCTCCTGTTTCTATAACCTACCGCATTCGCCCCTTTGCTCTCGAGGTTTTCCTCTCGAAAGAAACATGACAACCACACGTCATTAGGCACTATTAAGGATTTCAAAAAACCGCATAGCACTGGCAATCACGACTGCAAGCTTGATAAATATATATATATGAATATATATATATATATAAATATATATATAAATATATATATATGTATATATATATATCTTAGAATAGGAAATGAGGGGCTCGTAGATATAACACAGAAATAAGGGTTGGCAGTCAAGAAAACAACGAAAAGCAAAGGGGAGGTTGTTGTAGGTCTTTGAAACCGATAAAGAATTTGGAAAGAAAGAAAGAAAGCGGAGAAAAAGGACATTTATAGGTATTTATGTATCTATATATATATATATATATATATATATACATACAAATATATATTTCTATATATATATAACACAGAACATAGGGTTGACAGTCAAGAGAACCTCGGAAAGCAAAGGGGAGGTTGTGGTAGGTCATTGAAACAGATAAAGAATATGGGAATATAGAAAGAAAGCGGAGAAAAAATGCCCGCCATGTGGATCCGATCCCACGACCTCCAGAATACTGGTCTTGTGCGATAACCACTACGCTACCGGCGGGGCGATCGGATCCTACCTGGCGGGCATTTTTCTCCGCTTTCTTTCTTTCTTTCCAAATTATTTATCTGTTTCAATGACCTACCATAACCTCCCCTTTGCTTTCCGAGGTTTTCTTGACTGCCAACCCTTATTTCTGTGTTAATACTACGCGCCCCTCATTTCCTATTCTGATTCGCTATATATATATATATATATATATATATATATATATATATATATATATATATATATATATATATATATATATATATATATATATATACATATATATATATTTACATATATATATATATATATATATATATATAAACACTGTGCTAACCGGGCAAAAGCGGAGGGGATAATCCCCCCGTATAGATAGGTGCCAGGTAAAGAGGAAGATGTGAATTGAGATGAGAAAATAGCGGACTCGGCTGGCCTAGGTGTGCATAGCCACCTTGGCTGAGGAGTGGACCTTGGTGGAGTGGGACTCCTAGTAGAGGTGTGGTTTCAGGGGCCGCAGTGTCTTTCTGGGGGATCGCGGCCGGGCGGAACAACCCTGGTACCACATTTGGCGCTCTGGACGTGGGGCAGCCCGTGGTTCAGGGGAAGGGCATTGTGGTCTTCTGCCTTGTTTTGGTGTTCCGCGGTGGACGTTTTGTTGTTTGGCTTTTTTTAATGGCAATCAAAATTTTTGGTCGCGCTCACCGTAGTTTTTAGGCGCGTTTTCAGTGGCTTGTGTTGTTTATAGGCATTTTCTATACCTGTATTCGCTTCGCGGCCCACGAGAGCATTTCGTTCAAAGGACTTGTCTGGCCGTGGAGTCGCTACCCGTCGAAGCCTCTTGGTTTCTCCGCGCGAGCCCGCAAGGAATGCGGACTCCACTGTACTCATCGGCGTGCTCCGCCCGATCACCTGTGCGAGAACCTCGCGAGCCGGCTAACAGGTCCCGGGCTAGAACGCACTGGGTCGGAGCACGGGCCATCGTTTCTGCCGTGCCTTGCGGTGCCACGGTTTACGAGCTACAATAAGCGCAAGAGAGTGGCGGACTTCCTGCGCGACATCACCGTATACAAGGCGGTGACGGGTGCCTCGGAGGAGTTCATCCTTGCCTGCGTCCTGCCGGTCGCTCAGGAGGGATCCGCCCGTCGCTGGTGGCGTCTGCCGGCCCCGTTCGTGTCGTGGGCTGACTTCGTGTTGCGCTTCCACAAGGAGGTACTGCCTCCAGACTACTGCTACCGCATTCGCCTTGAGTTGGAGACACGAACGCAGCACCCGCCCGAGTGCTTGCTCGAATACATTCCAGCTATCCAGGGTCTCTTCAAACGAGGTATCACAGGTGTATCTGACGCAGAAATTGTGATGCACGTCTAACGACGAGTTCACCCGCGCTACCCACCTTACTTACGCGCTCGTGAGTACTCCAGCCTGGAGGAGATGGCACGATCAGCCCAGGCAATCGGGGAAGGTGTCATATCGGAGCTGAATATGTACCCCCTCCGCCAGTAGTAGAGGCGATTGAGCCAGCGTGTGCATAGAGAGATACCTTTGAGACTTCACAAGAGCGAAGTGTGGACTTCGGCAGAGCGAAGTCCACAGCCGCGTACGGCAGCGGTGTGCTCCAATTCCCACCGTGCACAAGATCTGTCTTCCTCTGGCGACAGGTCGTTGGAGCGCAAAAGACCACTAAAGGGTGCAGCCCATTACGGGAACTCCCCGTTTCAGCCAAGGTTTCTGAGTTGGGAAAACAGGCCCTATTTACTCGAAGGCCCACCGCTCACCAGCCCGAGTCTCCCCCTTTGGAATCGGCTATGAAATCCCAGGAACTCCAAAGGTCCTTCTAGTCCTGTTGACGAGACGGCAGTGTCGCGATGCTACGTGCCTGATGGACAGGCATGGTGTGGACAGCCAGGACACTTTCGTCGTGAGTGTCCCCGGGTGAAGGCTAGTCGCCGAAATACAAATAGCCATCGAGATGAGAGAATGCAGTCCGTGGCAATAAGGCTTACTAACCCATTGATGAGGGTCCCGGAGTTGCCTGGTGGCGAGGACTGGTGTTTTAAATGCTGAGCATTTCTTAGCCTCGTCTGTTCCTGCGTCGGACGGTGTCAACAGTTCCGCGTCCGCAGCAGGTGCGCCTCTCCTTCTCTCCTCTCTCTCAACAGCATCTGGCGCGCGCATGCGTCGTAGTCAGCCCGTTTGCTCCGTCGCGGTCTCGGCGTAACAGGTGCGTGATAGCAACGCGATGGCGCGTGGAAGGGCGCGCGCTGCTTGCGCATGCGCGCTCTCCCCCCCTTACTGCTCTCCCTCTACTGCGCGCGCCCCAAATATAGCGGCTAGCGGTCGCTCGTGTTTCAGTCACTGCGTTGCTCCTTCCTTCCTTGGTTGACGCTCGTGCCAACGTTTACTCGTGTCTGCTACTCCAGCATCACGGAAGAAGCGATGGAAGCAACACTGCCTTCAATCAGTACTGAGGCCCCAATGCTCTGCATTTACTCGTGTTCCCTTCGCGGGAAGGCGTGGGAATTTTTTACCCACTGGTTCCCGTGAGGAAACGCGGGCACAGCCCATAGCACCACACGTTTCTGTTCACGTGCTTGGGAGGGATGCTTACTCATTGGTTGACACTGGCGGCAGTTTGTGAATATTCGGGTATTCAGCCTTTAAACACTATGAAGTATGTGGCGTAAAGTTGCGAAAATGCAGCCACCGGTTGCAAGTGGCCAATGGTGCTGTTGTTAAAGAGCGTGGTGCGGTGCGCTGACACATTTCTTACTCAAACAGGTTTTGGCAGTGCTTTACGTGCTGCCCTGGCTTGGCGGGGCCCATGATGCTGGGCAGATATTTCATTACTCGTGAGGCCCTACTGCTTGACTTGGCGGGTGGTGGTTACAGATTGGGAAATGACGCAGAATTGATACCTTTTCTGCTGTCAACCCAATATTGTACCATGTCAAGGTCAGCCGCACTCGCAATAAATTCGGTTTTGCCTGAGCGAATCACGCAGTTGCTGGAGGAGGTTTCTTGCAGTGACTCTAAGCGGGAGCAGCTCGCCAATGTGCTGGAGCCGTTTGCTGAAACGTTCATTGACGCCCCTGGGCGGACAACCTTCCACACGCACCGCATTGCCCCAGGGGGCCCTTTTCGTTGAGCTGCATTTCACGGCTGCTCAGCATCCAGTAGAAGGCGAAATTGGGCGTCGTCCTCGAGCAGATGCAGAAGATGGGGGTTGGGCGGACATCGCAGAGCGTCCACATATCTCCGGACATGTTGGCGCCGAAAAAGACGAGGGTGTACGTCTTTGCGCGCACTACCGTCGTCCCCACGACGTAACTGGGAAAGACGCTTATCTTTTTCCTGCGGTAGAAGCTATGATTGCCTCTCTTGCTTGTGCATGAGTGTTTACCACTCTATATTGCTGACGCGGTTTTTACAAATAGAAATGCACCCCGACTGCATTCTTAAAGCAGCCTTCACAAGCGAAGGGGTCTTTTCGAATTCGTGCGTATGACCTTTACGCTAAAGAACTTCCCGAGTTCGGTTCAAAGATGATGGACATCTTTCTTCGCGATGCACTTTAAAAGTACGCGATGGCCTATATGGATGACGTCGTTGTCTTATCTCTTACCTTTGACGAGCATCTCGTGCATGTTAGAGACGTGCTTCATTTTCTTCGCGGCGTAGAGGGGGGATTTTAGAAATTGCACTTCTAACCACAGGAAAAGAGAGGATTTGTTTTCTTAACATCCAGATTAACTAAGTTACCCGTCATTTATATCTCAAGCGCTTTTTTGTTACCTATTTTTTTTTAGTGATACCGCTAGCCCAAATGAAAGGATTATAGCAGAATGGTCAATAAAGGAATACATGTGGATGGATTTAGGTTAAGAAACATCAAAACAACATCGGTACTTCAGTGCAAACAATAGAGCGTTCTCCCTAGCATTGCCTCGATATTTAACAAAACCGCATTGATCCCACAGCGCGAGAAACATGAATTTGATGGACGAGTTCAGGTGTTCTCAGAAATGTAGGTAGGCAGTCTTCTACTAACCAATAAAACAAAATTGAAGCACTGATAAACTTTAACAATAACAATTTCAAATTTTTATACGAATCAGGAATTTTTCAATATCGTGTTCTGCAAAAACATGTGCGTTAGGTCATTCCCGTCTATTGTGGTCAGCGGAATAAGGGAGTATTTACATACATTGTTTATGTTCCTAACGGGTAGTTAACTCGTGTCGATCGCTTGTAGCATACCCTGACGAAAACTCAACCTAATAAGATGTTCCGCTGAGGAGCGTCCTTTAAACCAATTTCAACATCGAAAGCAAGCGACAAATACGATTTCGTGCTGAACTTTGTTTAAGGCCTTCTCTGGCAACTAACTCAGAAACCTATGGTATTGCATAGGTTTGAAGATGAACCACTCTGCCTTATTTTGTAGCCTTTCTACTTTGCGGATATTACAGCAGTGTAGGGATCCCAGATAATATTTGCGTAGTCCAGAATTGGTAGAATACGAGTTTTTTATGCGAGGAGCTTAGTGTCACTTGAAGCACTACGTAATGATCATTTTTAAAATTAAAGTGTGAAAATCGCTTTGCTGGATATATTATGAATATGTTTGTGCCAGCGGAGGACATCAGATATGTTAACACCTAGATATTTCAACTCTTAGACCCGTGTAATTGTATTACCATCAGCTGTTTACTTAAAAAAGAAAGCGTCCTATAAGGTAGTAACACACATAGTTGCACATTTTTCTAATTTACAGACATCTGCAAGATATTGCACTATTGCATTATTTTAAAGAGTTCTGCGTTTTGTTTTAGTATCACTAAGGGACATAATTAGAGAGTATACAATACAGTCCTCTGCATATACTCCTATATTGATGTCACATTGGTCTTCAACATAATTTATAAAGTTTAGGAATAGTAATCACCCCATTACTGAACTTTGCGGTATGCCCGAGCTCAAGTTCAAATGTTTGAAGTAGTGTCTTTGTATAACACATACTGCATACGACCCTTGACAAAAGACCTAATCCGATTACAGTACTGGCAGTTTTTTTAAGATCCGTGATTCAGATAAAAAACTATGAAGGAAGATCTTATCAAAAGCCTTCGCTAAATGAAGGAAAATTGCGTCAACTCGAGATCCTTCGTTATTTGCACAAGCAAAGTGATGCGTAGTTTCAACAAGGTAGGTTAAACCGCGCTTTAAGCCCTGCTGGGTGTGATACTGAATTTAATGAGTATCGAGGAAGGGGTCATTGTGCTCGTAATTATGTGCTCTAGCAGTTCGCAGAAAGTGCTCGTTAGAGCTATCGGGCGATAATTCGGAATATTCTGCCTGCTACCGCAATTGTGTACTCCACGCAAACTACGTTACGTGGTGCAGATATCCTAGAGATGTGAGCAATCGACATTGCAGACATTGTAGATACAGCTTTTAATACTTGTATAATACAGAATGGCCAGCTACTATTTTCCCTGAAAAAGACAGTGTATGACAGCTGCATCTTACCGATACTCACCTAAGTGGCAGAAACTTCCAGGCTCACAAAAGGTGTCTAACTTACATTAACGACGAATTAGCAGGTAATAGAACGCTAGATCATGGGTGTAACATTAAGGGACAAGAAGAGAGTGGAGTGGATATGATTTAATGTCAGCATTGGCACTACAAAGGCAACCTTAAAACTATGACTGCTAATTTGAGGTAGCAATATTTTTAAGAACTATATGAGATACCACTATTTAAAGTAAATAAATGTAGCAGGATATTTTATTCCCAGCTACAGGTCCCATCTGAACTTGCAAAATATTTTTCTGTGTCTATCCTAACCGCTTGGTGGATTGAAGTGAGAATATATGCACGGATGAAGCCATGTCCACAAAAGGTGGGAAAACTACATAGTCACAAACACGGACAGGATCACTACCAGGGACGTATACATCCTGCAGCAGAATGGCGAGGTGGGACAGTTGGTATATATGCATAAGTAAACCTTTAAAGAGCATACCACCGAAAAACTCTTCCTGTTGTCCCGTTCGCTTGTACTGTAAGGCCTACATTTTTAGTTGAAGTATACGTTGTACAGCAGTAAGCATCAATGTAGTGCTAGAAATTTTTACGGCGCAATCACATGAAAACATGTTCTTCCCCTAATTTAAACTCTATGTCATATTTCCAGTGGCCACTATATTGGATTAGCGGAGGTTAGAATTTTTTTGTAGTCAGTGGCGTTTACGTTAAACAATGGCCTTGTGCCGGTGGTGGCTGCAGCATTGTTTGAAAACCGAGTGGGAATTAACCAAAATAATAGACTCCCCCACTCACTTTGGCTACTACTGGACCTACTGTACCCTGCTCCAAATAAGCTGAATATTTTTGCAATTCAATTGTGCATCAATGCACACTTATGAGGCCAAATAAGAACACCTACCGCACAATTCCTTAAATGCAGTGCAGCGTGAGGCAGGAGACGGCATTGGCTTGCACATGGAGCTACATGGGGAAAACAAGTTAACGAACCTCTGTCTCAGCAATTAGGCACATTCAAAAGATAAGGACTTGGGTGGCATTCAGGCAATAAACATGACTGGCAGACAGAATAATCAGGACGCAAACAAGATGCGCGGGAAGTAAAACACGATAGACGCAATCTTCAAACGATACTGGCTCAATTTTAGGTTATATAGCAGGATTTGTTTAGTGCATAGGTGGGATGACTTGACTGTATAGCATGCTATTCGGGGTAGGTCTTTCCCAAGTAAAAGTTGGCAGTCAGTTTTTTTATGAGTTTGGTGTTGCATTTGCACTTTAGTAGCTCAAGACATAACAATGACAACAACTTGTGCGAAAACAAGGTCGCTGTATGTAGCAGATCGGTGTGCTAATATAAAAATGTCACAATTGCATTCTTTTAACCTGCTTATGCCTAAAATGCTGAAGGACTGAAAGTGAGTCATTATCATCATTAGCCAACCTACGCGCACTTCAGGAAAAAGGCCTTTTCCAATGATCGTCCATTATCCCGGTTCCACGCCAACTACGCGCAAGTTAGCGCCGCAAAATTCTTGTTCTCTTCTGCCCATCTAACTTAATTTCTGCCGCACCCTTCCATGCTTGCCTTCTCTAGGGATCCACCCTGTTACCCTTAATGCACAACGGTTATCTTGCCATCTTGCCTTCGTATTACATGCCCTGCCCACGTCCATTTCTTCTTCCTAATTTCTACTTAAAGGTCCTTAACACACGTTAGTTCACTCATCCACTCCGCTCTTATTTTCTCGCCTAATGTTATACCTATCATCTTCCGTTGCATTGCGCGGTGAGTGGTTGGGCGCTTCCGTGCTGAGTACCATCGCCAAAATTTTGCCATTTTACAGATTCGCCGCCTAACTAGCAGATGTATATACACACAGATTGTAAAAATGGAAATGCCTGCCACTCGTGTTTATTACATCACTGCCATGCATCACGGTTTCCCCGTTCTGGTGAACAATCTGTCGTTCTCTTTTTTTACTGACTGTATAAAAGGCGCCTTCTATGCAGCGAACACAAACAAATCCTGAATACACTTCAAAGGTGTTGCGCCTTTAGGCATGAGTTGGAAATGAGACTGCGCTAAAGAATATGGACAAAACACCCGCACAGCTAGGCCACTGCTGCACATCAGCATTGCGTCACCAGTAGGAGCAACAGGTGTGGCTGGCAGTGCCCGAGATAATGTTTACGTCAGGTGGTGTTGCCATCGGAGTTTGCCTGGTTTAGGTCTTTCTTGTCTGCATAAAACTTACAGCTCAGCGCTTTGTCCTATCCTCTTCTTGTGATGCCCTCGTCTACGTGCGCTGTTAATAAATTGAATATCGCATCGGCAACAACAGTTTTTGTTGAGGCACGCTTCACAAGAGTTTGAACTTCGGCTCTTGGGTGGTAAATTGGATAGAAAGCGGAAACCAACGGAGCGGATGAAGCGGAAACTAAACAAACAAACCTCAAGTGCTTATCTACTTATCACCCCGTAACTTCTGTAACGCCACTGCTTTTTTTCGAAGGCACGTTTCACACAGCGCCAGAAACAAAGTACAACCTTTACGCTTTTTCACAGATATGCTGGCAAAACTAATAAAGCGTGATATTTCTTTAGTAATGACGTTGAACAATGCACAATGCTCACGAGGGGCAACGATCCCAATGGTAACGGGGTAAATATTGTTGCACCGGTGACAACTGTCGTTGCGCTTTCGACTCGCTCAGATTGTGTAGAAGAATTGAGTTCACCACAGAATCCACACGGCTGCACACCGTCTTAACTCATTCACAGTAGTAACAGTAGGCATTTGAATAAAAATTGAGGCTCTCACCCTGCTACACGCTTAAACTAAGCTGTGCAGAAGCAGCGTGAAAATTGCTCCTTGCTCCCAAGGTCATGACCAGTGGATTAGATAGGCTGATATGATCGGGCGCCGTTGTTATTTTGCGGTTTCAAAAGAACATATCATACAAATAACTTTCAATGGTTCAAGCTGTAGCGTTAGTACACATTTTGTGTATTTTATGTAGTTTATCTTAAGAGGAGGAAGTCATACCACACTGTGGGAATTGCCTGTATAATGAAGCAGACGGCGCTCATGGCTCTGATACAAAGAAATGAACATTATTGGGCGCGAACCGCGAGCCCTAAATAAAGTCCTGTTCTTTATAAAGAATTTTTCTGACTAAAATAAAAAAAGGTAATTTATCTGCCTCAACCTTGCAGTGCAAATTCGAGTAGCCCAACATCCGCAAATGGCGCGAAATTCAAACAACGGAATCAAAAATAGCTGAGCCTAATGCAGGCTTGACATCACTTACCATAAAATGTTTGCTTCACCTCTTTAATACGTGACCACTCCAGTTGGTGTCGCAAAGTATTTTAATATTGGAACCAAGCTGAACATGGGTGCACAGTTTGGAAACTTTAACACTCAGACGAAACAATTTTAAGGACAATTAGTTTTCCAAAGTTGTGGTATTAATTGTGATGCTCCAGAAGTGGGACAGTAAAGCTGAGGACTAAAATTAACTCGAACGAATCATAAATGCTCTGAAGTTACAAAATCCAAAGGTAACTGAAACCTTCTATGACTGGTAATTTTTAAATTCAGCGATGCCTTTTTCGAACAGGGTATTTCCCGTGCCTTCGAGCCCATACGTTCGGCTGGGTGTTGCTAGAATTATTTCAAAACATGGCACGGCGTTTCTTATAGAAAAACAATGATGGGAAAAAATGTCTTTTGGTATTTTTTAATAAAATTTGGGAACTTTTCACTGCCGGGCTGGATATTATTCTCTTGTTTGCAAGTGACCAAATATCAACAAAATTACGCGCGCACAGAAGTGTGCATTTAGTGAAAAGCGCATGGCATCATACAGGCTTTTGTGGGCTTCCGCCACATGAGGGGCTCACAAAAAAACAACATACTGAGCGCAGAAAATACAAGTGCATGGGAGTGCGAATCACGCGAGGAGCTCACGGCGTCATCCAGGCTTGCGCATGTGCTTACGCCACGTGACGGGCACTCAAAAAAGATAAGAAATTACTGAGTGTATATGAGCGCGCGCCTCTGGAGGAGCACCCAGCATTGTTCAGCTTCCCGTTTGAGAATACTTTGCCCGGCGGTTGTGACGTGATCTCTCGCGCGCTGTTCTACTCGCCAGTTCACGTACGCTCGCGCCGGAAGTGCGCAGCACCAAACAGCTCGCGCTGCAGACGCTGAGTTCGCGAACGCGGTAGCCGCTGTTTCAACACGTGCTACACGGTCCATTTTCTTAAATATGTTTAAGCCAATGGAAGAAACGATACCGGCCGGCCACTTATGGAGATCTTTTAGGAGCAAAATAGGAAATTATTGCCAGGTGGAACAGCCAGGTCTCCGGCGAAGGAAGAGGAAAGAGAGAGGAATCACTTTATTTTCCTAACAAGCTGGGTAGGAATGCGTGGTGGCTGCCGGCCGAAGGCAGGCGGTGGCAGTGGAAGTTCGGTCAACAAGAAGTAGCTGCGCCCCCGGTTGCGAGCAGCCGAGCGTGAACTCCAACTGCTCGATGCTGGAGATTGGGTGGAATGGGTTGAGGAGACAGGCCCACATGCCGTGGCTTAGTGCGTCCAGGCAGTCACAGAGGGGACAGTTTCGCGTAGGAAGTCAAAGGAGTACATCATGTCGAGGAGGGATCGACGGGCTACGGATTTTGTCGGAAGGTATCGTCATAGACGCTTCTCAGCATTTGTGAGGGACGTGTGAGCAGTGGGAAAACGGTGGCGGGAGAGACGATAATGCTCCGTGGATTCTTGATACGAGAGCAGACGATCGCGTGCCGGCCGAGCACTGTGTTAGAGAACAGGAGCGAGCCCAGCACGGCTGTTTAGTTATCGCTCTCCTTTTTGGTGAGCCTCCTTGCCTCCCGCGCAGTGTGGGCGGGGGTTCAGACAATGTTGACAGGTGGACTATAGGAATTTTGGAGATTCTTGAGTGCCGTAGCACAAACACTACCACGAATTAAGTTTTGATTGGCCGTCTTAGAATAAGTGATTATAATGTGTGGTGGCATCCTGGTGATGTGGGCCAGGGCAATTGCCGCCTCTTCCTCCGTTTCGGGCTAACATGTCCGTGCGGTGAGGAAAGTGACCGGGGGATAGCCCACCAGCTGTCCTCTACCTCTAACCTTTCACCATCGGTGCAAGCTGCGGAAATGTTTTTTTACCTTCCTTTTGCTGAACAGTGTCGCCAACGATTTATCAGCTCAGCATTTGTATTTTCATCACAAAGGTAGAACGACCAAGTAAAATGGTGGTATCACTGAATAAAAATTTCTATGAGCAACAAATTTTGTTCAGCCATATGTTGACTCTAATTTATTTATTATGTCGTCCGCATTTATATTCCCTTAAAAGAAATATTGCTTGATTACAAAACTCGCACAGAACTCCTCGGTACAAAAGCAATACAAAACACATACAAAACCCCGCGGTAACTTCAAAACAGTACGACTGCGGAAAGTTTAAAAATAAAGTATAGCAGGTATATCTAAAATAAATGTAACTGCGATAGACATGTAAGAAATAAAACACTGACATACGAGCAACATTTCAACGACGATAGCAAAATATGTCCAAATACCATCCGCTAATGAAGCAGCAGCAACACCGAGAGTACGCCTTTGGCATAGTTAAAGAACGTCTGACATTAAGGTACAGCAACGTTATCTCAACATCCAAAAGTTTTCATAAAAATATTGCACGTTGTACGGATATTTAACATAGGTACTGCTGGGTAACAGCTTTTCAGATGTTTGTGGGACTTTGCAGAGATGTTAGTGGTTTCGTGGGGTGGTTTTATCACCGACTGCGGGCAGCTGTAGAGAAGTTTAGCCATGGAGAATGACGCATTAAATATAACAGCCATAAATTTATAGACCACTCTTCATATCTTTTCAAGAAAGCGCTTGGTATTTGGTCAGCTCCGGGGATTTGCGAAGATACAAAATCAAGACCCAAGAAAAAATTCTTGCCTGGAAATGTCCAGGCCTCTAATTGGGGTATCTGTTTATGTGTATCAAAAGCTGGCCGTACGTTATTATCACCTGCAAAGACTGACTGGAAATGGTGGTTGAAAGCATCACCAATTTCACTGGCATCACAAGTACGACCCAACAAACCACTAACTTCTCTGCGACATCCCAAAATGTTCAAACGTCTATGTCCCAGCCGTATCTCTAGTAGACATCCTTACAACGTGAAATATTCTTATGAAAAGTTTTGGGTGTCGAGATAACGTTGCTGGTACCTTAATAACGGACGTTTTTTCAACTATGCTAAAGACGTACTCTCGATGTTGCTGGTGCTTCATTAGTGGAGAGTATTTAGATATATGTTGCCCACGTTGGTTAAATGTTGCTGGTATGTCAGTTTTTACTTCGTACATGTCTATTGCAGTTACCTATTTTTAAATATACCTGCTATTATTTATTTTCAAACTCTCCGCAGGGGTACTGTTTTGAAGTTACCGGGGGGTTTTAGGTGTTTTGTATGGCTTTAGTACCGAAGGGTGTTGTTTGAGTTTGTTTTCCACCAATGTGTCTTTTATGGAAATACAATTGCGGACGACACAACACAATAAATAAATTGGAGTCAACATATGCCTGAACAAAATAATGATGCTCATAGGAGTTTTTATTAAGTGAAACCACCATTTTACTTGGTCGTTCTACCTTCGTGACGAAAATACAAATGCTGACCTGAGTAATCGCTGGCAACACTGTTCAGCCACTTATGTTAAAAAAATTTCGACAGCTTGTACCGATGGTGAAAGGCTGGGGGAACAGGAGAGCTGGCGGGCTCTCCCCCGGCCACTTTCCTCACCGTACGCACATGTTACACCGCAACGGCGCAAGAGGCGGAAATTGCCCTGGCCCACATCACAAGGCTGCCACCACACATTATATTAACTTATTCTAAGACGGGTATTCAAAGCTTCTATTCGTGTTTGCGTTTCTGTTACAGCACTCAAGATTCTCCAAAATCCCCATACTAAAAACCTGGAAATCGTCTGCACCCCGGCCACCACTGGGGTGGGGGGCAGCTAGGCGGCCCACAAAGCAGCACGAGAACTAAACAGCCGTGGTGGGCTCGCTCCTGCTCTCTACACAGCGCTTTGTCGACACGCGGTTGTCTGCTCTCATATCAAGAAGCCACGGAGCATTATCGCCTCTCCCGCCGCCGTTTCCCCACTGCCCTTCTATCCGCAACAAACGCTAAGATGCGCCTATGGTAATTCCTTCACACCAACTCCCTCGCCCGTCGATACGTCCTCCACAAGACCTACTCCTCTGAGTTCCCTGCGCACAACTGTCCCCTATGGTACTCCCTAGACGCACTAAGCCACGGCATGTGGGCCTGTGTCCTCAACTCATTCCACTCCTTCTCCAACGTCGAGCAGTGGGGGTACGCACTCGGCTGCTCGCAACCCGGGCGCAGCTACTTCTGGTTGACCGAGCCGCCACTGCCACCGCTAGCCTTAGGCCAGTAGCCACCAGGCGTTCGTACTCAACTCGCTCGGAAAATATTGTGATTTCTCTCTCTTTCTCTCTCGCCTCGTGGGAGACCCGGCTGTTGCACCTGACATGGATTTCCTAACTTGCTCCTGAAAGCTCTTCATGAGTGGCCGGCCGGGATCGTTTCGTCCGTTCGCCTAAACATATTTATTAAGGTGGGCCATGTACCATGTGCTCGAAACGGCGGCTACCGGATTCGCCAATTCGGCGACTGCAGCGCGAGCTGTTCGGTTCTCCCTACTTCCGGCGCGAGCGTACGTGAACTGGCGAGTGGAACAGCACGCGAGAGATCATGTTACAAACGCTGGGCAGAGTGTTTAGAAGGCCAAGCTGGATGATGCCGGGTGCTCGTCCCGAGGCGCACGCTCACGTGCACTCGGTAAATTCTTTTCTTTTTCGAGTGCCCCTCACGTGGTGTAATTCCACGCGCAAGCCTGGATAATGCCGGGCGCTCCTCACGTGATTCACCCTCACATGCGGTTGTATTTTCTGCGCTGAGTATTTCCATCTTTTTGAGCCACTGACGTGGCGGAAGCCCATAAAAGCCTGTATGAAGCCGTGCACGTTTCACAAAATGCACGCTTACGTGCGCGCAAAATTTTGTTGGTAATTTTTCTCTTCCATCCACGAGCTAATAAGCAGCCCGGCAGTGAAAAGATTCAAAATTTCAGTAAAAAATATCAAAGGGCAATTTTAATGACACCAATGTTTTTTTTCTGTAAAAAACACCCATCGGAACATACGGGCTCAAAGGAAGGTTGGCAGTTACTTTAGGATTTTGTGACTTCACAGCATTTTATGGTTTTTTGGAGTCAGTTATATCCCTCAGCTTTACAATCCCACTTCTGGAGCATCACAATTATAATAACTCCTTTGGAAAGCTTATTTTCCTTGAAATTGTTTCGTGTGGGCGTTAAAGTTTTGTAACTGTACATCACTGTTCAGGTTGGTTCCAATAATAAAATATTTTGCGACCAAAACTGGCGTGGTCACTTAATACAGGGGTGAAGCAAACATTTTATTGTATTCATCTCAAGACGGCATGCACTCCCTGCACTGGACTCAGATATTTCACATGGCTTAGTAAAAGTCTGGGCTGCCACAAATATAAAAGTGTCCATGTCTGTTTGGCCAAAAGGTGACACCTTTTGTTCTTCTGCGCCTAATAGTCAGTAGATAAACACTACATTCATAAGCATCATACACGTGTGTTTCACAAATTCTAAAAGCAAAAGGAGCCGATAATGAAGGTAGCGCACTTCGCAGAAAAAACAAAAACAGTCTGCTGCAGTCGGGATCGTTCGCGAGACTTAATAAGCTACTAGGATAGGAAATGGAGGTTCCTGGTATTGGTTTATGAAGTAAGACGTTAGCTTTATGCGTTATATTTTCCATTTAAACCTATGCACACGTAATGTTTTGAGATATCAAACATACAACCTGCACGCTTTTGATTCTGTTTGAATTTAGCGCCATTTGCGTATGTGTGACTACTCGATTGAGCAATGCAAGATTTAGGCAGATAAATCATGTTTATTTTATTTCAGTCAGCAAAATTTCTTATAAAGAACGAACTTTATTTAGGGCTCGATATTTGCTGTCAACAATGTTCTTTTATTTTTATAAGAATGGTGAGCCCAGTCTGCTTCATTGGCGGTGAGCGCGACAATGGGCGGCACTGCAGAGCGCGCCTCCGTGACGTCGGCTTGGGGATTCTCTCATTTGTCATCTGCTTAACTCGAGCTTGCTCTCTCTGCTGTTTCTTTGCCCGCGGATGAGATTTTATGCTTTTCCACAGCAGATATCGGGTATGGGCAACTTTTTTTTCATAACAAAATACTTAAAATAGCGTAAACTAGCTCAAGGCGTGATTTGAAGAATAGTTGTTGATACTGCTCCGGAAAACAGATTGCCAATGTCGCCCATGCATTGCCGCGAAGCTGCTCCTGGGCGGATCGCGAACAGTTGGAGCTAGGCGTAAGCCTCTGTATCCAGCAGTGTTTAGAACAAAGGTAACAGCCGGCGGCTGACAACCAACAGCAAAAATGGAAGACCAAAACACCTTCCGGCCTTCGAGGCTGTCGGCTTTGGCAGAAAGCATTACAATTACATATTGTGGGTTGAGGAACACGAACGTTTATTTACCAGGCCACACTCCTCACCGGCAAACACCAACTGAGAACATACGTATCAAAACAACTCTGAAATCACTTCATAGCCGCCAGGTGGAGCGGCCACACGTTACATGTTCGCAGCTGTCTTTCCTGCTGCTGCCAAACCTAGAGGCCACAGTCACACTACACAACACCCCTCCCTTCCCAGTTTGGACTCAGCAGTCAGCCAGGGCCAGTACGTAGTCTCTTAGATGGAGCGGGGTTCCCCGAAAACGCTGCGAGCGACGAAGGCACGGTGGTGGAACTAGAGGCTCATTATTGGCCTCCATTGGGACAGCCAGTGGAACGGTTGTGCCCTCTTGTGGGGGCTCGCTGCTAACCACAGGGGTCGGCTGCTCCTCAGGTGCGTCTCGCTCCACAGGGACAGAACGCGGGCCTTCAAGGGCCACAGGGACAGAACTCGAGCCTTCAGGGGTAGACGTTGACATTTGTCGTCTTTCAGGCTGCGTTCCTTCCAGTTCTGCGCCCGCTGTTTGGGTAGGCATGACTGTCCGGCGACGCAGTTGGTCCACATGCCTGCGCAGTACTCTGCCATCAGGGCCCGTGACGTCATAAGATATTGGTCCGGTTGCACGGGAGATCACTGCTGGAATCCACGGAGGCCCCTGAGTATAGTTAAGTGCGAAGACAGGGTCTTCGGGCTGAAACTTGCGTGGTTTGGACGGGAATCTGCCAACCGAGTGGACTTCCCTGGGGCTCGATCAGGGTGCACGCGGTCCAACATTGTTGACAACTTGCGGCTCATCAGGAGCTCGGCCGGGGATGGCCCCGTAGTCGAGTGGGGGGTTACGTGCTGCTGCAGTATGAAATCTGCCAGGCGCCGTGCCCAGTTCCCCTGGATGATGCGAGATAGGGCTTCCTTGGTAGTGCGTACCATCCTTTCTGCTTGGTCTTTCGTAGATGGGTGGAATGGTGCAGAAGTTACCTGGCGGATCAGATTGCTGTCCAGGAACTCTCGGAACTCTGTGGACTTAAACTGAGCTCCGTTGTCCGAGACAATGGTGTCTCGAAGGCCATGCGTGGCAAACATCTTCCGTAAGGCACTGATTACTGTCTTCGATGTCATAGAAGATGTTGGGATGACCTCCAGCTACTTTGAATACGAATCCACGACAATTAGGAAGGTCTGCCCTTGAAAGGGACCGGCAAAATTTACATGGAGGCAGGACCATAGGTTCCGAGACACCTCCCAAGGGTGGACGGGTGTTCGAGGCATCTCTGGCCACGTCTCCTGACAGGAGGAGCAGCATTGGACCCATTCTTCGATGGCACCATCCATGCCTGGCCACCACACATAGCTGCGGGGAAGTGCCTTCATCCGGACAATACCAGGCTGTCCGGAATGCAATGCTTCCAGCACCCGGAACAGCAGCTTTTGTGGAATCACCACACGGTCACTCCAGAGTAGGCAACCCTTGTGGGCAGTCAGTTCGTGCTGCCTTGAAGTGAAGGCACAAAACTCTGGGCCCCTGCTGCCCCTTGGCCACCCCTTCCAGAACCAGTTAAGAACACGTAAAAGGGTGCGATCTTTGGCAGGGTGGGTGGCAATGTCCGCTGCATGGAGGGGTGGTTCTGGCAGCGCGTCCAGGAGCATGACGACCCCTGCGGGGGAGGGGCCATCGTGGTGCTGGTGCTGTAAGGGCAATCTGTTGAGGCCGTCTGCATGGCCCAAGTGCCTCCCAGCCCGGTGGAGGAGAGTGTGTTGGTATCCATTCAGGAAGATAGACCAGCGCAGCATCCGCGGAGACAGCATCTGTGGTGTCTGGCGGTCCGACGTGAACAACCCGAGCAGTGGCTTGTGGTCCCTCTGGATCTGAAAAGGCCGGCCAAACAGGTAGTCGTGAATCTTTTTGACGCCTGCAACCACGGCAAGTACCTCCTTATCGATCTGTGCATATATCCGCTCTGGACTAGACAGGGTCCTTGAATAAAAGGCGACCGGTGCTTCTGTGCCGCCGGGCAATCAGTGGCTCAACACCGCTCCTATTCCGTATGCGGACGCATCACAGGCAAGGATGTCAGGTTGCTTCTCATCATAATGCGTCAAGACTTGATTGGATGCCAAGAGTTCTTTCACGCCCTCAAAAGCTCTTTTTTGTGTTTGCCCCACACAAAGGTGTCCTTCTTGTCCAAAAGTCGGTGTAGAGGTTCCGCAACAGTGGCCTTGCGTGGCAAGAATGCATGATAGAAGTTCACCAGTCGTAGGAATGCCTGGAGTTTGGTCTTGTTTGACGGGCGAGGTGCACCCAGAATGGCCTGTGTTTTTTCTGGTGTCGGATGGATGCCCTGGGCGTCTATTCGAAACCCCAAGAACTCGCCTTGGGCGACACCAAGCTGGTACTTCTCTCTCTTTACCTTGAGCCCAGCACCCTGGAAACGGCGAAGGACCTCGCGAAGGCGAGAGAGCAATTCTTGACCTGACGCCCCTGCAATTAGCACATCATCAAAATATGGAATTACACCTGGTATTCCACGTAGGAGGGTTCCCATTAGCTTTTGGAAGATACCAGGTGCGACACTCACACCAAATTGCAATCAGCGTACCCTGAACGCCCCACGATGCGTTACGATGGTCTGTGCTGCTGTGACAGGCAGCTGCTGGTAAGCCTGGGCCATGTCGAGCTTTGCAAAAATGGTTCCGCCTGAGAGAGAAGCCAACACGGGGTTGACCACCGGCACTGGATATGCATGCTGCTGGAGGGCCTTGGTAATGGTACACTTGTAGTCTGCACAGATGCGGATGTCTCCATTTCCCTTCAACCGTGTGACAATAGGGGTTTTCCACTCCGCGCAGTCCACTTGCTCAAGAACACCCTGTTGTAGCAGCTTGTCAAGCTCGGCATCGATTTTTTGGCGCAGTGCAAAGGGCACCCTTCTTGCCTTTAGGCGGACTGGCACCACCTCCAGGTTCAAGGCCAACTTCACAGGTGGTCCCTTGTAGCACCCCAGGCCCCCGTCAAAGACAACAGCAAACTCCTCAAACAGCTTGTCAAATGCCGGGTATCCAGCTCGTCCACGCGATGCACTCCTGTGACCTTAATTCCTAATGCTGGAAACCAGTCTAGCTCAAGGAGGCTTTGACGCTGCCCTTTTACAATGACAAGTTTCAGTGGGCCAGCAAACCCGCTGAATTTTACTACAACTGTGGCCATCCCTTGCACTGCTATGCAGTTTCCCTGATAGTCTTTCATAACAATGTCGAGTTGCTTCAACTTTGAAATGCGCCCATTCGGGAATATTTGCCTGGCCGTAGCTTCGGAGATGAGCGAAAACGTGGATCCCGAGTCCACTTCCATCTCGCATTCCACACCTTCGATTTTGACAAAAGCGTGAATCTTCTTTGTCACGGGCTGCGGCACATCGTGGATAGCGATCTCCGTGAGGTTGTCGCCGTATGAGGTGCTTTCACGCGGAGTGGTCCGTGAAATGTACGTTCTGCCGTTTGTCTCGAAATTTTCACGGTGGTCACGCTTCCTTTGAGTCCGGCAGACCTTGGCTATTTGCCCTGTTTTTCCGCAACTTTCGGCATTGGGCATCACGGAAACGACACAGCCGGCGCTCGTGAGGGCCCCCACAACCGGCACAAGCTCGGCCCCCCAGTACTGCATCCCTGCATTGACAGGTATCTGCACGTAACTGACGAACACATTCCTCGAGGCCGTCCTGGTCCTCTCCACAGTCGCCGACCGTTCCCTGGTGCACTGGCTCGATACGCGACGCGGTTGCGTTTAGTCGCGACTGGCTGGCCTCACGGTCGATGGCTTCAGCTGCGGTAGCTTCCTCGACGGCGCAGGCGAGCGACACCTATTTTTTCGCCAAAATGCGCCGCTCAGCTTTATCGTTCCTCAGGCCAAAAACGAAATGGTCATGGAGCGCCTTATCAAGGTCAACGAAGTAGCAGTGCTGTACAGTCGTTCGCAGAGCCGCGAGGTATGCAGCGACGGACTCACCGGTTGCTTGCTCTCTGCGATGGAACTCGTATCGCCGCGCCAACTCCCGTGGTTTCGGAGAAAGATGATTTCGAAGGGCAGCGATGATGTCCTCGTACGGAGTATCTTTCAGCTGGTCCGGCGCGACAAGTGCCTTGGCCAACTGGAACGTCGCGGCCCCGCAACGACTGAGAATCGTCGACCTTTTCTTTCCAGCGTCCGTAATGCCGTGCGCCTCCAGGAAGAATTCCAACCGCTGAGCATAGTCTTCCCACTCGTCCGGCTGTGACAAGTTGAATTGCTCGATGGAGCCATTGCTGAAGGCCTCCCGTTGTCCAGGGTTCCGCCCGTCCTCCGTTGCCGCGCTGGACATCATGCCGACCTATCCCAACCTCGTCGCCAGTATTATATATTGTGGGTTGAGGAACACGAACGTTTATTTACCAGGCCACACTCCTGACCGGCAAATACCAACTGAGAACATACGTATCAAAACAACTCTTAAATCATTTCATAGCCGCCAGGTGGAGCGGCCACACGTCACATGTTCGTAGCTGTCTTTCCTGTTACCGCCAAACCTAGCGGCCACAGTCACACTACACAACAATTACCATTCCAGCTAATAGTATGTAAGGTAAAACAGGTCTGGCAAACTTGCCTAACGCTCGAAACTATTGCGTCAAGTCACTTTACGTTGTCCCGGCATGAAAGTATGGCGACATGCCCTATGGGCCACAAATATCGTAGGTTGATTTCCAAATAACCTGCTGTGTGTACAGGCGCGTGCTAATTTTATACCAGGAGTGTGACCAATATGCAGGCTTTTTGAGCAAAACGAGTAATCTGTATAGCAAACATACAGTAAGACTACGTTTGTTCAGATTTGTAGGGATATTTCGTTACATTTGCCCCAACCATATCATTCCAATATTCAGTTGGACGTTATAGTAAAACTGCACTCAAGAGGAGGATCCTGGAGGAGGAGAAAACTTTAACCCAGAATCGAGCTGGTTAGTGGGCAGGCTCCTTAGTCCAAGACGAGAGAGTAAGATTTATTCTTCAATTCTCCGAACGTCTTGTCGGGTAGTCCAGGATTTGTTCTTGGCGACTGAAGGGGTTCTTGGCGACTGAAAGAGCTGTTTGGACATATTCATTGGTTTCGATTTGTGTTATACTAAAAATTGGCATGTATACTATCTATTGCATTCGTTAGCAAGTATATCAAGTTTTCCACACCGTAATCGCGTCATAACTGTCAGGGTTGAGATTGACTTCGTTACGATAACGATGGTACGATAGAAATTAGGGGCACAAAAGCCGCCTTTGAAGACTGTGGACAACGTTAGCTGCGCCGTCGCACAAATCCCATTGCATTGCATATCCACACGATCTTTGTGAGCCGCACAAACGTCCCCAAAACTCCTAAGACGTTTGGAACGGTGCAGAAAAACTGAATGCGTAGGGTACAGAAAAAAAATCCATCTAACACAAGTAAACAAAAACGAAAGAATTAGAAAACACCCATTTTATTTCCTGCTCAGCGACCCGCTGCTTGATGCGTAGCATTAGACTGTTGCGTCTATGTAAGAGCATCTCAGAAATAGCTAAGGAAAGCTTACGCGTTTTCAATTCTTCTCGAGGAGCTCTGAGCACTGAAACTCGCAAATACGCTAGATAGGACGAGTTACACACGATCGTCTGAGCGATGCTCTCTGAAAGTTGTTCTCTCTGTCCTCGTGTGCTGTAAACGTGTGCGGGCTAAAACCTAAATATATTCAAAGCTGTCAGAATACCATTGAAAACACGCTTTTTAAATGACCAAAGCATCAAAGCGGGCACTTTCTACCAAAGGCACTGCGGCAGTCACATCCGGGTGACTGCGGCAGGGTGTAGCAACGGCGGGAATGTAGCAGACGACAGCGGAGCGGTCCCTAAGCCGACGTCAGATCCAGGGGTATCTGACCTACTCCACGTCCACTTACGGCTCTCCCGTTTACAGAAGAGGGTATTCAGGTTTCGTAGAATATTCTGTTCTGGAAACTTGACTATTAAGAACCTCCTGTTATATCTCTGCTATACGCAGCACTAGTTGCCAACTTTCTTGTCTCCAGACTTCTTGCCTACTTTAGCATTTGTCTCCCATAAATAGGTATACTGTGTTTTTACTGAACCAATTGCTGATTCCACATCTTCACTAGAAGCATTCAACAACCTGCTCGTCATGGCTGGATCTAAGCGTGTAGCCCGGTACAACCTTGAGGTGTACCTATTATTAGGCCTAATTACAAGATCAGCTACTTTTTTATTAGTTTTGTGTGCGTCTATGTTGCCAGGTATGGATTCATTGACTAGAAATCCCACTCTCAGTTCTCTTCGGTACACTAGACAAAAACAACATAACACGTGTCTGTTGTTCAGCAGTTTAAATGCTTTGTGTGTTTTCCTATTTTTGCTGAGCCCTAATACAGCCCATTTAATGCCCACGAAGTCCTTGAAGAACGCCTCTAGACTCGGCTCGCTGGATAAAGTTGTCGTGTTAACCAAGTGACGGCCGCGAAGTTTGTATTGTGGGGGCGGTAGGATACTTAAATAAATTACCAAAACTTAGGAGAAGCTCACACTGACGCATGAGACCTGAAGACAGCGAAGCTTCACGCAACCATCCCGACCATCACGACCGTTGAAGTGCACGATTGTGGCTGCTTTGCTCCCGCAAGGGCCATTACTCTATCGCTGTTGCTATAAGTGTGAGCTTGTTTCGTTTTTCAAGATGTGGTAATTATCCGACAATACCTTGAGGGGGCGTACGCTATGACGTGCCTTTCTTGTACCGACAAGTGTTGCCGCGATTACCGCGAACGCTTTTTTCGCCAGTCTAGGTAGCCTCGCAATAAAAAACGGACGCTAAGAATGCTAGGCGGAAGTATCGCGGACGCACACATGAGCGCTGGGCATTTTCTTTTGATTTTCAAACCTGCCGTGCATTCGACGCGTGTCCCGCGCTCACGTGTTCGGGATGGGGAATTTTTCGGTATTTTACCTACAGTAACAAAAAATTACAATTTTTCTAATAGCTTCGCTGTTAATACAATCTTCTCGGGTTGATGACGTGATCAAAATAAGGCGAATATCTTTTGGCAGCTGTAAAACCGCAGCTGTTAAGGTACTCCCTATTCCCGTTGATAATACCTTCACGTCAGGTGCAAGTATCTCGCTGGGGCCACGGATAGTGCCATCATTTTGAAAGAAGTCATTACAATCACGGCTCATGCACACTACATGCACCTCCACTCAACATCCATGCACCTATAAATTCTAGACCTCCGTGGATGAGTTTCCAGAGCATACAAAACTCAGCCAGAGGCGGTCTGAGTGGCCCCCCTTCTCTTCGAGGTGGTTGCCAGCGTGCTGAAGTCAAGACATACCAGAGCAGTAATCGAAGCTTAAGTTTCCGCACAGTATTGTGATGCCCTACTCCTTCTCCTCTTACGCCCATTGGTCGTACAGTTGTGTTTTCGCGCCTTTGCAGCGTTCCCAGAATTCCTTCAAATTCGTTGCAACAAAGATCAATAGAGCGAATCTCACTCGTAATCCTGGAAACGTGGCACTACCACACCTCATATTCCTGGGAATCGCAACTCTTTTTCCGAATATAGTGGCCTTTTGAGTTTCCTTCACGTGCCCAGTAAAAAATTTCATTTACTCTTCAGCAAAATGCCAATTTTACCTTTTGAACCAGAAATCTTGAATACTATTGTTTCTCTTGCTGTCTATATGGGAAATTTAATGGTCGCCACTTAACAGTCATGAAAACATTTCTTTGGTGCTCTTTGCCCTTAGTCCGCCCTTACGCATAAAAATCTTAGCATCCTCATCATCCTTATCATCACCCTTCGCCGAAAAGCTGACGGACACATTCTAGAATAAAGTCCCTCCCATTGGAGGTAACAGCAGCAGTAAAGAATAACGTGCACGCGACACCTTTTAGCAATACACACGCCATAGGAAGCATCCAAAGAAAACCTAGCACCTTCTTGGAGGTGCCAGATGAACACGTGACGAATGTGAGAAGAGACGACGTATCTGACCGTTGCCGGTGCCAGAGCTGCAACTGTGTCACCAAAACCAAGGTCATCAAATGACAGCGAGGAGTATGAAAAGCTTTCTCTTAAGCTACCACACGCGCTTTCTTCAAGCGATTAAGGAGAATTCCCCTTCAATAAATTGAGCTCACTGACCGAATCTGAGAGGATCAAGGCAGGACATAAAAAATGGTGTGTGGTAATAGCGAAGAAGTTACAACACTAAAGATTTCGGGCAATCTAGTACAAGGTCGGAACTATGTGAACAGAGAATGCGACTAACATAAAATGACGAAGGTGTTTCAAAGAGTTATGATGGGTAAATCATAGCCCTGAGTTTTTAATGATACTTCTACCCCCTCTTCCACCACGATGACTCCCGGTTTCAAAGAATCGTCAATGGCTGCACCCAATCACGTTTCGTCCAGCGAACTGCGTAAACACTTCAGGCACGTTAAGAATGACCAGGTGGTCAGAATTCACCTCGAGCCACCTACTAAAACGCGCCTTATCACCTTTGCAGCGTCGGCGCGTTAAACCATATATTCATCATCACCACAGGAAGTGCCATCAAGCGAAAATCAAGCTCAGCAACACAAATCGTTTGTCTGCCAAAGCGCCCTTACTTTCAGTAAACACGCTAATAAAGAGCGTCTGCCCCAGTACGCGACCACTGTAGAAGCGGCTATTCAAAAAGATCTTCAAGGTTCTTTCGCAATGTCCCGTCCCGTCACAGAAGTGTTCATAAAAAGCCAACTATAAATGAAGTAAATCTGGTAATTAAGGAAGAGTTGACAAAAGTGTAAATACTGCACTGTAAGACAAAAGTTCTCGACACCAGATTGGAGATCTAAATGTTCCCATGGGGAGGAAGTAGAAAAAAATGTATTCCTAGGATTGGGCCTGCATCCTCAAAGAGGGGGGTTGGAGAATGTGGAAAACGAAGCGAAAAAATAACGAGATGAAGAAGCACCAGCTCCGAATGGCAGCTTGGAGCCTGTCTTGTCTTCCCCGACTGGTTTGATCAGTATGTAATGTTCTGGCATCGTGCTCAAAAATGTGCCACCAAGCCAACGTGTTTTTGCACGTGGCGTGTTGCGCCTTTAGCGATGTTTGTTCATGTTAAAAAGGTTTCTGTCTTACCAAGAAGTGCCTCTAAGCAGGCCGACAATTCAACGTCCATTTGCTATGGCGCGAGTTCCGTCATTGAAAAAGGAACAACATGATGTTGGGCGATTTACTACACGTGATTGCGCAGATATCTTGTTTTTGGCCACCAGAAGGCATCAAAAATTTGCGATGACGGTTTTGTATTGAGTTGCAAAAATTTTCCATCCATTTTGAAAATTCTAAAGTGGTGCACAAAATGTGAAAGTGTGTTGGAACCTCTCTGAAAGCGTTTCTTATGGGTCTTGAAGCGTTCAATGAATCTATCCCGTTTACGCCGAGTGTAGAGCACTTCAATTGGCGGTGTAATGCAGATACTACTGAAACTTGCACCGTTCCGGACCGCGCGTTTCCGTGGTGATGATGAAATGGTTTTGCTACGCACTCCGTTTTTTAAGAGTGTCTGAGATGTAGGGGTTCTTAGCAGCAGTGGGTGCCTGCCTACTGTTTATGGCCCTGGTGGGACTATGGCTATTACGCCACTTTTCAGTTCGTTCAGGTGTTCCAATCACTACTTTTCATGAAAATGTTAAGCAAATTGGTTAGGGCGAGTAGCATACGTATCAAAGAAGACAAACCTAAGAAACGTTCTGGATTTCCTTCCGCAGCATTCCGCGCAAGTCTGTTGGCTGATTTCTTGTCGCAAAGGAAGCTCTACTGAAAAAAAAACAGGATCTGTTGGTCTTGGCTACAGTTTGTTCAAATGCGGTAAATTGGCATCCATCCAAAACGCTTGTTGTTGTCCTTAGTAATTGAGGCTAAAGTGTATTTTGCCATATATCCTTCCAGGACTTATAAAGTCTAGCCCCCTAAGCAAAAGGTACCATGATGGGCTATTTGGTCGTGAGATACAAATTTAGAAACAGCGCATATTGTGACAAAAAGTTAGCAGAGGCTTAGTTCTTCTATGCCATTGTATACGTAGCGTGATCCAAGGTTAAGCAATCCAATGCAATCCAATCCAGTCCAGTCCAGTTTAGTCTATTCGAGTCCAATTCAATCCAATCCAGCCCAGTCAGGTGCAGTCCGGTCAAGCCCGGTCCAGTCACTGCTCCCTTCGAATGCGAAGAACGGCTCTCCAGGAGCAACGCCAAACGGCCATCAAGTAGCTCCGGCGCAGCGTCAGACTTGGCTACTGCGCAACGCAGGCGCACAGCAGGGCACGCAGCTGCGCTAGTGCGTCTGCCGCGGGTATGACGTCACTCCTCTGGATTGCCCGGACCGGCGAATGTGCAGACCCATTCTCTACGCACCCTTACTCCAATTGCATTGCATTTACAATGCAATTCAATACAACCAAATTTATTTTATTCCAACCAATCCTAACCCATTCCAATATAATTCATTGCTTCTACAGAGTATCTCTGCACATATCATCAACGGTCACTAGAAACTAGGTGATTTATATATTAAATGTTTCTTCTCAGTGTTTATTGTCTCGGCCTGTACTTTAATATCACGCTGTATGTGCAAGAATAAAAGGTAGGTACATTTGTTTATTGGATCTCAGATCAGTCTTAGTACCTTCAGCGGTCTGCACATTTACAAGAGTGGCTGAGATTTAGCGAATATTCCTAAAATGCACCTGTATATTTTTCTGTTGCTGAAACACTTGCGAAAATTCATGAATATGGTGCAGAATATTTCGTTAGCATCGTTTGAAAGATTCAAGCATTTTTCTTCAAAGTTGCATACATAAAAAATTCACCCGGGATTTTTTACCGTAATTGTAGCGAGAGGAAACTGTTCCTTACCGCTCCGTCAGTAGTGCTGTACTTAAGCGGACTACTACAAAGGGCCGGCAGTCGTCCCCAATAGAACGCGTGAATTGTTTCACCCAGGTCTTACGACAGCGTTCTACTCATGTCCTTCTCTGTCGTTTTTGGATGCCTATTGGTTCGAAAGCATGTTCACTATCAGCAATTACCACAATTCCGCCACTGCTGACGTTAAAATATAATGAGAGATCTGCCCGCAAGCTATGCATAGTTCCTGAAATTTCGTTGAGGGAGAAAATGATCTGACGGTGTCATAAAACACTCAATACCATTAGTATTTTTCTACACACGAATCGTGGGATTAAACTTAAACTTAGTGAATGCTAAGTTTAATGCCCTTCTCGAACCACACGGTGTATTGTCTTGAAGAATGTGCGGTCGTCTTACGGACTTGTGTTCTTGTAGCAGCCTTGATCACTTCAAAAGCTTGTAATTAGGTGCTGTGTATGACCATTGTCAGAACTTGGTCTTCGTTCCGCGACAGCTGAATTTTTGACAGGATGTCATTCTGATATTTTCGCCAGGAAGATTTTTAATATTCTAATTTCTCGATCTAATATCTGCGCCAGGAAGCCGCTGCGCCGTCAAACGTGGGTCCTCTCTTGCCTCGTTTCCGGGGTTTCAGCAGCAGAAAATATGTAGCGAAAGAGGACCAGCGTCTGGCTTCCGATACGGTGATACAGTCAATTAGTGAGGCAGTGAGCGCCCTGATCTTCCTCTTCTTTTTCTTCTACTGTCACCCGCTACCTGCCCTGTTTCTTTCTTAACAATGGGGACACAAAAAGAGAGCTCAATCACAACTGTCCTAATGGCGGCGCAGCCAGCAGCAGAGCCCGAAACAGCCTGCTCCTCTTCTACCAGCCACCACGCCGACATGCCCGCTGCCGCTGGGCGGTGGGATTGGGTATATTAAAGAACCCTCGCCCTTTAAATGACATTTCGCGGTGATATTGCCGCCCTCTTCACAGGGAGCATCGTCTTGATTCTAGGTTTCACACTTGCAGGTACAAGCAACAACACCAACAACGAGATCACTGCTCATGTCCATGTAAATTGCGACACATATTCACTGGCCGGATAAAAATGGGTCTAAACTCAGTACGTTTCGGAGGCCTCGGGTAGCGTCTGCCATCGTATGGCGTCATTCTGACCACTTGTATGGCATCGGGGGTTGGCCGGTGTGAGCGAGGAGTGTGCCCTTCCATCTGGTGTGTCTGGATAATTAAGGCCACTAAACCATTGCACGACTTTCTTTGGTCACAAGTACTTGGAAGGAGTTCTTCTAAATTACCACACTGTTGAAGTAGAGTTTAGAGCCGTAGAGCATCTCCAGGCTCCAAATACACCGTCCGCCTGTTCCTATTATAGCGATAGGCGTTGGCGCGTTGTTCATTCTAGTTGCGCTGTCGCGCGAGCTGGCTGCTTCTTCCGCTTTGTGGGCGAAATCGTGGATGTCAGTAGTGTCTTCATTCTCGTGAATGGGCAGCATGAACTCTGGAGCAGTCGACGTACAATAAAAGCATGGCGACGTACATTGCACGTCGCGGTACGTCGACGTACAAACAAAAACATCGACGAAAATTAAAAGCATGTCGCCGAGGACCTCTTTATTCACTCGGTCAATCTGTTTGGAGATAGTGCGTAGTCGTTCGCCTGTGAGTGGTGTGACTGAGTGGCATGCCGGACAGCATTAGCTCTGCTTTGAAAGCTGTTCCCCTGTCCTTTACTATTATCTCTACAGCCCAATGCCGCGCAACAACTATATGGATGAAGAACATTGCAACCTCCAGAGCAGTTGCTCGGAAGGCCTGTGCTATTTCAGTATACAGTGTGAGATAGTCGGTCTTGAGACTGCTTCGGTTCTAATTAAGTGTCCCAGGTATACAAGCTGTTTTTATCCGACGTTGCACTTCTATGTATTATTTTTAATCCAGCTGACTTTATCGCCTCCAGTAGCAGCTTCCGCTTGGGTATATGGTCGTCGAACGTCCGAGAGAAAACATTGACACCCTCAAGGCAGACGAGACTTGACTGCCATTTTAAGGCGGCTGAGACAGTGTCTGTGATTCACTGGAATGCAGCGCGTCCTGAGCAAAGACTGAACGAAAGGGAATCACTTCAAACTCATAAAGTCCATCAGGCATAGCCAACATGGTCTTCGCGCGCTGCCTCTCATGAACCACCTGGTGTCAGGACCCCCTTTTAAGATCTAATAATGAGAAGTCCTTGGTATTTTGCAACTGTCTTAACGCGTCACGGAAGCCTGGTAGTGGGTATATATGTTGTTTTGTCACACAATTCAGCATCCTGCAATCGACACGCCAGCGGAGAGTTTTATTTTTATTTTTACCATTCCTACTGGGGATGCCTAAGGGCTTGCTGTCGGTTGAATGACTTCGTCTTGTAACATAACCTTTACTCGGTTGCTGATGGCTTCCCGCTTCTTGTAAGATACTCGGTGCGGGTGTTGGTGTATTGGCTTGGTGTTTGCGTCCACGACGATTCGATTTTTTTGCAGTAGGCCTTTGCCGTATATTCGACAAAGTAGGAAAATATTCGCCTACATTCTCGAGCAGGTCTCTAAGCGTTTGTTTCTGGTCTGGTGACAGGTCTGGCGTGTTACGGGTCAACTTGATAAAGTCTTTAGGAGCCAACGGTTCATTGCAGGCTGTTCCCAGAGTGCACAAACTTTTCGATCGATCAAACTTGTGCAAAGAGATTGTGGTTTTTATCTTGGTTTCGTGTTGAAGCTCGTTGCCAAAATATGTCATTACAATGTCAGCATAGCCATCTTCTAAGAGACCAAGGCTCGTCATAACATAGAGTTGTATTTCTAGAATCAAACTAATGTTTCCTTCTACGAACCGTTCACCACTTCCAGACAAGTAGCCTTTTAAAGCAATCCAAATATTACTCCTCGGGGCTACTCCTACGTCTCCGTCCACTATGCAGAGGGCGCGTGCTTGTCCTACTTTCGAGTCATTGGCGGCGATGGCACTTTCGTCGAGAACGCTACAGTAGATGTGCACATGTCAATGACGGCGCCTTTTTCTTGCAGAATGTCCATGCCTGTAGTATAGCGCCTCTCGCACAGTTGGGAAGTACAATCAAATCACCGACTTCACTGTACCTATATACCTATAGGACTTATACGACTTATCTACTTATATACTTATAATTATGCCACCTAATTGTACTTGTACTTGATAGCCAGAGAAACCAACCCAGCTTTTCAGAGACGTGTAGGTACAATCAAATGGCCTCCAGCTGTATGAATGGGGTACACTTTCCACCACATTCGAACTTACTTAAGCTGGTTGGCCAGGTCGCTCATTATACCAGAGTAGTTTACCTCCCGTGTCCAGTAGCGCAGCTACGTCGCAATTATTGATAGCTATGGTGAGGTCAGATGTGGCTTTGGTTCTGCATTTCTCTGACTTTTTACCCCCCGTGCGTCATCGTTAAAATAAAGAAGTATCTTCGCTCGGTCTTTTTTGCATCAGTGACCCCACCTCATGTGGTCACTGGCCTGAATTTTCGCGACGCAGACTGAGAGGGCGGCCCCACGAAAGCTGGATGGACGACGAGGGCTCAGCCATCAATAACGATTAGACAATGCCTGTCTGGCTTTTCGATGGATGGTTGTAGGTGGCGCTAACTATACAAAGAGGTATTCCTTAACTTTCGCAGGGAATTCTCCGCTTCGGAGGCACGGCGCATCTAGGGAAAAACCTCGAAGTTCAACACAGCGATACGGGCATGACCTGTATATATGGCCAGCTTGCCAGAGTGATAACGCAGTGACTGGTGGAATGGTGTACAACAAACACTCGTCTGGTGTATGATCGCCTGCCAAGCAGGCAGTGCGGGCTTCTTCTCGGGTTGTCGACAAGTAATACCACCGTTACTGGGCGCAGAGTACACGGCGGGAGTGGCAACGGCAAAAGTGGAATACTGCACGGACAGACTGTTGCCACGTACAGGCAGCCTACGGAGCTTCTTCTTGAAAAGCTGCGGCCTATGTGGTCGCTTTGGTTTACGGCGGCTGCAAATAATGCCGCCGCGGTTCTTGAACCGCTTGCCGGAGTTCCTCTCGGACAATTGTGCTAGAGAGGCAAACGTTGGCGAAGTCTGAGCCAGTTGCATTAGGTGAAATTTCCCATGATGTACTGAGAGAAATATTCACGCAAATTCTAAAAATTTTGGTGCCCCAAACATCAGAGACCGTGTTCGCCGATGCGCAGTCTGCTTGCGGTGGAACTATCTGGCGCGCTGTTTGAGCGTGTTTCCCATGGTCGACGCTTCCGAGGTAAAATCCGTGACTAAACGCGGTGGGTGGCGCATGAGCGAAGCAAACAATTCTTGCTTGACCCCGTAGATGAGGTGACGCAGATTTTGTCCTCGGCCATGCTCGCGTCCGCCTGTCTGAAGAGAAGGCACAGGGTCTCATCATATATCGCCATGCTCTAATTTCGACGGTGTACTCGGGAATGAAGCCCGCCACAGCCCTTTCTTTCTGGTCTCTGCGTGCGCATATATGCCGAAACTGACCCCGAAATTCATCGCAGTTTGGGACCTCATGTTCATAGTTTTCGAAAAAAGTCTCTCCGCACTCGTCTAGGGTGTAGTAGACGTTGTGCAGCTTTCTGACCTGGCCCCAACCGTTTAACTTAGCCTCTAGCTTCTAGCTCATATTGGTCGAGCCAGTCCTCTGCGTCTTCAAAGACTTCGGCATTAAAAGTTGGGGGTGTACGCGGCTGATGAAACACGACCTTACCTGGCATATAGCTATCGTGTGGCCCCGTTGCCCCGCTCGCGGACCGTGTTGCCGCCACCGTGGTTGCCGAGGGCAGCAGTGAAAATTCGGGACAGGCACTCTGAAGTGGACCACTAATGCATTGGTGGACTGGCGTGAGCTCGCTCTCAAGTACTTATTCATCGGCTGATCTGCTAGAGCAATGCACGCTGTGATCACCACATGACCACAGGTACCCAGCTCGTATACCAGAAATGTAGCGTGATGCATGGTTGTTGTGCATGGCTAGGCATTAATCACCACAGTTTTATTATTCCCCAGAAAGAAACCTGAACATCGCGCTCACCGTTTCACACAGTTTGTTTACTCGCTACCGTGAAGTATTCGGTCCTGTATGTACAATACCTAAACATTTTTGGGTTAGTATCTGGTCATTTCATGACCAAATGCACGGGTTTAAGGACAAAATTAGCATTTAGTACTTTCAGGTCGCACACACTAGCAATAAAAATACCAAAAATGTTGTTATATTTTCTTTATTAACACTGCTGAAATTGTACATGTTTTCAGCAGGGTAGTAGGAAGATAATTCAAGAAAGTCCTCTTTATTTTCAAAAGGCATAATCAAACATACACATAGATAAAAATTCATTTTATGTGTTGATTCTACTAGAACGTAGATGCTAATTTTTGGTATTCTGGGTTGTTCACAACCATGTTTGTCCTGGCATTTCTTCTCGCAAAATAGAAGTAGCTGAAGCAGTTTGCGTGAATTGAGAGTTGTAATTAATAGCATATTTCGATGTCTCTTAACCTCTTGAAGAGGTAAGAATACTTATAGTTAAGAACTTGCGGCCACCGAACAAAGGTTTATTAAAAGCGTAAAAAAGAGGCATTCCGGCTTCTGTACGGAAGTCTCGGTCAGTACTTCTGTAAAGAAGCCCGAACATATCTTTTTTACGCTCTGAATAAACCATTTTTTGGTGACCACAAGTTTTTAACTGTGAACCTGTCATCCGGCCTGACGAGATTTCGTCAAAACTTAGATTTCAATAACAGTATTCACAACGTCAATGTTGTAGCGTGAAGCAGGGAACCACTACGGAGGAGTAGCGAGTTTAATGTGAAAATAAAAGGAGAGCTCAATCACCACACTATTATGCAGCCAGCAATGAGAGCACGAACAATCCCCCTCTTTTCCGCGCCAGCACGCAGTCATTCCCGCTTATGCTCTGTGGCTGGATTGGCCAGTATAACAGAACACGCACCCTCTGCGTGAACGTCAGCTGTGGCAATATTGTGGTGTCTAGATACTATGTGAGGAAAAAAACTTTAGTAACGTTTTTGTTTCGTTTCAGCATCCTAAGGTAAGCTGAACCTATCAAGAACTGCAAGCATAGATGGGCCGATGAAAATTGTACAGAAAAAAGATCATTTTATTTCAAGGTATTTTAGTTGTTCGGAATTGTTTATGTGTAAATATGCTAAATATGAACTACATACCTTATATGTTACGAAGAAGTGAGTTGTTATCTAGAAAGCATATAAAGGGGTAAAATCATTAACGCATGTTAATCGACCAGATTTTGGGGAACTCCCCAAGGTGGAGTAAGCTTCTGTAAAGGAAAGTTTGACATCACCTAAATGCAGCCATACGGCTACAAAGGAAAGATTTTTTTTTCTTCAACTGCGAAGTTTCTTAGAAAGCTGTAGAGCTTTCCTTTGCAGCCGTATGGCGGCATTTAGGTGGATGTCAATCTTTCCTTTACAGAACCTTACTCAACCTTGGGGATTTCCCCAAAATCTGGTTTATTAACACCTGTCCTTCAATTTGAGTTGTTGATCAATTTGCTTTCGCGGTACTAACGACTAGTCTGCTGGTTCACTCAGTTGGTAGAGTGACTGCTCCGATTAAGCAGTGGTCCCGGGTTCAAATCCTGGACAAGGACGAAGTTTTCTTCAACTTCGAAGTTTTCCAGAAAGCTGTATAGCTTTCCTTTGTAGTCGTAGGGCTGCATTTAGATGGATGTCAAACTTTCATTAAAGCATGTCCGTAGTAACATTTTTTTAAGTGAATTTCCCGAGAAATTTGCGATAAGGTAAGATGATTCAGTCATTCAAAATTCAGAAACCGAAGTGCTTTATTGGTTCACTAGTGTCAGTGTAATGTGTCCACTACTACAGATCTGTGAGACAGATTTCTGGTAGCCTACATTCAAGCGTTTTGGCAGAATTATTTCCCTTTGCCACTCCATGCCTAAATGTTATCTTTTTTTAGTTTCTTACTTTTCCCTAATTGATTCTTGGTAGACACCGTTTTGTTGATCTCTATGGCATTGTTGGCGTACGTCTTATAAAAGGTGAAAGTCTGGTAACAATACCATCGAGAAATGGAAAAAACGAAAAAGACCCAGGACTAGGGCCAAAGGCACAACATTGCCATTATGACCACAATTGTATGGCGCGCAATGGACACAAACTATTTGTTGGTGGTAAGAGAGGTAAGCTGCAGACGATCCAAATAATTTCTCGTTTTATTATGCTACGTTGTGCAGTAGTTCCCCATAAGAAGCTGTAAAATACCTTTTAAAAATTTCAAAATAACACATTCGATTTATATCTAATAATACTGTTCTCGCAGTGTAAATGTGCATACACTGACGGTGTAGTTGGCGAACACGTTACTTTCTTCTAGAGAATTAGCAATGCGGATTTGTATTTAGGTTAAATATTTTCATAAAATTAGCACAATATAAACCTGCCTATAATTGAAAATGCACGACGTCTCGGGTTCTTTATGTGTCTGCCTGAATCTGCCCAACTTCAGTATCCAATGAATAATACTTCTGTTGTTGGTGCTATGTAGCAAACACAAAGAGTTAGTGAGATATATATAAAAGCAATATTGGAAACTTGTTTGATTTTGTTGTTTTAAACGGAACTTACCTTCAAAGGCATGGTACACCATGAAGCTAAACAAATTAATTGCGATAAAATGGGAGACACGGACGAAGTGAGGACAGACACACACAGGCGCCATGTGTGTCGGTCCTCACTTCATCCGTATCCCCCTTTTTAGCGCAAATAATTTGTTTAGCAATGGAGCACCAACGTGCCCAGGACGCTACAACAATAAGCCCGACATGAAGCTTTACCTAACTATATTCGCTAGGTTGCAGGAGGCATGCATGTTTTGCCCGACCTGCTGTTATAAAGGCGGGGGTGTATTTTCCGCTCACTGACGACAGACAAAGCGCGCAGTAACTCCAATGCTTCAAAATTAATATATTGATTTTAAGAACATTCAGTTGTTCTCAACCACTTCCACGTACATTTATATAATAAAACTGACGTGTTGTGTTGTGGTTTCCAAGAAAACATAAGCAACGGTTTGAAGACATCATCCTCCAATGTGGTAATGCCAGTATAAACACGGCCATAAATGCGAATCAGAGAATTTACGAAGTAAAACAACATTTCAAGGGGTCTCTACTACGAATTTGACAGGTTTACTTCTCTATAAACTGGTTAGTCCTTGCCGGACATAATTCTTCAAAGCGATCACGATAAATTAGGTTATTATGACCTGTTGTCAGAACACGAGCAGTGATTTTGAAACACGGTATAAAGAGGTTTGAAAATCTTCACAAAGTTGCATTTGACTGCTATGTTAGCTTTCAAGCAGTGATGTAAATAGCAGTTATATCGGGCTTGTCTGATGATTTTTTTTTTCAGCAGAAGAAACTTTTTTGTCAGAGGATTCCTTTTCATATTTGGGAAAAAAGAAATGCCTTTGTCTGAGTGGGCCTTAGGTAAAGAACTGAACACTAAAGCCGACCTTGTCTTTTTCCTTGGCCTGGGGTTGGTGAACGGAACAGCAAGGCCGACCATGTCTTTTGAACCAAGGCCGACCATGTCAAGTCGCTAAGCACTTCTAGCACGTCTTTTTACCTATGCATACCCTGTCTTAAGGTACTGCACCGCCCTACGTGCCCTAACCAGGAAAGTTTCCTGCAGTGCCCTTCCATGAAACACTCCGTCTCGTAATGTGACAAAAAGACCACCAACATTATAAGCACCATACCGCATCTGTTCCACTTCAGTGGGGATGGCGAAATGGACGTACTGCCCATGCAGGTCAATTTTGTTTAACCAATGTAGTTTTCCACGGTAAAGTAACAGGTTTCCTGTTGTTGTGCGATGCCGACAGACTGCCGTCTGCATTATTTATCACTTTTATGTGCCTCTAAGCTCATTCTTTGCAGATATGTACAACTGAATCCCGGCCATGAAGTAGAAGCTATGCTCTTAAAAATCGTGGAATAACAGCGAGTTTTTTTTTAAAGCTTAACCCATTGGAGTGAGCTGACTTCCAAAAATATTGCCTTGCTTTTATACCTGGTAAATATCGTACCTTCAAAAGCTTTTATGATTGTATAATGACGTATCATGTTCTATGATCTATGTTAATGTTGAAGCCGCAGCGGCCAATGTAATCCAGTCAAATGCGGTATTGTGAAAAAAGCAAATAAAACAGCGAATGATTTGAAAATGAGGCACTGAAGAAATTTATGGACAAAAATTAAAGCAAATGCAGAACCACAGGTTGCATACAACCACTCCATAAACATACAGGTAATCGTCCCGCAATTTTCTTCCTTTAAGATTACTTTGCGAAGCTAGTAATTAAACAGAACGAAAACAACACTAAATGTACGCATGTGTTTACTGAGCCCGATTACCCCCGATATAGGCTCCTTGGGAGCCAATTGGGATGGGACAGTGCTAGCATTGATAAAGCAAATGGAAAGAAACCTCATATCCTGCTTTAGAAGCTGGGAATCGCGAATGACCCGTTTATGGGAGAGGAAATCAGTAACATGAGCGTAAAGGTTGCTGTTACTAAATTTGCTACCAATGTGGAGCCGACGGACAAAATGCGATAAAAAAGTTCTCTTGCGCCTTCTTAACATAAACTTAACATAAAAAACTCTTGCGCCTTCTTAACATAAATACATCAATCATTATTTTCAAAACAGTTGGACTAGAAACCACGTTGTTAGTATGCTGTCCCTACATCACTGCTATCATGAAAACTTGGCTTCAGGACGTAACTGATGCTACCAAAATCGTTGTCAACATTTCAAATCAAAACTACGTATGAAGAGGTGAGGCGGGGTTGTTGTTTTTATCTTTAATACGCAGGTCACTGTTACCGCTTCAGAGAAAAAGAAAGGTCGCTGAAGTTTCGGTCGGCACTTTACATCATTGGAAATTTGTTTATTTTAGTAGCCACTCCACCTTCCGGTTTCTGATGTGTTATTTTTAATTTAACTGTGCTTTTTTCCACTAAAATATCCAGATAGCCGCCTTTTACAAAGGAAGAATTATTGTTTATGTCGAACCGTCTGAAGATACCCTTAGAAATTCCAAGGAAAAAAACCCTGTTTTACTCGTGTATCAACCCCCGATTACGGGCACATTTGATATATCGAACACGTCCACTTCTCCTTTAATGGTGGATGCGAATGGAATGAGTACGTCTCACAAGCGGTGCCGCGCGCGGGGAAAATGAGGCGTCGCCGCGTACCTTCTATGGCCATCAAAAACAGCTCGCACGCTAGCATGGACAACCGCATGCAGTGAGAACACGGGAGTGATTGAATGCCTACATCAATAAAAGAGGAGGGGACGTCGGCCGGAAGTGCTCGTTTTCTGGAATTTTGTGCGCGTGCTTCAGTGGTTATCAGTGGTGGCTCACGTAGGGGGATGTATCTGCTGTAGTGCATGTTTGCTTTTTCCGCGGAAGGCGTTTCGGTGCCATGGGTACGAAAAAACGGAATAATGTGGATATGCTGCGAAGGTGCCCATTATCCGACGGGTACAGTTTGGAGGAATGATGTAGGCTGCATTTCTCGCAGAATGCTGGAGCGCATTACTCTGCGTGAAACCACCTAACGTTCAAGGCATCGCCGCCACTACCCAGCAGTACCGGTGCGTGCCGTGAGCAAAGCGGCTTTTCTGCGCGGCTCTAGACGAGACGTGTTCTGATACCGAAGATTATGGCGCTGAGCGTCTGGAGAGTTTAATAAAGACATTTCAGCGTGACTGTGTGCCATTCCGAAGACCCACTGCCGCACTAGTTCGTAAGCGCAGGCTCCGACGCTCAGGGTCTCGTGGAGATCCCCGATGCCAAAGAAGCGAACCATACCAACGGCCCTAACAACATTCCCAACTGCCTACTGCAGCCGTGCTTGCGTCAATGTTCAGATTCATCACTCTTGTGGCACTGTGTACAATGACCTATTTTCAGAATGTGTACTGCGTATGTACGTTTGAACAAAATATGCTGAACTTTATTACTGTCAAAAAGAAGGAAGTGAATTGTGAAATAAGCGAATCGAATAATACTCAAGTGCGGTGGTCGTTGCGCTACGGTTTGAAGTTTGTTTGTTGTGAGGAAAAAATTGGTAAGCGGTACGACTTGTCACGACCTTCAAAAGCTCTCAGTGTTATGCGGAGGTTTGAGACAAGCTTCAGGTGGTAATATTGTATATTTCCAATAATCGATATATTGAATTATGTAGTGACGCTCTTGAAGTTCGACATATGCGTGTCCGACTGTACAGCGCTTGCTAAACAAGGTGCTAAAATGGGCCTTATTGCTTATGGTTCAATCTAAGTTCGTTCAGATTACTCCGCAAATGACCAAAAAATAAAAGACCAAACTACCCGTTCAATTACTAGATTGTGTGATTGTTGGGTCATTAATTTAAACATTGACAGAACTGTATGTATGCGCATTATTACCATGAAACAACCATTCTTTTACATGTAGAGTTTTAAGCACACCATAGTCCTAATACTACACAGTTTTAAATATTTTGGCGTAACAGTCACTAACAAGCTAATTTGATCCTCCAGCAAAATAAACAATAGGTTCATCACCAAGAAGTAGGTATAAGATGCTTAGGTAGAGACTTACGATATCACCCCTTGGCACAATGCTCCTTCCCTCTAATACGAAGAATAGTTCTAGGTTAAAAGAAGCATCTGATATTTAGGATTAACAAATAAAGATATTAACAATCTTGACAATACTAAAAGTTGAGCCGGTCATTTTAAACCGCTTTCACCAGTTTGAGAAATCAGCTGCAGTAATGATAAACAACAATTTTCAAACTTTTTAATACTGCAGAAAGATAGCAAGACAGGAATTTTTTGTACTTATCTTGGAAAAAAAGCTTGCTAAAGATTGCAAAAGTACTTGCTCCTTATGTTCGCCTCCGAAAAGACAATATCATCTACCGAATTTCACACCTATCTTTGCCCATAGTATCGTATCTGAATGCATTTCTGGTTAGCAAACGCCGCCGTGATTCCATGGAATGGGGTTTCTACGTCGCCCTAGCCACCGCGTAATGTCGCTAGGAGCAAAGATGGGGCCGACGACACTAGCCCAATGCGTCGACGAAGCTATGTTACCAGGGAATGCGGTGGCGCTAGCAGGTTGTTAGAGTTTCTAGGTCGACCGAAACGTTCAGATAAACGGCTGATAGAACTCTTAGTGCTGGCCAATAACCTTCGTGCGACATCTGTAAACTATTGTTCTTATGACCCAAACCGTAAATATTTTCAGAGGTGCGAAATTCCCAAGTGTTTTAACTCAGCGTGTGCATTACCAGAGTCCCTCTAAATACGTTTAGGGGTTCTGACACCCCAAAAGAAGCTGTTAGTCCCTCGTCGGATATATTCGCATTTGTGGTGACACTTAGTGCATCAACGAATTTGAACCACACTGCGTACCTTCGATGGTACGACTCATCCAGGCCCCGCGGCGCACCTTCACTGATTCATTTTTTCCCGACGAATGGCACCGCATCGAGCGTAAACAAACGAAGCAAGACGCACCCTCGCTTTGCACGCTAAAATGCGTAATTATCCGCGGAACTTTGAGAGACCTTCCGCCGGCGTCGCAAGGTACCCTCGCCGGCGCTTGGACCAAGCAATAAAAAGTTGCAGCTTCACGCAAAAGAACTTTGATAACCTATCCTGGCTACAAGTACTTTTCTCTGCTATGGTTTCATTAGTGCAGACTCCACATTCAAACTCGAAAATCTTGCGGTTCAGAAAACGTTTCGCCTTCCTTCATCGCTTTCATCTTTTGTGCAGATGTACACATTTTTGCATTTTTTCCCTTCCCAATATGCCTTATATTCATATACCCAGTGCATCACCCCAAGCTGGCTCAGCGGTGTTGGTGAAGCTTCAAATAAATAAATAAACAAAAAAAATAAATCATAAAGTCTTCGGTCCGGCGATCAAGTATACATGCTGTACAGGCCCTGATGTTAACTATTAGTCTACGAACGATATTTGGATATAATTTGAAACTTACCAATTAACGAACATACGTACTTGCTAAGAAAACAGGGACGTACCTAAATGCACCTAAAATAAACATGTTTAACTCACAAGGCTGTTCCGGCATCTGTGCTACAAGAGCACCAAACACGTCAATTTTATTCCGCAAATCCGTGACTCAAAACGGATGTCCCAACGAAACGTTAGGATGGCCTTCTAACAAACTCTATGCCTCTGATTGGCCGCAACATTTACCGAAAGTTTGTTTGCAAATGATGACGTCATGTACACTCTCACTCACAAACTTCAATACACAAGTACAGCACAGAATAAAACAGACGAACTAAATTCAACTGTGATAGCGGGCCATCGAGACTGTTGTGGCCTTTCAAAAGGATCGTTAACACGATGAGCGCTGAAATTATGCTATATGCCAAAAAATCCCGCGTTTGTCAACACGGCGCGCTCATAAGCTAAAAGAGCTCGTGGCCTCTTTTCCACCTCCGCCGTCGGGGAGACACTCTATACGCACAACGGATCGGAAACTCTTTGCGGCCCTTGGATTTAAACTCCTGCATGGCGACGCGCGTTTCTCTATTAATTTCTGGCCCCACTATTTTCCTGTCAGCGACAGACTCTCATCCAAGCAGAACGGAACCGTGTCTCCCACGTACTAAGGTGGTAATTACCCCCTATACTAGGGAGAGGGATACACCTCATTGCATGTCGAACGTAATATCAGTGATCAGACGTCGCATTCTGCGCGGACAGTCCGGTTTTTGATGCGCGCATCTCGCGTAGCATCTTTTTGCGCCAAGAAACAATAGGTCCCGTTTTTGCTGGACTTCATAGTGTGAAAACTGGAACCGAGCAAGGTTACCAAGCTGAAAGTGTGCCCACCCGTCACAACCATATTTTAAAAAATGCCCTTCAGTACGCTAAAATATTTACCAACAGTGTACAATTCAGCTCTCTTAGTGAAGAACTTTTTCAAGTTTGCTGCTGAAGACAACTTTGAAGAAGCATTATTCTGTCAGTGGACCATTGTCAATCAAAATATTAAAACCAATGTAGTAGTAAAGATAGATGTTGTTCGTTTTCGCGAAGTACGGTGTCGATCTGGAACCCGATCACCCAGGCTCCGGCTGAATTGGCAGGAGGCTCGCAGAGCGATTGTGTTGAAGTTCTCGTAGATGGTGACCGCATTGACGAAGTCGAGGCGTTTGTACTTGATGAAGCGAAACGAACCGTTTATTTACAGCTATTTATAGTAAAGTAACTGGTTACATAAATAATAAAAACGAAAAAAAACGCTAACTGCAGTTATAGGCAGCTCTAAGTGCAAACAAGTCACTCCAGCTTTCCTACTCCGTATAACTCTGCTATGCTCGGAGCGTGCTCAAACCGCTCCAGATACGATGGCCCATGACTGTTCCCGCCGCAGGACCCGATTAGTTGCCCGGTACACAGCTGTACCTTAAAATTCTTACGCGATCGTTCAGTCTCGCTCTCGCTTAGAGGGATCACAAATCCGAAACTGGCTTCAGTGATCGAGACTCCTTGTCTCGCAGGGAACCTGCTAACAGAGAGCTCACACAAGAGCGATTTCTGACGGCCACGTTCAGCCTTATAACACCTCGGTATTACTTTCTCTGGGTAACGCACCTCTAGCTTTCGAACACGCGTAGAAAGGGCCCAAATTCACGTAGACAGCTGTCATTCCGCCATCTGCAGAATATTCAATAAGGCGCCACTACCTTTGGGTGAAAATCCGGCCGGCGGGCGAGAAAGCATGCGGCGGCGAGTACACGCGACTCCGAGGGGAAAAGGGATGAAAAGCGGCGGCTATACGCCGTGCCGGCGTGGGCACGTAATAATGGTAACTCGCAGACAAGCCGCCGCGCCCGTGGTGAAACGACGATCACTACCCCTCATTTTGTCCGCTATGTCAACAATTATGGGAACTTGGCGGGGTTGTCTGAAATATTTTAGGGGATTATTCCCGCGGCATTCCTCCGTCCAGACAAGCCGTCTTCAGAACGCGCCGCGGCAAATTGACGACAACCACGGCGCAGTGTTGGCAGTGCTGTGCCGCTAGACCGAGCGGCGGGGATTATTCCTTTCACACGCGCGGCCGCGGCACCTGGCCGTTGACCCTATGAGTAGACCTCACACTAGTATATTTGAAGTCTTCCGGTATTTTGGTCTCTAAGAGACGGCTGCAAATCTCTGAATAGAGCAGGATGTACCTTGAGGAGATAATTCGCGCACTGCCGAACTATCCTTATGTTTACCTGGAACAACTGCTCTAGTTGAACGCGTTTTTTCATTGGAAAGTCGGAGTGGATAGCAACCTTTTTAAACCATTTCTAGCGGTGTTAGTTATGCGAGTGTACTTTCGGTACGTGAGAAGAATGTTGTTACAAAGTGCGGCGTGATAAGTTTTGGTAAACATTCCATCGTTGGCAAAGTGCGCCTACGAAGGACCTGATGCGGCAACCTCAAAAATACGTATTTGACCTTTGAACAGAGTTGTTACCTCGGGCGTAGTGCAGATTGTTGTGTTTTAGTAAAATCCTCTATCATTAAAATGTTTTCGCCCAAACTCAATCGTTGTCTTTGGACGTACCCCCCCCCCTCCGCCGCTAGGGTATCCCGTTTAATGGTCACTCAAGTGGTAGTAAACTATTCTCTGCGCTGTTAACCACTGCGCAGAGGGGGCAGCTGCTTCAGCATTGCGCTCTTTTCACGGGTGGCCGGACCACGGGCGAACTCGACTCTCCTTCTCCGCGCTCCCCTTGCGGCCTTCGCATCGGGGCGTCTTGGAGCCGGGCGCCGTAAGTTGGGGGTGGCAAGGCTAGCCTACTTTTGCTCTGCCGCGATCAAGCACGTTCACGGGCTTAGTGTGTGCGCCGCAGTGCCGGTTGCAGCCACATGTGCGACAATTTCTGACGAAGAAAGTGTGTGGTGGCTCATCGTGTGATGAATAGGCAGTCTTGTTCAGTCAGCTGCCAGCATTTCTTTTAGTAACGCTGGCCAGCACCCATAGCGGCGAACAATAATGGTGGCACCATGAAAAGATGTCCTGAAAATTAAGAGATTGTTTCGTGTTCTGTTTAAAATCGCTGCATTCACATAGTGACCGCTGTATGGTAGGGCTGTTGCCTTTAAACAAGCTAGCCATATCTGGGGAGTTGAAGGCTCTTTGTTGAACTGTTACCCACACAACAATAGACATACGTTTTGTCAACCGGAATAACCAGGCCCCACCAATTTTCCGAGAAATTAACCGGAAACACTCGCACACTGGGGTATCAACACCGCTCACGAGGAATATATATATATATATATATATATATATATATATTATATACACACTGCAACTCAGTGAACATTGTCGGAAATGAGAATGCACACCTCTCCTGAATGAGGCTGTAGGAACAGCAAAGCATGAAACCTAGCTTTACAGAAAAACCATTGGGACGTTTTAGTTGGCTTGCTTTGGTCAAAGTCGCATAAGTAAGCCGTCATTGGTTTTATCGGCCAAATAAATTGCGTATCTTGCCCCAGAACCCTGCTTTCTCTGCCCTGTTTCTTTTTTTCTTTTTTGTGTGTGGTCCCAAATATCGCCCTGTTTCTTATCTGTAGTTAAGAACACGAGCTTTGTCACAACATATTGCCATTTTGTAACATGACAGACGGTTATATAGGCAGCGGAATGTAGTTTTTCGCTGACCTGCGCAGTTTTTGTGTAATATAGGAGCGTTTTACGAATAAATTGTGACTTATTGAATATGGGTTCAATGCTCCGACGCTACACAGGCGATTACGTGCACCGAAGTGGAAAGCTCAGGAATAATTTTGACCACCAGGGTATCTTAAACGTCCGCCGAAATATCAAACACACAAGAAATCTCTCTTTTTGCCTCCATCAGATAAGCAGCCGCCGTGGCCTGTAATGGAACCCGAATCCCTTAGCTACGAATAAATGCTGTTTGGAAGTAGCACTTGTCCCTTTTGTCCTTTTTCGTCCTTGATGCAATTTTGGCGTTTAACACGACTATATTTGGCATATCTCGTGGGGTGTGTTGCTTTTTCATTCAGGTATAATAATACGGGATTGGCGTCATTAACAAAACTGAATAAAGCTGGGGATAAAATTAAACTTTAGGCGTCACGGTGCGGCTCAAGTCAGAAAGGTTGGAATAAAATATATTATATACGCGAACAACTGTTCTCTGAACTTATTGCGTAAACAACTCTCTTGCCTTTATATCGTTTATATACAAGAGGAAAAGAAATCTGGGCTATATCACTTACACCAACTGCCCCGTTTTTTTGAGGAAATGCAAGCGCCAAAGCTCACTGGTTATATTGTCGACGCTCAAGCTGCCTTGGTCTTGCTTAGCTCGGAGACATGGCGACGAGGGCCTTGCGGAGAGGTGGTGCTGCCCTCGTTCGTTCAGGCCACAGCTACGCATCAGACAAACATCCCGAGCACATAGCCGGATTTCTGAACGCCGTAAAAGGAGCGCGAGAGGAGGAGAGTCGAGTCCGGCCGTGCTTGAATGCCCGCTTCCAAACAGCGGCGACCCTCGCGGCAGTTTTTCTCTCTATATCGAACTGCGACCAGGGTTTCGGGACCAAAAAAGCATTGAGGAATCTGCCTTTAGTTTAATTTTAAATAGTGTTTTTGCTTGTGCAAGAAAAATTGGAACAAACTGCCAGACCAAATTTTTGAGTCTCTTGACGTTCTCAAGTGTATTGTAGGTATTATAGGTGTAAATTTGATCTTTATATTACGGTATTTTTTATTCGTCTGGTGTTTTCTAACACCTGTATTACAACCAGTGTTGTCCGTTTTATTTGCTTTCCATCACCCCGCTGTTGCTTGGTCACTTTTGTAGTCTGCAGTTTTTTTAGGTAAATAATTTAGTATTTAAACAATGGTTATGGCGTAAGCGCTCCTTATTGCACAAGTTGGTGTACTGCTGATACCTTCTTGGCCATATTTCCCGCTTCTTTAAATATGCGTATGTTTACACCATACATCTTGTTGTGTGAAGGCTTTAATGTGCACTTTCAGTATGAACTTTTACTCTCCCACAATAAAAATGTGGGCTTTTATTTTGAGAAAAAAATGTTTTTGTTTTTCTTCTGAAGTACTTTATCCTAAAAAGTGCCAAATCGCGTTTAGGAAACATCCGATACGCAAATATTTGCGTATACCGCTAAAAACCAAGGCAATCATGGGAAGTAAACAAATGATTGTTTTTTTAGCGTTGTTTAAAAGGTAAAAAAGAATATTTAAAAATCATTCCTAATTATTGTCAAAGTACATAGCATTCCAATTCCTAATATTTAAGTATAATGTTTGTAAATACGCTCTGTTATTGATGAGTGTACGTCGGTGGAATATTAGGGAGGGGAAAAATCATAAACCTCCTTATGGAGGGTGTTAGGCGGTTTTGAGACACGGAAATTGTATCACGGGAAATTCTGTGCGAACTTCATATTAGCTTTAGTAATCTACTTAAAGGAGTGGTTTCTGTCTTGCTTGACAATGAATAGTTGCTACGGTCTGGACACATTTTCTAAACGTACAGTGCCTTGCCTGAAATTCTTAAGTGTGCAACTATAACCTTAACAATGGTAATTAACTATAGCTTGTCCCGCTGGAAAAAAACAAATGTATATGTCGCCAAGCACCATGAGATACACAGTATGCCTTCTCTACGACAAAATATGAAACTTTGCAGCATAACGTTTAGTACCACAATTCCTAAGAGTATAAACTCCGCCCACAATATTTTGTTATCACATAACATAAAATCAGTTCACATTTTTTACACACCTAGAACCGCGTCATGAATTCGTGCTTAGCCAGGTAAAGCACCGGTGTCTAAGCAAGATTCGCCTGCATCGTGTGGAACCTGGGTACATTCAACTGCCACACAAAACAACGCAGCACTGTACGGGACTGTAGGGAGTATTTCAATAAGATGGGAAAAGACGTTGACTGTCACAACCAAAAGCCGTTAGTTAAACCAGGAATATTTTTGTAGTAACGGGAACCGTGAGAAGCGTGCCACTTTCAAATGATTGACAATTTGGTTACAGGTAGCGAAATTTGTAAGTATGGCTCCTAAAAAATATCTTAAAATTGCATTGTTTGCGAAAGCACTTGTTGTGCTGCACGGAGTCACAGTAGACAAATTAGTGTTTGTCACTCACGTTTGAAGACACTTGGTGGTCGGTCGGGAAAATTCCCACTTGAGCAGAAAAAGGCGTTGAATTTGTTACCCTGCTTAACCATAGGGATTTTATTGTAACTGTAATAGTATTAAGGCTAATGTTATCAAATCAATCGTTAACTGAGGCAATCATTTTTTGCTGTCTCGACTAAAAAATGATCTTATATTTTTTGTAGGGTTCTTAGTACATATCGATAAAAAACGCAATAAAATGACTTCTCATGAACAGTTGCTTTCAATTTAGTATAAAAAGCATGCACCATTTTAACAGCAAAGCCGCTTAGTCTGATCTTTCTCCGTCTGTACTGTAAGAATACCCCGAAGAATCAAAGTAAACGGGTGGTTACTGAGGCCTCGGGATTGGAACCCGGGACTTTTATATCGTGAATCCAGCAATTGCGCTATCGCGCGATAGAGCTGTAATCGCATTCGGGCGCAGGACTTTTTCTTCTTAGCATGGGTGTTGGCTTTCGACACGTCCACTGGCTCTAGCACGTGCGAGCACGTTCTATGTTTGGAGAGATATGAACGCCTTTGGACAACACGATCCTCTACTGTGCGTCGTAGAAAACCTTCAGCCGAAAGTTCGGAGATGTGAGGTGCAGCGGCCGGTTATCCGTCGAGCGCGAATGTCACCAGCCCTGCTGTTTCTCAAGCGTTGCATTACTACTAGAACGTGCACAAATTTTTCAAACGCATTCTTCAAGAACTTTAACAAATATTCCACCATACAATTACTTGAAATAGATTTACTTGTTTTCTCGTGAAAGATATTTACCAAAAAGCCTTGTGGGTATGTTTCTCTTCTACAGCTTGCCAGCCTTGGTTATCTTAGGGACGGTGTCCTCTTGCTGCGACAGCAACCAAACCGTGGAAGTCACGAGATGGGCATATGACTACCACAATTCACCAACTAAAATTCTCACTCTGTTGTAAATCCAGCACGTCCTAAAATTGGGCATGTCGTATTTGGAAGTTTGGCAGATCGCGGGGTTGCGGGCGTGTGGATTGTTTGTGGTTTGCCTGTCGTCACAGCGGCCTACTGTTAGGGCCCCATGGGTGTGAGTCAGCCGGTGACGCTATAAGAGTAAATGTGTGACAAATCAAGCAGCAAGACTGAGTGGCCTGCAGACCACAGCCTTTAGAATTTGCAACGTGATTATAGGCCGGTAATAACTGAGGCATTTCACAGTGAACCAGCAAAAAGAAAAAAACGCAATTGTTTTAATTATCTGTTTCGTAAATTTCGGAGAAGGTAGCCAAGTTCTTAGGAAGGAGGGGGAGGAACAACTTCATTTAGTCAACAATAATTAACTGTGATTATTGATCGGCTTCTTCTTGACTCTGTGAAGTGGCCACAAGACCTAGCTTAGTTGCAACTTCAAAAGCCCAGTCCACAGCCTCAATTTGGGTCTTAGGCTTGGAGCAGGTCACGGCAATCTCCCACTCTATTTTGTCAGAGAGATGCCATTCGGCTTTAGGTTGGAGCTCAGGACATTCATATAGGATGGGGGCTAAGTCGGCTTTTTTGGCCTCACACATTCTGCACTTTGGGGTGTATAGACTCCAATTTATAAGGGTTCAGAAAGGTATGAGATTAGAGTTGCCTCCATGTCGCCTGCTGGATTTTCGTTAGTTATAAGTTCGGGCAGGGTAAACTAGTCTTTCATTTGTGTAGTGAGATGTAATCTCTTGAAACGTAACCATGCGCTCCTACGCTGGCCCGAGTGGTACAGCACCCGGTGGACGAGATCGCGGGCAAATCTGTGGGCCGCTTCGTTCCCTTGATGGAACGAGTGCGCAGGAATCCAGATATTCTGGATCTGGCGGGGTTCGAACTAATTTTTGAATAGAATTTGAGATGGCGCTTCGTGAATTTTGTTTTTCGTAAAATTACGCGCAGCCGTTTTGGAATCGCCGAAGATAAATTTTGCTTTGGTACTAATAATTGCCACAGAAATTGCAGCCCCTTCCAGTACTTCCAGCCGCCTGCCATAAACAGTGGCTGCGGTGATATGTGCTTGAGTTTGTTATCGACACCTGTAACTGCAAAGGCCTCCGGCACTTTGTATTCAGCTGCATCCACGTAGACTTCCTCTCGCAATGATAAAACAGTTTTTCGAGTGCTTTGGCTCTAGTGTTTATCCTTTTCTTCTGGTGAATGGGGTGCATTTTTTAGAAATGGTGTTAATAGTGAGGTGCTGAAATATATCTCTAGGGACCGTGTTCTCCTTTGTTTGTGTTCCTTCATAGGATATACTTATCCTTTAGGATGTACCGTCCTGTCGGAGTCTTCGATAATCTTTCACATTGAGTGATTCTATGGGCCCCTATTATTTCTTCGAGGGTATTGTGTAGGCCCATTTTCAGAAGTTTATCAGTCGGAGTACACCTCGGTAGGTGCAAAGCTGCTTTTTACGATTGCCTAATCAAACAGTTTACTTTCTCCTTCTCCGACTTGTGTAAACTGGGATGTGGAATGGTGTAGACAAAAAAGCGACTCAGAAAAAGGGCTTGAGATAGCCTCGTGGGGTCTATTACATCCCCCTTTGTTTGTTCGCTATGCGGCGAATTATACGTTTCGTCTGATGCACGCAAGCTGTCAGTTTACTGAGCGTGGTGGCATTTTTCTCATTGCTTTGCAAGTACATCCCTTGTATCCTGATCGTTTGAACTTCGGGTACTAGTGCGTTATTCTTAGGAATTTCTATTGGGACTGGTGTATCCTTGGCTTGTCTCCCAGGCGCGTAACGCATGACCAGGAGCTCTGACGTTTTAGGAGAGCAAGATAAATCTATAGCCCTAGCCTGTTCCGAGACAATGTCATCTCCGGTTTGCAATGTGTACTCTATTTCTCCGTCGCTGCCCTTCGTTGTCCACAACGTAAATCGTAAGGGTACAGGGAGTGGGACTAATTAGGTACTGTCGCTAGCAGCTTGGTCATGGGTATAAGTGTGATGTTAAATAGCAAAGGGGAGTGCACTGAACCCTGCGGAGTCCCTTTGCTGCCAAGGGTGAAAGGGTCGGACTTGAGCTGCCCGAAATGAATTTCAGCTGCCCTGTTGGACAGGAAAGCCTTGATGTAGCTAAGGGTTTGCTCACCGACCTGTAGGGCTGACAATGCTGCCGTAATCGCCTCATGCTCGATATTATCGAATGCTTTAGTTAAATCCAAAGCGAGGAATCAACGGGTGTGTTTATTATGTAATGGATTTAGCACCTCTTCGGATATTCTGAGCATGATATCTTGTGTGGAAAGCTGGGGTCTGAAACCTATCATAGTGTCTGGAAAGAGATGGTGCTTCTCGATGTGTGTTTGAATCCTGTTAAGGATAATATGCTCAGAAAACTTCCCTAAACAAGACGTGAGTGAGATAGGTCTCAGATTTTGAATGTCCAGGCTTTTACCTAACTTAAGAAAAAATGCCACTTAGGCATGCCTCCAAGCAAGCGGGAGCTCTCCTTTTTTCCAGCGATGATTGAAAAGCTTAGTGATTGCCTCAATTGAGCTATCATCTAGGTTTTTAGAGTTTTATTTGTTTGTGACTCTGTCTGCCCCAGGGGCAGAAGAGGTGCGTAGTTTGTGCACTGCTGCCCTAACTTCTGCTGTCAAGATCTCATCCATCTCTGGATTTGAGGAGCCCGTGTAAACTGGAAGTTCTATAGGACTAGATGTGTTTAGGTACATGTCTTTGAGCGCCTGTAGGAGTTCCTTATTCCCCGCGGATGACCATGGATGAATCGCTCAATGTTTTTACGGTGTGCCGACTTGCAGTTTTCCGGGTCTATTAGGAACCTATGCAGGTGCCATGTATCTTTAAGATGTAGGTTTCCGTTCATCTGATCACAGGTTTGCCCCCATTGCTGCTGCACTAGTTTTTTCGTATATTGTTCCATGTCTTTTACCAGATGCGCGATTTTGATTTTGAGTTTCTTATTGTGTTTTGTTCGAGCCATATTTTTTGGAGACTCTCGTGAGCCTGGCACATATGTAATAGCCTGCTATCAACGGACGGCATCTCTGTTGTAACCGGGACTGACTCAGTTGCAGCTTTGACATCGTTCGCTATCTGGTGAATCCAGTCGTCGAGATTTTCTATTTCATCGGCAGTTTGTGAGCCTGGTGTCCCAAACTAGTCCCAGTCTGTTATTATAATGTTTTTCCTTCCCTTTCTTTTTAAGGATTAAACGGGAATAACGGTTTCAATTATATAGTGGTCACTACCAACTCTTTGCGCTGTGTTTTTCACTTTCCTTGCCAAATATGTAATTCCACAATGCGTTTCGCTTTCTGTTGTTTTTTCCGTATCCCCAACTAATGTTTCATGCGTGGAAATCTCCCACTACTACCTGAGGTTTGGTTCCGCAGAGTCGGAGAGTCCTGCTTATGGCCGCAACGATTGGGGGGTGGGGCTCTTTTTGGGGAGCTATTACATTAAGCAGGAATAGGCTAACGCGCCCTCTCGCGTGGGGAATTATCTCGACGAGGAGGCAGTCTACGCCTACTATATCAATCTTGGGATCAATGGCTGTGAGATTCCTGTGAACCGTGGGTTTTGCGTTCCGGATATTTCATAAGCTTTATAATTTCTGAGTTTGACTCTGGCTAGATTGTTTTTATAGCAATAATGTCTGGGGCCTCGAAGCTGTTTATATTTTGAATGTGTTGCTGCAGGTTCTCCCGCTTATGGCAGAATTCTTTGCAGGCCACTGCCATATTTTGACTTCTTTATGGTCCCCCTCCAAGATGAATTACGCTCTGTATTTGAGTATGTGTTGCGTCGGGGTTGATGGGATCATGGAGGGTCTCGGTGATCCGCTTGGCCGCAATGCTAGCCTCCGTCTGGCTTTGTCAAGCTTCCATGTAGCTTTGCCTGGCCTCAATAGCCTCTATGCGTGTGGACAACGCACTCATCCACTTCTGGGATTCGGCTCTGTTCCTGTCAGTGGTAACCAGCAGTCTCTCATCAAGCTTTTGCATAAAAGTGAATAAATACGTTAACGTGGGGGTTTCATCTGCCTCTATTACCTCAGTTTTTTCGTTTTGATTGGGGTACAGCGCAGCGGTGACGGGTTCTCGCGAGGACGTCGCGGAAGGAGGTAGCGAAATATTTTTCCTTGGTGTTGGCGAGGTTTTAATTACAGGGGGAGGCGACATGTCTTTCAGGGAGAGTAAATTTCGTAACAATTCTTTAATTTCTGTCGTTTCCTTTTCCTGCCGACTAAGTGGTCCCCTGAGCTCCGTGTTTTCTCTCTCTAACTGAGAGTCCTCCGGCTTCCACCTCACCTGGTTTGGACGTTCCTTGGTCTCGGACCTCCGGAGGGGTGGGAAGGAGTCAGAGCGGCTTCTGCTGTGCTTTATTCCTGTCCTGGAGCTCGATCTGAATTGGCTTCTGGACTGGGGATGCTCTCGCTCGCCTGTCCTTGCTGCTGCTGTCCCAGTTGCCACGGGTTCTCGGCACTGAAAGACGTCCTTCCCTTGAAATGGCCGGGTTTCTTGAAACGCTGCTTGCATTTCCTGGTGCCCCTGAAATGATCTCCATTGCACAGGATGCATTTGGGTGTGCAGCCCGGTTGTTCTTTGTTGGGGTGCTGCTCTCCGCAACTGCGGCACAATCCTGTCTTCTCCTTCGGGCACACGTCCGCCCTGTGTCCTGCTCGTCGGCAAATGAAACAGGTCTCCACTTTCACCCTAAAGGTGTAGCAGGTGTAGATCGAAACGAAAACAATGATTTCTCCGTGTACCTCCTTCGTCCGATGAAAGGTATAAGCATCGACTTGGATTTGCCTAGTTGCCTGGCATCGGCAATTGTGTAGTTCTTGCTCTTGTTGAGGTTTATGATGTCTTCGAAGATTTCGTCTTGGATTTGGTCGTAAACAGCATTGTAGATGATGCCCTTGATTGCGTCGTCCGGGGCTGCCACGTATGCCCTGAATGGGTGTTTCTGGTCCTTGATTTGCAGTTCTTGGAGTTCGACATATCACTTCATCCGTTCTTCGGACGGAGTCCTGATGGCGAAAGAGTTGTTGAAGGGCTTAATACGCAACTGGTCCTCTGTGCGAGTAATTGCGAAATCCACAAAGGCACACCGGCAGAACGTTTGCAACAGCATGCCGCCGTTCACAGGGCGAAATCCAGGCCTCCTCGCGGTTAGTAAATTATCTTGTAATCGGATATCGGAAGGCGTGGTAATGGTTGTCTTCTGTTGATTGGGTAGTTCATTCTTTTCTGGGTTTCTTTCGTGGCATTTTTGCTCCGCCGAGTTCTTCTTCGCGAACAGGTGGCCGTGTACCTTGACGGCGGGAGACCACAGCTTCTGCTCGTTATATTCCTCCGGAAAAATATCTTCCCCTACCACAGTATACGCCATCCTGCCTGGCACGGAGCGCCGGCGTGGCGGGGGTTGGAAACCCTACCAGTGGCGCTAGGCCTGCCCGGGGCCAGCTGAGCAGCCCTATCGCGGTAAGCGACGTTAGGCTTAGCTCGCCCAAGTGCAATTCATGGGAACAAATGAGGAAAACACGAGCGCGTCCTCCACAAAAACGTAGCGGTTGCGTGGCAGGCACCCTAACTGACCGCGGTGAGGGATTTCCAGGTATCCTCGGTCCGAAATTCTGCTCACACTATACAACACTCGGGAGCCCACGTGGAAACGGTATTGCTTGTTCATCCCCCTGGGGGCTTTTCGTAAAGTTCTTAGAAAAATGCTTTCGAAGGACTTTCAGGGTCTTCACGGCAGGCGCTCCAGACGCAGCCTTTGAGTCACGTAACGTAGTGCGTAAGGCGTTCTTGCTGAGCCACGTGCGGAACTACACGGTGATGATTTTATTAAAAAATGGAGTTCACACTATCGCTAAAACACGAGAGCAGCGAAGCCCTAAGCATGCTTTAAGACTATAACGAGGGTTTAAATCTGTGGTTACAGCCGAATTGCTCCTTCTTAGCTAACACAACGACCGTTATTGTTGCTATAGGTGCGATCATCTTCATTTTTACTGAAGTGATGGCCAATAAACATCATCTTGCCGGAGGCGCGCGTAGACAATGCTGTATCTTTCTCGTTCCGAGCAAATGTCGCCACGAAAATGGAAAAAGCTAGAGTTTTTTGCAAATTATGGCAAATGTACCCAACTGTGTATGCTTGGTTCGACGAACGTATGCATGGGACGCTGGACAACCCTCGCGGGCTGGCACACACAATGCTAGGCATTGTGTTGGTTTTGTTAACGTCCGGGCGGTTGCAGGTAGACACGCGCGCACGTAGACGCGCTCGCTAAATTCTCGGCATTTCTAACAGCGGACACAAAAACCGGCGGTTTTCAAAATAGATCGCTGTGAAAATTTACCTCTTGTAGAGGTTTTTTGCAGCTACAATCTAAAATATTCATGCGACTATAATCTTGCTTCGAAGATTCTAACGGCTGTTCAGCCTGTCATTGAACGTATGTATGACACAATAAGCAGCAATAATATACCTAAATAGCATCTGAAAGTAACCTAATAACATGGCTGCTGAAATCTTGTGCGATATCAGGTGTTTATAATTTTGTTCCTTAGTAAACTGCCTTTACTTTATAGAAAATATTAAGAAAAGTGAACAAGCCATTCCTGAAGTTTCGTGTATTTTATGTATAGCGCCACATTTCCACTCCATGCAATCTATATTTATTCATTTGCAATATTGCTACTGTCGACTTGAACCATGGCAGGTGGGGACAATATAAGGCTACAGAGAACGGTCTTCAGCCCAACTAAAAAGAAATAAGTGAGAGAAAAGTTGGGCTTTACAGAAAAGCAATTTAGGCTACAAAATGGATTCAGTTCATACGCATCATCATCATCACCACCACGACCACCGTTGCCATTCTTCTCAGGTACACGGCAGGACGAAGGACTGTTTCAATGACCTCCAACGGCTCGTGTCCTGCGCTGCTCAAGTCGACTGTTGAGACCCGAATTCCCTGCCGTTCCTTTTTTCTAGACCCATCTCTTGTATCCATATGTGTTACCACAACCGGTTCTCGGTTCACCTCACTACATGGCCAGCCGAAGCTTCTTTCTTTTTCTATATTTCAAGTATGATATTTTCTACTATAGTTCGCTCTCTGGTGAAAGTAGTTCGTTTCATTTTATGAGTGTTACTTCTATTGTTATTCGTTCCATGGCTCGTTGAGCCGAGCTCAGATTACTTTCTAGTTGCTCAGTAAGGCGCCATGTTTAGGATCCATTTATCATTACCGCGAATATGCACTGGTTGTAGATATTGGTTTTGAAGTACCGAGGCACTTTACTTTTCATTATTTCGGAGTGCTCACCGACTGCTGCTTAACCTACACCTATATTGCCCTGGCTTTCTCTATCCTGCTTCTGGTCAGCACTAACCATCTGTCGGAGGTAGTTGTATTCTTGTACTTCGTCTCACGTTTTGTTTCCTGAGCTGAAGAGGATGTTGTTCGCATGTGTATTACAAATTCATCACCATCATCATCAGCAGCAGCACTGTTGTGCCAACTTCTAGACGAAAGCCTCTCCCAAAGATGTCTAACTATGCCTATTGAGTGCTACTTGTATTCATGTTTTCCTCCGGAATTTGAGCAACTAATTTCTCAATCTTCCCTTCGGCCGACCCCTATTGCAAGTGCAGTTTATGGGAAGAAAGTATGTTTAAACGATGGTCCACTTGTTGTCCGTCATGTGCATTATATTTCCCGCCCATGACCATTTCCGTTGCCTAATTTGAACTATAACGTCCTCCACCCTTGTCTGTTCTCCAATCCCTGGGACGGGTTTCCTATCCCTTGGCGGGACCCCTAGAATTCTCTTTTTCCCTTCCCGTTGCGCAGATCTATGTTTCCTTTCGAGTAGCTAAGTGAGACCCTAAGTTTCTGCCCAGTACGTCATTACTGGTACAACACACTGGTTAAAGACAGAGTCTCTGAGGGACAGTGGAAACTCGGTAGTTAAGATATTCTTATTGTTCCCGAAACCAGCCCACCCTATGGTAATTGTGCGGATAACTTCCGTTTTATAATTTGGATCAGCAGATATGATTGTTCTATATACACGTTTTGGCATACTGTTTCCAAAACTTGATTTTGGAAACAGCTGTTCAACTGCTAAGCCCTTGCACCTCTGACTACGTAATACCCTCTCCGAACTTTTACAGGCACAGCAAATTGCCCAGTAAGAGAGTCCCTCTGGCAACTCTGCCAGCCGTTGAATCCTGACGGCTTTAGGCCTCGGTCCACAACCGGCACACTACACGCTACGAGTTTCCATTGCTCCTCCTCTGAAGAATGTCATCAGAGGGTATCCTGCGTCCATGCGAATACACCGCATCCACAGTAAAGAACGCCGTGAAGCAACGTGAAGCCCTTACCAAACAAAAGGCCCTAGGCCCTGCGGCGGTATACACCGCTGCAACCATATATCAACAGAGGAACGAATCGATACTTGCCGTGGTTGACTCCAAGGATAGTCTCACTACCACATCTCTACCACATCCTGCACCGATGCACAAGAAATGGAATTCTGTGTAACCGTAGCCCACAAATCGAATCCAACTATTTAACAGGTTTCGCATTGGTCGTAATAATTTTTCTTAATGGAACGGTATCATCTAGAACCTTAGCAAGCCTGTTATAAGGGCCCAAACGATATAGCAACACCATCAGCATCTTCGGGTCCACGGCACACTGTGGAAAATGAAAAATCAGAGACCGAATGAGACGGCTACAGATATGGTTCGCCGAAGGTGTCATAAGAACCCTAATAAAATCCGTAAAATTTTGGGTATAATGACAACTTTTATGGTTTCATAAAAACACGCGGCAATTACCAGTTGCGTCCGGCCTTTTTCCTTCCACGCCAAAAATAGCATACTATCCGGATTGCAGCACTTTTCAGCATACTTAAAACATTATCATTCCCCACTCCACATGCCACGCCCCTCAAAAATCCTGCGGAATGTAACGACGCTTGTTTCTCCTGTTATATAGAACCAGCCTCACTTTTCCCCTTATTTGTTAATGTCCTGTAATACAAGCTTCATGTAGAAGTAAACCCATCCTTCATAACATAGCATTCTGCCGACAGCGGGAAGCTGTCATCCCTTGTCCAGCTACCCTCGTTCAACAAGACCTCACCTCAATGGCTGAAGACAGAAAGATACAAAAAAATCGGTGGTCGCACAATATAGATGACGGAGTGAACAACTCTGTGGTACAATCGCGGCAACTTTTGGACAAAATAAACTTTCTACTACTGTCATACGTAGGGCGGTGTTACTGCACTGCCCATTCCCGAAAACAGGATTGATCCCAAAATGTCCCAGAAGGGCCAGCAGAGAAAGTACGGTGGAGGAAGCCTGCCCCTTCGGGTTGGGCACGAATGCACGTTGTTTGGGTTTTTCTGCTCGACCCTTCTTGCTGTAGTGCACCGAAGAACATATGATTCACAACCATGAGGCTACCACTATAAGCCAGAGGGGTGGTTGTGATACTTTCATCGTCATTAATGATTATATGACCCGTTTTCCTCCTTCGGGCAAGGTTATGACGGCATTAGAATACTACAGCGCAAAGAACTGGAACGGGAATATTATCCTAATGATATCTTGCCAACTAGCCCAACAGTACTCCTTGCTAAGTTACGACGGCGATAGACCAGCTTAGATATGAGCTTTGTCATTTGGTAAGGCATTCAAATCTGTCGCTCAAGTTAGCAGGACTCCCTTTTTCGGCAGCGCTCCATAGAATTGTCTCACATAAAACCAGGTGACACTCGGAAAATAAACCCTCACGTGGAAATTTATTGTACTACAACCTCTGATCAACGCGTGCGTTATACAGGGGTTGCTGCGTCTCCAAAGGTCTCCTTTAGGCTGCTGCGACGCTTTTGCGTGTACTTCATATAAGGCCAATTGTTCACATCAAGATAACTATTAGGTGAAGGTTCAATAGAAACCAGTGATTGCGGCGATAAACAAGCCTAATAGGGCAAATTCGGTCGTGGTTGACGTTAGGGTGACATACAAGAGCATTTAAGGGAGGGTAGCATCCCTTTCTTCGTGTCCTTTTGTAAATGCCGCAAGCAATATTTTAAATTTCTGCCGTCACGTTTCTTGATATTTTCTGCCGATTGGTACCGCGTAACCTTCTTGTATACAGGCCCAAAACCGACAAAGTCTCCATGAAGTTCTCGCTTATGATGTACGTCGCGCTGTCTCTGACACGGTATTCCTGGAATGCACAGCGCGAAAGCCTTTTGTACAGCATGTATTTGATCTTGGTTTCAGCAAATTGACAAGAAAAACGTCTCTGGACCAACTTTGTGACAGCAGGTTTTGCACGTCTTTTTGGCTTTAGTGACTGGAAAACCGGGAATTTCTGTGCATTTATAATAATTGACTTTACTTTGCAAGGCCATGTTCGAAGGCTGGATAGCTTTTCGTACGTGTTCTTCCGTTATTATGACCAGCTAAGGTCGTTTCGTGGTAGCACTAAAAAAAGATTCTTGGCCCCTTTGATACACATACCCGTAAGGGGTTTTTAGCATTCTCTGTGGCTGCACTAGAAATATACCACAGTAGCAATACGACCAGGCTTACGATATAGGACTCGTAATCCCTTGCCCCTGCTTCTGTAGCATCATTATTCCTTGCGGCTGATTCAGATCCGGATGTTTTTCCACTGCTGGCGGGTCTTAGGCTTCTGCTGGGGAAAACCCAGGCTTCTTGAGGATTGTTTAGGCGTTTTAAGTGCGTAGACCTGTGGTGTGGTTTGCTCGTTTATCGGAGGGGTGTACGCGACAGGAAGTCCTCGGCTTGTTGTTCGTGCCCTTTTTGTACTTAGATTTGTGGTGATGCATTGGCCGCTTTAGGGCCTATCATACGAGGAGACATTGAAGGTTTTCAAACCATGAAAAAAATTGCAGTGCTTGATGGATGCTCTGTATCGCGGATTCGGCGCCAGCCGAGTTCATGTTGAGGGCAACTTGAGGGCAAGCGCCATGGCAATACTCTCTTTCTCCCTGATTGAATACTTTTGTTCGGTAGATCAGTGGTAGCTGAGAGTTAACATGTAAAGGTCACGCCTTTATGTGCCACCTCACATGAATGTATTAAAAATTACTGTCTGATTCCTACTTCACTGATGCTTCATCAACACCATCAGCACTCTTCAGCAATCGCGTATTTCGTTTTGGCATTCATTTTGTGAGACAGCATGATCCCCTGCAGCCTGATTAGGTCCACTGCAGTACAAAAGTCTTTGCTGTTGACTTCCACCCGCTTCTGTCCTGTGCTGTTTGTGTACATTTTTTGCTTCGGAATTTTATTAGATCTCTCCATAGAGTCAATCGCCGTCCCCCTTCTAGCCCCATCTCTCAGGGTTGACGTTCCTGCCATCGTGGCCGCCTGTGTTCCTTTTGTTGTAATACATGGCCATACCAAATGTAGTTTTTTCTTATTTCAACTATAATATCTTCTACTCCGGTGTGCTCCCAAAAGAAAATTGCTAGTTTCCTCTCCCTATGTATTCCACTTATCCCTATTCACACAATTTCACCCTGGCCGGATTCTAATTGGAATTATAGTTGTTTAGTAAGGCACCAAGGTTCCACTTGGTAGGAATCGCCGGCGGGATGCATTGATTGAGTAAATTTCTGTCTAGGGAAAGAGGTAGCCTACTTTCTATTTGCAAATGTTTGCCGAGTCCATCCCAATACAACGTGCCAGAGTTCTTTCATGTGGTTGGGGTTAGCCCTCACTATCTGGCCAATATAGTTATGATCTACTGGTTGCAACGTTTCACAACCTATGCAAAGAAGAGGCTTTCATAAGAATATAATTATTATTGATTGATTCAAATACAACTTTATCCTCACGCCGAAGCTCTGTGATTCTAGTTATACAAAAATTTTTGAAGTTCTGAATATTTTTGGAGCAATAAAGGGACATCTGCAATCCTCAAATGGTGCAACTATTTCATGTGTATAATCAAGGCTAATGTTCCCAGTCATGCTTCCGAAATACACTCTCCAGGCTTGCTGAAACAAGTTTTGATGTGATGCTAGTGCATTGTCGCACCCCTTTCGGATCAAAAGATATACCTTTGCATATTAAATATTACCCCTTCCGCGAATTCTTTTAGCATGCTGTTTGAAGTCGCAGGTAGGTGTCCCCCATTCGTTGTTTTTAACTAGGTCCATCAACACGGTGGGGTTTCATCAAACGATTTTTTCTAGCCTGTAAATTTCATGGTGTAGGCGTAATATTATGCTCTCCCCATTTTTCTCTTACATTGTTGATGAAGTCGATGTGATCTATTGCAAAGGATCTTTTTTCTAAACATGGCCTATTTTCTGTGCTGTTCGCATTGAGCCTAAAAAAACAGCTCCACTGACATGCGCTGAAGCTGCCGGGAAAAAAGCTGAAGGGGAAAAAAGCGTCCAGCGAGGCGTTCTCGCATTGTTGCGTATAAACAGGAAAAAACTGCTAAAATGCACGGTAGACGTAAGCGTCAAGACTGACATTACTGTGCGTATAATCAAGCACACGGTGATGACGTAAGACTGGCAGATGATTACAAGATCCTTCTATCCGGCCTTCAAAACCAATACCATAATAAAAATTCGGGGATGCAAAAGCAGGGGATCTTTGCTTCGTGCCCAAATTTATGGCTGATCTTTCAAGTCTGCCAGTGCTTTATGGCGACTATAAACTGTACGATCTTCGAGGCGCCTTCGCTAGTCGAAAGGGCTCCGAAAAAATTCTAATCCCAGAAGAAATTGCCCACTGATGGCCAGTGTGAATATGTTATTTACGAATATCTATCGCGATAACCGTATATCGTACTGCCCTTGCGGAACAAAAGAAGTCCTCCGAGGAAGCCGAAGTGAGTCGTATTTATCAACCAAAAATGTTTCGTTCACTGCAAGCAAGAAAACTCAAATTCTGCAATTGTCGTTTTCAACCTTAGGATCTTCTGGACCCCCTTTGGTGCGCAAATGCTAGATCGGCTGGTACCCATTCTTTTTGCGTATGTGCGAACCACCGGAACATAAATCTGAAGAAACACGCCTTGAACATACAATATACAGCATCTAAAATTATGGCTGTGACCGTCTGTAGTCTTTGAATTCAAGACTGAGTAATTAACAGTGCTCCTGATTACTCGAAGTTGCGCCACCGATCAATTTCCACACAAACTACACCACAAATGTTATAAAAGTAGGTGCAAGAAGTAGGTGTGCACTGAAAAGTGTCTCCTAATGAGAGTGGTTTTTCTTACTTCGATGTTACCTGACGAACGTTTTGAAAGGCTGGAAAAACTAATGGGCACCATTACATCAGCAAATTGAAGTGCAATAATATTCAAAGTTTGAAAGCCACCCTTGCGCCAAGTGAGGCAATTGTCTTAATGGATTTCGGGGGAAAGTATAACTTCATGCACGACGCATCACAGTCCTTCCACAGGAACGCTTCTCAAGCTACTAGTCATTGTTGTCTGCGATGGAATGGATAATCACGAACCTGGTTCTAACTCTTCCTCTGGTGTTTCCTACAGTGTCGCATCTCGCCCCCTCAATCACGACCATGGAACGGTTTATGTAATTCAACGGCATATTCTGAAAAAAAAAACTCAGAAGACAAAAAGAAGACCTAATAAGATTACATTATTTGACGCAGGGTGCGACTTCGCAGTATAAAAATTCGGAATAACTTTGCGAATCTCTTTTTGTGCACCAAAAACGTTCACTCGAAGCAACATAAAATTTCTTCACGACTTTTCACGGCAAGGGTCCTTGTGATAGACTAGGAAGCAGGCAGAAAAGGGTGGCTTGCAGAGCCAGCCTACATTGACGGCTCCAGAACCAAATATCTTCGCCAAAAGACTTGTATCGTTGAGTTAGCCAATCAATGAAATTAGGGAGCGTACTTTGTGTCGCCAACAGGGTTGTCACAGCGGATGTAAAAAGCCGCACTATCCGCTACGAAATAGCAAGATAGATTCAAAAGACGTGTCAATAGATAGATACAAAAGACGTGCCCGGTATCTGAGCCTTCCTTTGCTGACTGATCAGGAAATCGACGGCATGCACCGTTTGCAGTCCTGGTGCGGTTTGTTTCACGTAGAAAGAAAGAAAACTGGCAAGCAAAGTGTAAAGAATTGCAAAATATGAAACCTGAACTCCGATTCTACGACAACCTGACACCTCAAACAAAGCACCTCCTGTGGCTAACACGCACAAGGGCAACTGAAATGGGCTATGCTTTCGCATGGCAAAGAGATGGTAAGATTCTAGTGCGTAAACGCCCAGGAGAGCCTAAATTTCGCATCACTAGTGAAGCAGATTTCTGCAAAATTGTGAATGAAAATGCGACGGGCAGCACAGATGCCGCGCTATTGGCAGCTGATGAACACAATCAGTCATAAGTGCCCGTCGCCCTAGTTTTGATTTTTAGTTTTTCGTTTAATAGAAGGCTCTGTCAGTCCTCCAGTCGACGTTTACTTCTCTACTGAGAAATTCCAAACTAACCTATCTCGCATTGCACCCCAGATAGAAAAGGTCTTTTCTCTTTTTTGCCTGAATGCAAGAAGCTTAAAAAAGAAATCGGACAATGTTTGTATGTACCTCGAATACCTTGGGCATAAATTTTATATGTTAGCGTTCACAGAAACATGGTACACGAATCCTTCTGATGTTGTCCAGTTCGATGAATACCAAAGTGTATTTATAAATCGAACAAATCGAAAAGGTGGCGGTGTTGCATTCTACATTCGTCATGGTATTCCTTTTGCGTTTTTAGACAACTTTTCAATGGTAGACGCAGATTATGAAATAATAGCTGTTGATTCTTTGGATCAGATAGTTCTGCTAATCTACCGTCCGCCTTCAGGTAACGTTAACAACTTCATTTTGCATATGGACAACACACTTCATGCCATTCAAGAAATATTATCGTTATAGGTGATTTTAACATATACATGCTCTATAAAAGTTATGCTGCTAGAAATCTAACTAACACAATGGCTTGCGAAGGTTGCACAAACGTTGTTAATGCACCTACACGAATAACTATAGAAAAAGAAAGTATTTTAGATTTATGTTTCACAGATTTTGTTTCGACTGATATAGAATGTGGTGTTTTGGAAAGTGACATCAGTGATCATCTGCCTTTTTTCTGTATTTCTCCCAAACCAAAATATAACACCCTTGGTTTCCAGAAATACTTTCTCGTATAGAAAAATTAACGACGAAACTTTAGGCGTATTCTGCGACCTGGTATTGAGAGAAAATTGGTCAGACGTATATGGTGAAAACAATCCTAGCCTGGCATATGATGTATTCTTGGCGAAATTTCGGAACAATTATTTCAAGGCTTTTCCGGAGGTTTCTTTCACTATGTAAAAAAAAGCCAAGAAGCCGTGGGACTTGCGCACTCGGCAGCAGTAGAGACACCATTGGGGCTTGACAGTGGCTTCTAAAAGCGTTCCTTGTACATTGCAGAAAACGGCGGTATCACGGTCAGCGGCTGCTGGAGCACGTGCCGAAGAAAGGAAACAAGCCATTGGTCAAGCGAAGACTCAAGGATAATCCCATGGCGGACAAGTAGCTCCTCTTATATAAAAGGACGTCTCCTGCATGGTTCTACAGCACTTGCGCACTCGGCAGCAGTAGAGACACCATTGGGGCATCACAGCGACTTCTAAAAGCGTGCCTTGTACATTGGAGAAAGCGGCGGTATCACGGTCAGCGGCTGCTGGAAGACATGCCGAAGAAAGGAAACAAGCCATTGGTCAAGCGAAGGCTCAAGGATAATCCCCTGGCGGACAAGTAGCTCCTCTTCTATAAAAGGACGTCTCCTGCATGGTTCTACAGCACTTGCTCACTCGGCAGCAGTAGAGACACCATTGGGGCATCACAGCGATTAATGTGCCTTGTACATTGCAGGTTGGGGCTCTTGCTCTCCCTAGCACATTTAATGAATCTTATTTTTTGGTTTCTTCTGCTGCTGAGTGCGTAAAGTGTTTTTTTTTAATTGACTGACAGCATGAGTGACACGTGTCAAAACTGCAACGACAAGATAAACGACAGTGATTTATGGCTTATGTGCTGTGAATGTAGACGTTATTACCATGCTGGTGCATGTTCTGGGGTAACGAAAAATGCCTACAAAAAGAAATCGGCAATGGCTAAAAAGTCGTGGGCATGCGCGACTTGCAAATCCACAATAATTGCTGGAAGTTGTTCAGAGGGTCAATTTACCGGTTCAGCAACGAACTTTGCTTCAGAGATAGCAGAAATTCACCGCAAGGAAAATGAACTGCTAACGATCAAATCAAAGGTTGATGCATTGCAAAAAATTGAAAAAACTTTTGAGAACATATTTGAGTCGGTTAAGGTTATGTCAAATAAATATGATAAAGTTATAGCAAAACTGAAGCACCAGTCAGATGACATTTCAAACCCCAAAAAACCAGTCGTGAAACTTGAGGCTGAGGCTAGAGAAAAAGAAGTGGATAAGCTCAAATCCGAGGTCAACGAACTAGATCAGTACAGCATACGCCTTAACCTATAAGTGCACGGCTTTCCTCAACACACAAATGAATACCTTCTAGAAAAGTTAAACAAACTAGCGTGTTATCTTGAGGTTCCACCTCTTTCCGAGCAGGACATCGAGGCCGCTCATCGTATGCCGTCCAAGAACGAAAAGAAAGGTGATAAGCATGACGTTGTGTTTGTCAGGTTCACGTCTCGCCTTACGAAAGAAAGGTGGCTTGAGAAGAAAAGCGAATTAAGGAAAGCAAACGCAGATATTTTCTTCAATGAAAACCTCACAGCGTACAATAAAGAACTTTTCTGGAAAATGAAATCGAAAGCAACCGAAAAGAAATATCAGTTCACATGGCACAAAAATGTAAAGCTTTTTGTGCGTCGCACCCCACGTTATAAAGTAATTAGAATCGCGTCAGAGCAAGACCTTGAAAAAATTCGCTAAACTTAAAGATGACAGCCCGTATCTGATCAGCACGTCACTAAGGCGCATGACAAAAAATACTGTTACTACGATGCAGATTCCTTTCAGGAACTAAATCTTTCCCACGACAAAAAACAGCTGTGATTACTTCATCTAAAGTCGCAAAACTTACGAAATAAAAAAGAAGCGGTTGACTTATTGCTCGACACCTTAAAACACACTTTTAAATTCTTAGCTTTTACCGAGACGTGGTTCACGAGCTTTGAAGATGCTGTACCTTTTACAAGCTACAATTGCGTCACAGTCTGTAGAGAAAATGAACGAGGCGGTGGCGTGGCAATATATATCCACGACAGGCTGAAATTTGATGTTATAAAAGAATATACGGTTGTATATTCTGATTTTAATCGGTAATGGTGAGGTCGGCAAATTTGTTTCTAGTAATAATCTGTAGACCTCCTTCCGGAACTGTGTCATCCTTCTTACACTTTGTTCGGGAATTATTAAAATTTTGTGAACGGCAAAATTCACGCGTGACCGTAACGGGTGATTTCAACATAGACACTTTGTCTACCTGTGCTAACATACAAAACCTTCTTGACACAATGCTGAGTTTTGGCTATGAGAACAAAATACATGTGCCTACTCGGGTGACAGAATTGTCCGAAACCCTTCTTGACTTGTGCTTCACAAACTGTAAAAGTGAAATACGTGCTGTAGTTGTTATACCTGGTGTTAGTGACCATTTTCCCATTTTTGCATTCATAAAGTCACCTAAAACAGAACGGAATAAAATCAACCCCACTTAGTACCGAAAGATTACAGCTGAAAAAGTTCAAACTTTTCAGGCATTAGTTACTGCGACAGATTGGAGTGAAATACTACAAATTACAGAACCTCTACATGCGTACGAAGCATTCTTGTCGACAATAGCACAGCTGTATGACCCGGCTTTTCCGCTTCTACTGTTCAAAATGAACAAAAAAGCTAGAAAGCCATGGATAGATGCTTCACTTCTAAAGCGAATGAGAGAAAGAGATAACCTATTTAGCAGATTCATTAAAACAAAGCAAATCGACTACTTGCGGCGGTTTAAGCAATTTAGAAATAAATTAGGCTCTGATATTAAACGGGCACGCACACAATACTATGAACATAAGTTCGCAGCTATTTTGAATGACCAGAAAGCAGTTTGGAATACCATAAACGATCTTTTACTTTCATCAAATAAAAAGACCGTCACCGAGCTTATGATAGAAGGTAAATCTTGCTCCGGTACACTACTCACTGAAAGTATACCCCATGACTATGAAAGTATACCCCATGACATTCAAGCAAAATTTCGAGGAGGTTTGATTGAACGGGTCGCAAGCCAAAAGTTTCTTGGTATTACCTTTCATGAAACACTTGACTGGACATACCACATAAACAAAGTTCGCACCGATCTTTCGCGCTCAATTGGTCTAATTGAAAAAATAGATGTTTTTTTGCCAGTTTGGGTAAGGAGACAACTGTATTACTCGTTAGTATACTCGCGTATTCATTACTGTCTATTATTATGGCGAACGACCACTAAAACAAACAAAGGAAGCATTTATAAACTAAAGGAGAGAATAATCCGGATAATTGAAGGCGTTCAACCTAGAACGCATTCTAGTCCATTCTTTCACAAGCACAACATATTAACGTTTGAGAATATCTTTAAAAAATAGCGATGATCATATATGATAAACTGAAATCTAACGGGGTCGCATTTCACAATGCACATTGTCAAAGGCAGCATACATACAGCTTTGGACGCATAATATATTGCTGTGAGAGAATACGGACAAACTACGGTACACAAAAGCTAACGTCTATGATCACTAAACTATTGAATGCTCATCCAGCCATTACAACCATGGTGCAAGAAAGCCGCTCAGTAATTTCGTTTAAAAAGAAAATACACACACACATCTACTAAAGCTTGAAAAGTAAATTTGTCTTTCTTTTCTTGTGTTTCTTTTTTGTTTTTCTTTTTTTTTTCTTTTTTTGCCAATTTCATTTTAGTTCACATCCCTGAGGCTGACTTTAAAAATAGACGTGCATAGATATGTCCCTTTTAGTAAGTCGTGAAGACAGAGGATTTTAACTTTTTTTTACGTCCCAAACATGCTCCTTGTGTGCTTTATTGACTGGGACAGGATGCGGCACTTTGTCAGGCATTCAATTGCCTTTTTGCGAATCTTATCCCTTTCATGTATGACAGATGTACTGTTTCCTGTACTCTGTAATCGAAATAAGAAAATTTGCAAAAGAATAAAAGATAAAAATAAACTGTTCGCCAAGTTTCTCAAAAGTAAGGATATAAATACCCTGTCCCTGTATAAACAGACTAGAAATAGGTTGACCACTGATCTCAAGAAAGCAAACGAAAATTATTATGCCAAAATGTTTAGTGACAAGCGATCAGTAGAGCAAATTTGGAGAACCTATAATTCGTTGGTTTCGAAATTCCATAAAACAGTCCAACTTGAAATGCAAGCGGACGGTACTTCTTATTCCGGTGTGCCTCTGTCAAATAAATTCAATGAGTACTTCCTTACAGTCAGTTCAGCAAATGACTATTCGAGTGAAGTAGACCCTACAGCATACCTGGTTGACAACAACTCGGCAACAAGGTTTTTATCTCCCACAACCCCGACTGAAATTTTCCAATCCATTAGGCTTTTAAAAAATAAATGCTCAACCGGCACCGACAGCATAAAAGCGGAAGCAGGTAAATATGTAGAAGATATAATTGCACCTGTTTTCAGTCAAATCTGTAGTCAGATGCTCACAAAAGGTATTTTCCCTGAAAAACTCAAAATCGCTAGTCTCAGTTGTACACAAAGGCGGTAAGTGTAGTGATTTTGGAAATTACCGCCCTATTTCTTTCCTCTCAGTATTCTTGAAAGTGGCTGAAAGTGTGATTATAAACACCTGATAATTTTTTTTAAATTAAAAAGAAGTAATTGTGAAAGAACAATACGGCTTCCAAAAGGTAAAGTCTACTGAAAAGGCACTGCATGGTAAAAAGGAAGAGATAATAAACAACATAGAAAATAAACTATTCACCATTGGTTTGTTTCTAGATTTAAGGAAGGCCTTCGATTCTGTTAAGCACGACATTTTGATCCGCAAGTTACCATTTTATGGGATAAGAGGTTTATCACTTGATCTTGTTAGTAGTTACTTAGATACTAGGAAACAATGCACCATTGTAAATGGTGTTGCATCCAGGTTTGGAACGATACGGAGTGGTGTTCCCCAAGGGTCTATCTTGGGTTTGCTTCTATTCATGTTGTATAATTATGTCGTAGTTAATATACCCGCTACCCCATCAATAGTTCTTTATGCAGACGATACTAGTGTTTTCTTTACAGGACCCTACCTCGAAATCATTACCAATAATGCAAACTTGTGGCTTGAGGAATTATCCAAATGTCTAAGAGGAAATGAACTAGAACTAAATGTCAAAAAGACAAAATGCGTAATATTTAGAGCAAAAAAGAAGCAGTTAGATTTTGCTCCAGCGCTTCTATTTCGGGAATCTATTCTTGAAGTGGTCCCCTCACTACGTTTCTTGGGTGTTTTTTTAAATAATGCATTGTCATGGAATGATCATCTAAATCACATATGTACGACGTTATCGCGTTCTGTCGGCATTTTATGGAAACTTAAGTGTTTGTTACCCTGTTGGCTTAAAAAGCAGTTGTATTTTGCTCTTGTGCAGTCCCTCTTGCACTATTGTCTTTTGATTTGGGGCAATACTACAAATTCAAATTTGAATTCTTTACTTGTACTACAAAAAACAGCTATTAGGGCTATTGCGAATTTATCCAATAGAGAAAATACAGAACAACAGTAGAGAAACTTGGGCATTTTAAAAATTCACGATTTAGTTAATTTAACACGCGCGCAGGATATCCACCACATATTTTATGAACACCCCTACCTATTTCTGAATCTGGAATCTTCACCTCAGACAGCGTACCCCCTAAGAAAAAAACTTTACAGAAAGCAGAGAATTAGAACGAATTATGACATTCAGTTGAAGCAATATGAGGTCATAGACTTTTTAAATAATAACGGCGAGGTTGAAGTGGCTATTAAAGAGTTGAAACCCATAAAACTGTTTAAAAAACATTTGCTTCAGGTATTGCTACAATGATATCCCCAGTTTTCACTGCGTTAGCAGACTGTAATTTTCGCGGAAAGAGTTTACGTTTGCGATTGTTACTTTAATAATGCTTGTTTTTTATGTTTAAGTTGAGTTACTTTCTGTGTTAAACTTGGCTTTCTTGTGGTGTTTACACTTTTAATTGAGCTGTGAGGCTCTATTAAACGTGTGCATGTCACACTTTTCTCAGTCTTTTCTGCTGATTTTTACATTAATAGGGTGAAACTGGTAGCGGATGGTATGTGTGAGTGTATATGTTTTTTTCTCTCTTACGATGGCATTTTCTTTGTTTTTTTGGGGGGGCTTCAAAAAATGTGCTAGCTATGTTGTTCCTTTTCTGCATGATATAAGAAAATATTGTATCTATTTTTTTTCTTTTCATTTGATGTTGTGATGTGTGCTGCTCTTGACTAGGGTGCAAGATGCTTTGGGAGGAAGGGCCTCGTCCGGCTGTAGCCTTTTGCCCTCCACCTTATGTGTAAATGTACTTTCACCTCTTGAAATCTTTCTTAAAAGAATGTTTTGTTCTCAAAAACAAAAATTACTTTTCCCTTGTTTAAATGCTTATATTTAACATAGTGGTATCTTCTGGGTATTTATAAATGACTGTACGGTGTTTCCCATACGTTGTTCTTGATTACTTTTAAGGACAATTTTTGTGAATTTCGCATGTTTTCTGCCTTTTACCAAGCCAATGTTGTTGGGCTGTGTAATATAAAAAGCTGCAATAAATATGGACGTTGTAGACTACCAGTACGAAAATGATTGTTCACGACATTTGAATAAAAGTGATTAAAAAAATCACCTGACTAGGTGTTTTTTTCTGGCGTATAGCCACTGATTGTAGCTATTGAACTTCTCACAGAAGCTATCGTAACCGGCTCTCGTATCCGGTAACCACGTTGCCAGCCATCCCAGCATGGCCCGGAACTTAGCAAAGGACCACTTCAAGTTTTTGGGCGTACAAAGACATTAGATAATTAAAATAACCTTGAATGCGCAATTTTTGCAGGGCCTGTACGAAGACAGTGCCCGAACACCGATGACGGAATCAGCGCAGATGATGGACTCGGGAATTGGATTCTGGAGAATACTTTGTGCAGTTGGTAGAATTCCAAGTGATTCTTTTAAGGAGGTGGCCGCGTGTACGCTAATCATTTTGAACGCATCAATGTTCGCACCATTAGCAGCAGAAGACACCATAGTGAATGTTTGGATGCATCGCAATAAAATTCTGCATATTTATTTCTATACTGCTGGAAAAAGTGCTGCAAAATGTCACTTCGTGGCTCCCAGTCTGTTTATTTTCATGAAAGCAAAGTCAGAGGATACAGGTTGAATTTGCCATGGTCGTATGAAGTCAGCAAGAGATATGTACACGTTTAAAAAGGAGATGTTGAGAAAATGAGCTTCCTCTCTCAGTCTCAGAGACAAAGGACGAGAGATAATAGGGCGATTTACAAACAGCAAAGCTGTGGATGTACTGTTAGTGACAGTTTTTAAAAGACAGTTCTTTAGTGATAAAGTTTCAAAAGTATAGACTCCAAGCAATCCACCAATATCTCTGCGACGACCTAGAAAGAACATATGGTCACATTAGAGGAAATGACCTGTACCGACACGTTGGCACACCAGTTGCCGATCGCGCATGGCCAAGAAACACTCCTTCTCTCATCAAAAATAGGATTTCTGTGACTGAAACTACCAAAGATGGGACACTGACGCAGTTCTCGCAGTCCCTGTTAAACACAAAATCCCGGAAGACTTCCTTATCAATATGAGAACAAGACCTAAACAAGATGCTTGTGTGGATAAATTTGGGCGTGTACACGCCCTAATCGGAATGGTCAGCAAGGTGGCCAGCTCCCATTTGTGCACTCACAGCTCCACGGTGCTCCCTAAACCTATTATTAAGGCGCCTGCCGGTTTGACCAACGTAGTACCATTTGTAATCCAGAGGGATCCCGTAAACCACACCCGTCACACACTTCACAAATTTTGTTGCATGTTTTTGGACGCAGCAAAGTCATTGTATGGGTCATTGACCTTTCGCACTATCTTCGAAAGCTTCTGATGAGCCAAGAATACAACCTGCACACCGCATTTGCCACCGAGCTTCATTAGGCGGTGCGACACCTGATGCATATATGCCACGACGGGGTTTTTTTCTCTAAGGCCAGACACACCTGGTGCTCGAGCGCTCCTCACCTCCTTCAAAATGTTCTCCGCCACAGAAACCACCATTTCTGATGGGTGGCAAGCCATTTGCAATCTTTCAGCTTGCTGCAGCAAGATTTCCTGCATTTTGATTTCGCAGAAAGTAGTGAGGGTGGCCTTTATTGCATTTTTCAATATTCCCCTCTTCACCAGATTCGAATTGGCCTACTCGTAAGGTGGAATGCCCTTTTTGCTATGTGGAGCATACTGCCAACATGGCTTCCCATCACCAATAGCACCCACACGTCCGAAAACAGCAGATCACCGGAATCTGGCACCTCCTGTGGGAACTTTAGGCCCTCAGCACACTCAGCGAAAATGTGAAGCACATCCGCAACCATCCTCCATCACTCATCATGCTGAACATGCTCCATGCCAACAAAATATCATCCACATATCTGCATATAACCGAACTATCTTTAAGGTGACATTTTGCCAAGAATAGGCCACTCAGGACCCTGCCAATACATGAGCCAATGCACTAGCCCCTTTTTTGCACAACTAGGCTATCTTAGGACCTTTCCACAGTAGATGACAGATAGTTGTTTAGGACGGACATGAAGTTATCAGAAGACATTACAGCGGAATTCTGGAAGGAAACAGCCCCCTTTTCCTCAATGCTCCAGCCCCGCACACATTATGCCGTTTTTTTGAATGGAGAAGAAAAGATCTTTCACATCAATGGAAAAAGCAAAATTACCATCTCCTGTCTCTTGGAGCTCCGAAAAAAGCCAACCGCATTATCTGAATAACGTTCCAAAAAGGATCGCCCTAACTGAATCCATTCAACTGGTTTTGTAAAAATTCCGACAACACTCCCTGAAAATAGCCTTTCTCAGTAACAATTGCTCAAAGAGGCACCTCGGCCTTGTGGGTTCTTGCAGTGTATAACATTACTAATGCATCACGCTTAGCTCCCAATATTTCTTTTCTTATCTTGGGCAGATACAGCTCATCACTCATTCGCAGGGATTCTTTTTCACATTACCAAGATTGGTCTGAGTAACCACAAACGTTTTCTTCAGCACTTCCTCCTCCTTTTCCAAGAACATGCCTTTTTGATGACGACAAAACCACCCTCCGTTTCAGACATAGCTAAAGCCAAGTTATTTTTAAGCAGGAATCATACATTATCTTTGACGTGACTGCTGCATTGATTCTCTTTCCTATAACCCCCAACAGGCACTTGATCCCTTCATCAATACACGTCTCTTTAGCATACTGACCAGCACAGGCCACAATTTTCCTAACTATGCATACCAAACCTTCATGGTGAGTCTTTGGTTCACAACAAAAGTTAGGTCCACAATTCAACACTGACTCGACTTCCTTTGTTAGTGGGACATCACCGAGGCACTTTACCTTCTGTGGCTGAGCCTTTTTTTTTTTCAAGCAGATGATCGTTTCCCAGAGCACAGCGCAGGCACAGTCAGTCCTTCACGGTTCCGACCTTTTTTCCGGTTTCGTTTCAGGAAACGGTTCCGGTTCTGGTTTTGGTTCAGGTTCCGGATCCTGTTCTAGTTCGGCAGACCACGGCTGGCCAAGGCAATTACTTTTTCGCGCACCGCTTTGCCTTCAGACGAGGATGGCACGCAAGCCCATGTCACTGGCGCCCGTGTGCATTACCGTTTCGGCATTTTCGTCCGAACGAGCGAGCACGGGGGGGTTTTGTGGGCGTTGTTGCGTATCGCATAACGGTTTTTACTCGGCATGTTCACTCCTGAAAGGTGTGCTATCTTTCCTAAAACGTGTAAGTGGCTCTGTAATGCCTGCGTATTTCGCGAAGCAGTGCCGGTGGTATGCGCACAGACCGAAAACTTTTCACATGGTCTTCTTGTCGGTCGGTTTTGGGAAGTTTGCTATAGCTAAAATTTTTGCCGGGTCACCCTGAACTCCCATGGCGTTCAGGGCGTTCCACGAAGCCCACGACCACCTATACACGCGAAGAAATTCTCATCGGTGGATTAAAAGACAACCTACTGGGAAATAGAAGTGTGTGAGTGGGACTAAAGAAAGACTGCAATAATAACCTCGCACGGCCTTTACGAGTTGAAGGTGATGTCGTTCCCAGTGGTCTGTCTGTTGATCCATCGATCAGAAGTACTACGCGTGCATAGCTGGTCGGTGGCCTCATCGATTAGTGGCAGGTGGTAATGTTCTTTTTGGTGGTTTTGTACAGTCGCCCGTAGTCAATGGAAAACCTAATGTCCTGTCTTCTTTCTTCACATGCACGACCGGCATAGCCCAGGGGCTTTTTGATGGCGGTATAATGTCGTCGGAAAGCTGTTGCTCGTGTTAGGATAGCTGTTGCTCGTACGGTGACAGTCTGTTAGGTCAGACTTCATCTTCGGTCATTATTTGTTGCCTAGCTACAGGTATCTGACGTAATTTTGAGTTCGACAAAAATACTTGCTGTAGTGATGCAGCAATGACAATAATTTGTTCCTTTCTTCTTTTACTAGCAACGGACACACGTCGATTGGATGCGGAAGCTTGAAGGCATCTTCTGGTGTGCGTTCAAAGTTTGCGACCGCAATCACGGCACTTTCGTCTTGCGTTAGCTGAGTAACGCACCACCCGCGCCATGCTTTAAATGCTGGTACTCCTCGGTGAAACTAGCCAAAACGTCTGATTGGCGTTGCCTAAAGCGCGCAATGCCTCTAGCGACGGAGACAACGTGGTAGGTAAGCAACCTTTGGTCACTCTCAACGATAGCGTCGGCGTCAGGAGCATGTTTACAGCAGACGGTCAGGATCTAGTTTGCACGGTGTGGCAGGGTGACATGATCATCGGCGATAATATTATCAGGACGGTGTTCGGGGTATTATACCGGCGTCATAGAGTGATCGCAGGAAAAAGATATAAACTTGGACTGTAGGGGAATTTTTGAAGGGTTGACCTTCAAAAAGTCCATTTAAAGAATTACATCTCGGGAGCAGTTAGGCAAAATGACGATCGTGGCAGAATACGTGGTGCCGTCGTTGGTGAAGCGTGATGTGCACTTTCCACTTGGCGTTAGGATATGGCCTCCTGCTGTACGAATCTGCGGACCATCTCATCGTGTCATAATCTTATTCAGCTTAGACGCGAATTATCTGCTTATTGCACAGAAGTCGGCTCTCGTGTCTATGAGGGCGAAAGCAATAAAGCCGCCGATGGAACTCTGGACGTCGGAAGCTGCCTTTTTGGCGTTACGAATAGTTCGGGGTGTCGTATCTGTGCTTGTGGGTGGTTCTGCCTGTCCCAGGTCACGTATTGCCTTTTCTTTGGCGTTTTGCAAGCTTTAAAGGGTGCTATCTTTCTCGAAGCGCGTGAGTGGCTCTACAATGCGTGGGGAGTTTGCGACCATGCGCTGGTAGTATGCGAACAGACCGAGAAATCTTGGAAGCATTTATATCCTTCCGTCTTGGGAAGTTCGCTAAGGCTTAAATTTTTGTGGTCATCGTTGAGAACGACGATGACAACGAAGACTAGGCATCGTCGTTGTCGTGGGCCTCTAAGCCACAGGCTCGGTCATTACAGCAAAACGTCACCTCTATTTGTTGTCGTCTTGTTCGGGAGTCCTGCCATGGTTAGATGGATTCGACGGGCTCAGGGCATGCTTTACATTAATGTATTCGGCGAATCGCTCCATCGCTTGACGGTTTTTATTTTTCCGAAATCGTGCAACTTTAACTTCAGATGTTGCTGCTTTTAGTTTCCCCTATGAGGGATTGGGGCCTCCAAGGCGTGAAGTCTTCGTTGCTTTCACGGGATGACGATCGGTATTAGTAGGGCCACGGCGGACTGTTCAGCGTGCTAGAGCTTGTTTTGTGTTCGACAGATCTTTCTCGAACTCAGTAGGGTGCTGGTCGGGTAGGAGGCGTGGTGCATCCAAAGAGAACCCTCACGAAAAAAGCCTATTGTAGGGGCAGTGACGTATTGACGGTAGATGTGGTAGGCCTTTCCACTCTGGTAACACAGCGAATGCTTACCCTGGGGTCACCGAGCGTCAGTCTTCCTTGGCATCTGGTTTTGAAATACGGGGGGCGGGCCGGAGACAGTGAAAGGCGGTACGGCGGGGCCTCGTGACGACGAGTTAAAGAAGAGTGGTCGACGAACAGCTGAGAATTAGGTCATTGCTTGGGGTTGATGGGTTCTCCTGGCAGCGTAGAAGTCCTTACTGCCTGTTGAACCTCTTCTCGGATGACGTCAGAAAGGGAAGCTACTTCAGGTTTGGTGCCATCGGGAAATATTTCCGTAGCTCCTCCCTCACCACCGCACCGTTGGTCTAGCGTAGTAATTGGGAGCTCAAAGCCCCGGATCCGTTGATCTCCGTAGCCAGTGCTCGCATGGGACCACGTGGCGAAGCAGTATCGTCATCTCCTGAACGAATATAACTGAGTGTTGCTTCAGCGTTTCAATCAAAAGTCTGGCTCGTTCCCTCTGCACTAAGAAAGCTAATGTTTTTAAGGGAGTCTATTCAGTCTGTGAGCTTTTATTGTTGTCGAAGGAAGTTGGAGCTGCATTTTCCAAATAGGTGAACACAAGCCGAAAGAATTCTCTGTTATCCCACCTGTTAAAGATCTGGTGGAGCTCCAATTTCTCCAACCAGTCCTCGTGGTCTTCACAGGGAGATCCGCCGTACAATGGTTGTTTCTGGCCATATAGCAGGACCATGAAAAACTGGCGAAATATAACATCTTTTCGGTTGCGGCCATTATCCACTTCGTCCTTTCAGGTACAAGACCCATCTCGACCGGTAAACTTTTAATATGCCGCTTCCTTGGCTTAGGCTTGCGTGGCGACTTCCAGAAAACCTAAGGAACCTAAAAGGCTGTGTACCCAGCACCTACCAGTTGTGACGAGGGCAAATATAACGCATTTGTCTTGAAGAAAACAGTTTATTGAAGGGAACTTGTGCCCCCTAACAACTCACATAATACACAGGCGGAGAAGCAACAGTGAAAAAAGTAACGTCCGTAGGCGAGAGTCGACAAATCCAATGCCGCGGCGTATGCTGTGCGGCTTTTTAACTTTCGGCGCGAGGCTTTTTCCAACCGTCTAAGTTCATCGAGAACACTATAAATGAAGTAAGAATATTCTATGAAGGCCGGCTTAGAGCTAAACACTCTCCCCATCAAAAGAGATAACGCGTGTGGCATACAAAATAAACAATCGATGACGCTCATCACTTAGCACTCAGATAAGAATGCCCGGCGCGCTTGGGCGGTGAAAACAAAACATAAACGAACAAACCCAACATATGGCTCTCGGGATCAGCAAAAAGCACTTACGTAATTTTGTATTCTCTTTACCTTTGGCTCGAGGCTGTATAGTTGTGCATTTTTTTAGTTACGGTTTAACTTTTCGCCTTTATAGTTATGACATTCAAGAATTTATACAAAAAGATTTTTTAATTTGCGTAATATGTTATAGATAAATTTCCACACGCTTGTGGTTTGTAAAGGGAAAATACACTCTCACCAAAACATATATTCGTTTGATAAAAGGGTAACATTTATTATTTCTAACACTGCCAAAATTGGAACCTTAAATTTTGGTGTATTCAAACGAAATGGTCTTTGGTAAACATTACTTTTATATTTGGGCTACATTATTAATTGTTATGATTTTCTAAGTAATCCATAAGCTAGCCCTAAACTATAATAACTACTTTTAAATACTTTAATCTTGAAACAATTGGTCTTGTTATCGGTTTTCAGAGTTTGACTGAGGTATGTTTTGAATGATTTACTACTTGGTTGCATAGTACTCATATATGCAGCGAATGTTAGCAGACAGTTTTTAAGCAATTTTATGTTTAATTTATTGTTGCAAATTAAGAATACATCAGGAATCTTGTCACTATACTACATTGTTGTAAGCGTCACTGCTCGTCCTTTATAAGGACACTGAAGAGGCCGACACCCTCGCTGCAAGATCGAACAACTTCGGCCCCTTGATTGCGTGGTCTTGTTAAGTAACACTGCCTGCTTTGTTCTCCTCTTCTTCTGTTTCTGGAATAGTACATGGTATTTCACGCTGGCCCTTAGCTGCAGTGAAGTCATTCTCCCGGTGCCGAACAGTAAGCGTCCACCTTCAGGCAGAACAAATGATGTGTAACCCTTTGGATTTGAAGATAGCTTGGTAATGTGATAGTGAAGTATCTATGGATGCCTTCCCTGCCTTGGAACCCCCAAACCACTGTTCCGAGCTTCCATTGCACTTTGTGCACGTTACCTATCTTGAATAACCCATTGTCGAAAACACTCTGTCGGAGCGATGACCATCCGGAACAGTGTTGAGGGGAGCAGAGAAAGAAATATTATATTTTTTTTAACATTTCCAGAGTCGGCACAGAAGCTCCTCACAGCGCTTTGCCCATTCTTTGTCGCTAGTCGTGCGCCGCGGAGACTGGGGCAGAGTAAGGAGTTCACGCTCGCAGTCTCCCAGAGTGCTTGCCCGTTACAACGTTGATGAAATGAGTGTCATTGCATCTTACTCTATTCCCACAGTTCCCTTTGATGGCGTGAGTTCAAGACGGCCTCCACCTTACCCAGCACAGTGATCGGCATCTAGTTATTGAGAGTGCTTTGTACCAGCCGGCGCTGCAACGCCTCCTTGTTTGTCCTATTAACGCATTTCAAGAAACTATCCTACCACAGAGGCTGTCCGGTGACGACATTTTGCTTCTTACGACAAAAACTTGCAGAGTCCGGGAGGGTCTTCGTGATCAGCAAAGCCAACTGTTTTGAAGAGCTTCGCAATTCTTTGGCGTAGTTGGTAAACTATTGAGGAGATAACGCGTCTCGATCTAATGCGCCGGAAACACTGAGAAATTGTGGTGACATCATATCTGAGTTTGTTTGAAGATGAAGAGCACAGATACCTGCAAAGGATAAAACGGCAATGAACAGGTTGGCAGATTCTTGCGTAGAGCGGCGTGTGCACTGTCCGCAAATGTCTACTTCAACGGTGGAAATGCGATGACTCTGCTATGAGTTATTTGGGTAATGGTGCCCATGGGACAGAGGCGAGAAGAAAACGCAGTCGCCGACATGGCAGGCATGACTGAAGAACCTTTGAGGTGCTTCGCCTGCATAATAATGTCCATAATCTGGAGCAGATGTCCACGAATGTAACTTGAACTCCAGCAAGCGGCATATGTATGTTCATATGCTTTCTTCAACAGAAGTGGATATTTAGGACCCTCTGCCGCGCCAAGGTCCTTTAGGTGGTCTCCCGCTCTGAACAAGCCAATATGCGGCGCTGAGTTCAGGACGCTCAAGCAGGATGGCAACGCCTGTCCTGAATCGCGTGCGGCATTTTAGATGGGAATGCAGTTTTATGCAGCAGATGGTGTCAATACACCTCAGCCCTGTATATTTCCACAAATCAGTTGCAGACGTGGTTGCCTGGACTGGGGAAGCGTTGCATATCAACCTCCGACGCTAGGCGGTTACACGAAGGAGTATAGAAAGGGAGCTATAATTCTCAATGTTTTGAAGAGACATTATGCAGCGTTATGTAAAACTGTGCTTGGGCACATGGACACCTGCTCGCTGCTCAAGTCTTCAAGCTGTTAAATACTACCGGAATGCAATCAGCGCCAGTTGACTTCTGGTTTGGCCAAACCATACGTGTGCAGTCCACGACGTCATTTGTCCTGCTCCTACAACGTGTACCTAGAGGTCATCCGGGATGCTTTACCCCCGGATTGACGCGAGGTCTTGCCTCGGGTAAGGGTCAGTTGCTTGATTTATTAAACACAGTCTTTTACGAACGCCTCCCAGCTGCGTTCGTTGCCAGCAATTCAATGCAATATCATCATTGAATCTGTAAACAAGAAGGGAGAGAAATCTGGTGAGAAATCTGGTATTTGAGAGCTCTTATGCTATAGTCTCACCGCTAAAAGCTAAACGAGGAGCTGTGAAAGTTGTAGAGAAACCGTATTACGCACCGGAATGTGGAACTTGCCAATGAGAGCTGGAAGGTAAACATTCCCCCGCAGAGTGAATACGAACACTGCAAAAATGCATGCATGAGGGCTGGTGTCCAAAACAGAAACATTGTCAAATTTTACATCATCATCATATACATCATTACCACGCTATCTACGCCCACTGCAGGGCAAAGGCCTCTCCCGTTATTCTCCAATTACCCCGGTCCTGTGCCAACTGTGACCAATTTATCCCCGCAAACTTTTTGATCTCATCTGCCCAACTAATTTTCTGCTGCGCCCTGCAGCGCTTGCCTTCTCTTACGATCCACTCTGTTACCCTTAATGACCCACAGTTATCTTGCCTTCGTATTACATGCCTTGCCCACGTCATTTCTTCTTCTTAATCTCTACTAATACGTCCTTAACACGCGTTTGTTCCAGACGCACTCCGCTCTCTTTTTGTCCCTTAATTTTACACCAATCATTTTACACTCCATTTCTCGCTGAGTCGTTCTCAATTTAAGTTAACCCTCTTAGTGAGCCTTCAAGTTTCTGCCCGTAGGTGAGTACCGGTAAGATGCATCTGTCATACCCTTTCTTCTTCAGAGACAATGGTAGGCTGCTATTCATTATCTCAGAATGTCTGCCGTATGCACTCCACCCTATTCTGATCCTTCAAATTATCTCTGCCTCATGTTTGGCATCTGGGGTCACAACTTTGCCTAAGTAGAAATAATGGCTCACTTGTTCCACTGCATCGCCCCCTATCCCAAACTGCGGTTCTGCCCCGGGGTTATGGATCATTAATTTGGTTTTCGGCATATTATTTTCATGCTCACGGTTCTACCCTGCTCGTCTAGTGCAGAAAGCATGCTTTGTAATTCATCCCCCGAGTTACTTAGCAGGGCAATGTCATTAGGAAATCTGAGGTTACTTAGGTATTGCCCATTACCCTTACTCCCACTTGTTCTCAATCCAACGTTCTGAATACTTCTTGTAAACATGCTGTGAATACATTGGAGAGATTGTGTCTCCTTGTCTGATGCCCTTCGTAGGTATTTTACTGCTCTCCTTCTGGATAGTGATGGTAGCTGTGGACCCATTGTAGATATCCTCTAGTATCCTCACATAATGCTCATCTACTCCCTGGATCTGTAATGCCTGAAAAACTGCTAGGGTTTCGACCGAGTCGAATGCTTTCTCATAATCTATGAAGGCTATATATATAGGGGTTCAGAATACTCGACGCACTTCTCTATCACCTGATTGATCGTGTGAATATGGTCTATTGTTGAATAACCATTACGGAACCCTGCTTGTTCAGGTCGACTGAAATGTATGGTTGCAGAAACTCTGTTAGCGATTACCTTTGTAAATACCTTGTAGACAACTGACAGTAAGCTGATCGGAATGTAATTTTTCAAGTCCTTCATGTCACCTTTCTTATGGATTAGGAAGATGTTCGCGTTCTTCTAAGATTACGGCACATTTGCCGTCATTAGGCATTGCGTATACAGGTTTCCCAATTTATCAATTACAGTTTCTCCGCCATATTTAAAGAGGTCTACTGTTATCTGATCCTCACCAGGTGCTTTGCCCCCTTATATTTTTTTCAAAGCCTTCCTTACTGCTTCGATCGTTACTGGTGGGATGTCTATCTCCTCTGAACTACATTCTCTTTCGGCATTATCCTGGATGTCCCGGCTACTGTACAGATCCCTATGGAACTCAATGGCCACTTTGACCATATTAACCCTATTTTTCTATTTGTGATCACATTGCCTTGCTTATCTTTGAGTGCATACATCTAATTTTTCCCACGCCAAGACGCCTCCTCACTGCTTTCAGCCTACCTCCTTTCTTTTCAGCGTATTCGATGGTTTCCATACTGTACTTCCGTATGTCTGCTGTCTTACGCTTATTGATTAACTTCGAAAGCTCCGCTAGTTCTATTCTGTCAGATGGGGTAGAGATGGTCATGGTTTGCCGTTTCCTGCCGTTTTGATGGTCATTTGCCGTTTGAGATGGTCATGGTTTGCCGTAGAGATGGTCATGGTTTGCCGATCTTACCGTACGGTGGTCACTACGCCTCACACTTCCGAGCACTTCCACATTGTTCATGACGGCAGGGTTATCGCATAATATGAAGTCTATTTTATTTATATGGTCCCCATTCGGGCTCCTCCACGTCCACTTCTGGCTTTCCCGTTTACAGAAGAAGGTATTCAATATGCGCAGGTTATTCAGTTCAGCACACCCAACTAGTAGGTCCCACCTGCTATTTCTACAACCTAGACAATAGTTCCGAACTGCCTTGTCTCCAGCCTGATTATTGCCTACCTTAGCCTTGAGGTCCCCCATAACTACCGTATACTGTCTTTTTACTTCGGCCATTGACGATTTCACATCTTCATAGAATCATTCCACTACCTGGTCGTCGTGGGTGAATATGGGCGCGTAGCCTTTTGCCATCTTGAGCTTGTACCTCTTATTGAGCCTAATTACAAGACGTGCTGCCCTTTCATAATTGCTATAGTATTCTTCCATGTTGCCAGCTATGCTTTTATTGACTATAAATCACACTCCCAGTCCTCTTCTGTCCTGTAGGCCCCGGTAACCTAATACGTGTTCGTTTTTCAGCACCGTAAAGGCTTCGCCGGTCCTCCTAACCTCGCTAAGCCCTATTGCATCCCTTTTAATGGCCTCTAATTCCTCGAACAACACCTCTACACTGGCTTCGCTAGATAAGGTTCATGCATTAGGCGTTGCCAGGTTGAGATTTCATTGGTGGCCTGTCCAAATCCAGGGATTCTTACCACCCTCTGCTGCGGCACAGGTCAGACAGCCGCCGTGGTCAGTTGCTTCGTAGCCACTGCAGACTAAGGGTTGTGGGTGAATTGGCGTATTCATGTTAGGATGGGGCCGTTACAACACCAGAATGGACAATACTGCTTTGGTGAAGGAGTGCGTTGCCGGCAATGGTCGCCAGGGTCAGGGCACACCCCAAGCCCCATTCTGCAATTCCATCAATACGCGGATTTTGTTTTAAGTCCGGTGGGAATTGTCCGGCACCGACATTCGAACCACGGTCCTTCTGCACGTGAGGGGGATGCTCTACCTCTACGCCACTGCCGCAACCGTGGCGCAGCAGATTACAAAATATTACAATATCACTCTAAATTTTGTTAATGTCACTGAGAGCACAGTTTAGGTGTAGGGTAGACAGTACCGTGAAAAATTCCTCCAATACTGCGTCATCCTTCTGGACAATTTTTTGAATGGCACAGCCTGGGAAAGCGGTTTAATATAAAAAGACACCGATAAATAAATGCTTGGAAAGACGACGTTCCTTTCTGCGAATTCAAGATCACATGACCAGCGACTTCCAGACCAAACTACAAACTGAGAAAAAGCATTGGCGGCTCTCGGCAAGTGTTGCTGCTTTCACTGTTGCCTACAGGGGCGAAATTCTGGCAACTTCCTAAAGATAATCAGGCGAAAGTGCGTTCACTGCTCGAGGCGACACATAACACTAAATGTGCGATTTCGGTAAGCAAGCAACAGTGGACACTGCGCGACCGCCTAGTCCTCTTGGTGCTGAAACCCTGGAGGCAGAAACACAACGACGAAGGGCAGTAAAGCAAATCCTGTCTCCAGGACGTCTTCCTGGTCACAAATTGTGCTCCAAACTCGGTGCTCCAAACTGGCTCAATATTTGCGCGCATAACCAGTGGAAGGAGCCGGAAGAGATATTTCGAGACACAGACTGCCAACAAACTGTTTCAAGACGTGTAAGAGCCGCTATCTCTGCCTTGAATTCGAACAGATGATTTCGTAGTATTGACATTAGCCAAGTGCAACCACCTACGCCAGTATTAATACCGAAAGGTCAACATCACGCTCTGCAGCTGCCTTGATCCATAGGAGTTTATTACCAGTGTCTGGAAGCAGAAAATGTGTGTACCCTAAGAGGTCCCAAATTTGGCCTTAAAATGGTTACTATTCTGGGTGAACGTAGTTTAACCTTACCTTCGAAGCCCCATTCTCAACAATAAGAGTCCACTGTTAGTGTGTTATCCGGCTGGGGTATTGGAGTTGTAATTCGGCGCTTCGAGCGTTTCAACAGAAGCCTTCGCGCTACAGAGAATCTTTGGCTTGTTTGTCCATGAACATACGACGACATCTGCTTTCCCCTGCCTGAACGTACCTGCAATGCAATTGTTCTGTTGCAGCCTCATGAAAATGACTGGCCCTCAAAGTTCCGGCATGTACAAAATTGGAGATGTGGCGGTTAATTGCATTCAGCTTGGGCGCCGCTGAGGGGGCTTGTGACATCACCAATTACACGGCATCGGTTCAATTTTTCAGAGCAGTGCACAAGAGCACATACGGTTACGTAGTATGAATAATAATCAACTCCCGTAGGATATTGTGCTTTACAAGAAAGACTGTAGCAGGATGTAGTCCAAAATGTCAGGGAATGCGTTTGCAGCCACCGCCAGAACTGTGGCACAAATAAAGCGCCGTCATCAGCTATTACGTTATGAAAGGTCATGCAGAGAGAGTAGTATAGCCTGAAATTCTAAAATGATGTACCACTGCCCATCGTACCTCTTGCCCCATGATGCCTTTCACACGAATACCTTTAAACGACTTTGAAAAAAAATGCCTTATAAAACCGCCAAGCTTGGTCCTGATCCCCAGGGGTTATTCTTTTGAATTAAAGTACACCACTATCTTTCTCAGTGTTCCTATCCGAAAGGCACTTCTGCAGACATATCAGAAGACGTAGAAGCTCTCAGTTTCTTGTGGCTTGACTGATTACCCTCAAGTGATCATCCCGTCCCGACAAATGTCTAATAGCGGATCAACCGAGTATCAATTGAAGCCTCTTTTGCCACATTCTTGCTTTTTTCCAACTCTTCTGCACCACATGGAAACGTGGTACAAAACCAATCCGCCCATTTACGCTCGACTACAAATGTTATTCTACGTCTCGACTTAATCGTTTGAGCATATTTTAATTGGTAGCGTTGGAAATTTACTGTCTAGCGAATGCTATGATTAACGATGCCCGCATGGAATGCCGGCAATGGTGCTCCAACTCTCCGGCTCTGCTCCCTATACTTGATAGATGGCATTTTTTGCCAAACTTAGTAAGCACGGCTGCTAATAGATGGTGCTTGGTCTTCTTTCAAACTTTCCATCAGGCGACATTATCCCCAATGTGCAAGGTCTGCTGTCGTCACTTTCCGCTCACCAATCAAGGCAGAGATCTGTCTTACAAATCTTCGTTCGGCTCTTCGAATCAAGGAGATTCATCCCTGTATTCTACGTGAGAGCAAGTCCCTTGCTTGGATGGCTCTGGCAAAAGGGCACCGCTGGGCACTGGCCTCTTCCACCAGACTAGTGGTCAAAATGTGCACGAGAAAACTCTGGTTTTCGGGCTAAGCTGTAAAGACAGTGAAATAGGCTACATTTTTACTGCAATATAACAACGAATTCTGTCTCTTTATTGCGTTATCACGCACGGCCCTGGCAAGCTGCTTATCAGTCCATGGAAATTCCAACCATGTCTTAGAACTCTCTCCTAAAAATGCTTGTTCGAGTTTCTGCGTGCGTAGATATATCTCTGTAGTTAGGGCTGTAAAACGTTTGCGACATATAAAATACATTTTGTCGACGTTTTTAATAATTCCTTTTGTTCACACGGTTAGGTTTTTGTTCGTACAATATCTTGTGGAGTTTTCACGAGTATGGTTAAATAGAAAGCCACCACTTTGTAAGTTTTGTTTTAAAGTAATCGGAGGACCCTGATCGTACGCTTCAATTTTTAAGGAAACAATAAAATATTGTTTGTTTTATGTATTTTCTTTGTATATAATTGGGGGATGCTGTCAATCTCATTGAGGAAATACTACATTAGTGACTAAAATATAGAAATTCCCTGAAACGTGTTCCAAGGCATTACAACTAGAAAAACAAAAGCCTAGACAAGATTTCAGAACCGGCAGGGCAACAAACGCAGTGAATAACGTCACCAATTTTTTTACTCCGTAATACTGGGTAGGAGTGCGAGCTTACGCATTGTGTGCCGCCATGGCAGAGCGGTATGTACAGGGTTCCAGTCGCATCAGGTTAATCGAAAAAAGTAACAAATTGCTTTGTTCCAGCAAGAGTATTTTTTAGTGTATGACAGTGCTTGTGGAGTATGTTGCGTGCAGAATGACCTTAAAGAAAATATTCCGCGTTCATATTCAATGATTTATACAGTAGCAGATAAAACATGTAAAGCTTTGAAGCATTTTTCGGCTTAGGGCAAAAGAAAGAACCGCGCCTCAGAAAAGAGCACAATTGAATTGACCCGCCTATAGCTAGTTTAAATGAATCGGACTCTCTTTTGCCGTACCGTTGCTAAAGCGACTATTTTTTCTTTGTGACACAATGCCAGGCCGCATTCACGTGCAAGAGCAGGATCAAGGTGCTTTGTGGAACTTTTAGGAATAATGTTTATTTTTATGTGTTTCTGGAATTTTTAAATCCTTATCGAGCAAAAACCACCGCCTTCAGAGAGGGAATCGAACCAACGACACTAGCGTAATCCGTGCAGTGCTCTTCCAACTAACTCTCCCAGCAGCAAATTTTCTCTTGACCTCGGCGAGGGTTTGAAATGAGGGCGGTTCACAAACTGATTAAGTTACACCGTCCCTCGACAACCACGGCCACCGCTGTGCGTCTGTCATTTTGCTGGTCGCTTTCTTAGTGGAACTTTGTCGGAGTACGGGAAAGCCAATGGCGTTTCTAGACTGCTGCAGCCATTGCTCTCGTAAGGCTCTTTTTTTGCCGACGAGAAATAAGTGGGCGCAGAGATCCCCAAGAAAAACATCAAAATGCAGTCCTGATTGCCATTCATCACCGATAAATTTAAGGTTCTTTATTTGGCCGATTAAGGTAATGTCCAGTTTTGCATATTAGAGGAAGAGACAACTCTAAGCTAAGAAAAAAATCACTGTGATCGGGAGGAAGAATCAAACCCACCATCTCGGCCAAACACCTGCGGTGCAGTTCTGTCTGAGCTACCGCGCAGAAAATTTTTTACGTCTTGGGTGGCAGTTTTTATTTACAGAGACTAAAACAGTGGGCAACATGCGCTGCCCATCGACCATTACGGGAGACCCAGAACATATATCGTCTTCCTATCCCATTGCCGCGTTGAACGTGGGGGATTTCAACGTAAGTGAATGGAATTCCCGTGCTGGTGAAAATACAACCCACCTATTCTTTTTGTAGAAATATATGCAAGAACTGGTTGCTTAAGAATACACATGAAAGATGCTGTTCCTAGTGTGACCGCTATTCGGCTGCTTGAACTTGCCGCGTAGAACTGAATGGGTAATGGTTTTTTTATGCAGGAATAGCGGAATAAAAGTCGGAAGCGGGAATCAAAACCATGACCTTGGTGTAATCCGTGTAGTGTTCTCCCAACTCAGCTATCTCGGAGTGATTTTTTTCTCGACGTCGGTGGGTCGTTCCCTTTGGAGGCTCAGATGCCGATAAACTGATGCCATCTCGCGACAACCACGGATGATGCAGTCAATGTTTCTTTATCCTTGTGGCTTGCCACTATAACGTGGCCGCACGTCAGGCGAGCAAATGCTATTTCCGGGCCATTGGAACCGGAACCCTGGCAATCTAGATTTGCAATACAAACACATGTTAAAAGGCATTTTGTGAACACACTTAAAGATGCAGTCCATATCGCCCATACTATACGGCTACTTTAAATTGCTTAATTGAGCCAAATGAGGTAATGGGAATTTTTTGTGTGACACAGGAATGCATAAATACCTGTTGAACAAAACATGCTGTGGTCAGAAGAGATAATTAAACCCACCTGCTCTACAGAACGTGTATGGTGCTCTTTTCGCTAAGCAATCCCGGCCACACAATTTTCTGTCGACGTCAGCGGATGTTTCTATTCACAGAGGGTCACATATCGGTCAACAGTCAACACCCCCCCACAACTAAAAAAATCAGAAAATCTTTCATTTTCATAGCGGTTTGAAGCATGGAAGGTAAACCGACTTCGGGAAAAGCCACCGGAATCCCAGGACTGCTGGAGCCGAAACCTTGGTAATGCATTGTTGGAAATAAAAATATAAAAGTCGACGGCTTCTGTAAGAACACAAACAAGAGGTGCACTCCTCATTGGCAGTCCTACTTGTTTTCTTGATCTAGCTTTCGACAGATGAGTGACGTTTTGGTCAGTTTTCTGTATTATAGCAATGGAAAATGAAAGTCGACAGCAACATTGTCCTGATGGCAAGCGGGAATAAAAACTCCAAAATCTTCATAAAGTGTGTGGTGCTCTTCTAACTGGGTTATTCCAGGAGATAATTGTACTCGATTTCCACGTGGTTTTTACTATAGAAGGATTACATGCCATTCAGCTGGCACCGCCCCTGGACATCTGAGACGCAGAACACCTTTCAGCTTTCTAGGGGCTTTCAACGTAGAACGTGGTTGAATGTCAAAGCAAGCCAATGGCGTTTCGGAAGTGCTGGAGCGAGACCCTTCCTAATGCATTTTTGCAGACGCCAAGTATATAAAATAAGGTACTCTATCACAACACACAACCTATAAAAAATAATGATATGCAATGCTATTCATCACTTTTAGGGTGCGTTTTAATGCCGAATGAGGCAGTTGTCATTTTCGTGTCATTCAGGAATACCGAAATCAAATTCAATAAAAAATTCCCGTGATTGGAAGTGGGAATCCAACCGAAGACTTCTGCGCAGAGCTCACGGTCTTCCTGGTGCAATATTTCTTTCGAATGCGACGATGATTTCTATTTAAAGATGTTCATATAATGGTCAATTGGCGCCGACCTACAAAAACCTGGAGAGCTGCAGAAAGTCACGTTTTTCCATGGACTTCCACTGGTTTGTGGTCGTACGTCGGGGTAAGTTTTCATATTTAAAGTGTTCATTTCGGAACCCTTGTGAGGTTTTTTTGCTGAACACAAATATTTGATACGAGAAATACTGTAAGAACACTCGTCAGAGATGCATTTCTGATGGACAGTAGTATTTGGCACTTAAAGCACTTGGTAGCGCCGAATGAGGTACATGTCATATTGGAATGATATAGAAATCCGAAAAATAGCGACAAAAAACGCCGTGATCAGATGCTGGAACAAGCCCACCATCTCCTCATGAAATGTGTGGTTGCGTTTTTACTGAGATATCACGACAGAAAATTTTCGCTCGACTTTGGCGGGCGTTTCTACCTACAGATGTTTGCATACCGATGATGATGATGATGGTTGGATGGTAATGGCTATACGCAAACTAGAGCGAAGAGTGCCAAAACAGTGGTTATATATGACAGGTGAAAACTTAAACACTAATATTAGTCAGCAAGAACAAAAGTAAAATCAATAAAAGGCAGTGAGGATGGCTGGTGTATAAGGGCAGGTTGTAATCATGCGTGGTATGAAATTAGGTCTAAGAATTTAACTTCTGCTAAATATTTAAAAACTCGCTTGATAGAAGTGTAAGATCATCAGAGAGGAAAAACAATGGATTTAATCGGATGGGTTGTCTCTAAAGATGGGTGAAGTGTTTGTTTTGTGTTGTGTCGAGTGCTTCGCATTGGAGTAGTACATGAATTATGGATAGGGCCTCTCCACACCAGCTACACAGGGGTCTTGAGGATCCTGTGAGCAGGTGGGAGTGTGTTACACGAGTGTGGCCTATCTCTAACCTACCAAGGGCAACTTCAGTGTGTGTGTTTTGTTTTTGTGTCAGTGGTGTATGGTCCCAAGAGTGGCGTTATTATGTGTAGTTGGTTGTCGGTCTATTGATTCCAGAGTGCTTGCATTGTTTCGCGACAGTTTTGTTATGTGTGGCTTGAGGTGAGTGTTGGGTACTGTTGCTATGTCAAATGTATTTATAAGTGCAGAGGCAGAGGCCATCTGAGCCGCGATCTCATTTTCCGCAATACCAGACTGGGCTGGAACCAAACACATGATCCCCTCGAGATTTATTGCATACGCTGACATAATGGTTTTATACACTACATAAGAACATGGTTTGTAGAAGACTTGTCGAATGATAATGCATGTGCAGCACTCAGTGAATCTGTGAAAATGATAGACTTGTGTATTTCATGTTGAACTACTTGATTTAAAACAAGCAAAACTCCACGGCCTTCTGCCATAAAAATGCTGGTTTACGAGTTTAGGGTCATAGAGACTCCACCATCAGGTCCGTGCGCCGCACACAGTACAGTAAGGGCAGTTTTTGATGCGTCGCTGTAAAGTTCTGCACACCTGTACTTCTCTCGAAGAAACAAAAAATGCTTCACAATTGCAGTTGTTGGCCCTCATTTTCTATCTATAGCTACAAACGACACAAAGCTACAAAGCTTCCATGGTGGTCAAAGCTGAAAAAGAGATGATTTGCTGGTGTCTAAAAAAGTGACAATAAGATTAGGCACTTCATCTCTAGCAAGGTGTGAGAAGGGGGCGGGAATATATGGATGATTTGAAAGAAGTTGGCACTTATTTGTATCAGAGATGACCAGTTTAAAAGGAAGGTTTGACAACGATGAAACTTAAACACGTATGAAAGATCCATGTATGTTCTCTGGCGATCCAATGACCATTTGTCACATTCGTCATACAGGCTCTGTAGAGGAATAGTGCGAAATGCACATTACACAAGGCGAAGCCCCAAGTGCAGCACTGGGTCCTGCATTTTCAGCGCTGTTTTTGTAGCCGACCCATAAACCACACTTCCATAATCCAAGCCATACCCCACCAAGCTGGTAAAAACTCGTAGGAGTAGCTGCTTGTCCGTACCATAGGAGTGGTGCAAAGGACTGTCAGGATGTTCATTGTTTTCAAACATTTATGCTTTAGTTGCCTAATGTGAGGCATAAAGGTTAGTTTTTTATCCAGCAATAAGCCTAAGAACATTTGTACCTTCTTTACAGTAATGGAGTCACCATTAAGCTTAATGTCAGGGTCTGGCTGGATCCCACGTCTCCTTGAAAATATGACGGAGGTATTTTTCGTGGGGTTACGTTTAAAGCACTTTGATCTACCTAGCAAGCGAGCCTATTAACGCCAAGCTGCACTTCGCGTTCAGACATGGGCAGATAACAAGATTTGAAGGATATCTGCACATCATCCACGCACATCGAATAAGAGATGGTTGGTGGCAGTGCCTTCCCCAGTGAGTTCATCTTTAAAATAATCAATGTACAGCTCAAACCTCCCGCCGAGGCACACTCTTTTCTTGTGATTGAACCCGATAAAGCGCAGAGCGATCTCACACACGAAATGTTTGGTCAGACAGGTAGCTTTCTAGAGTATTAAACATGTTACCTGATATTCTGAAAGATTTATAATCTCCAAGGATGCCATAGCGCCATGCTGTATTATACGCTTTTTTCGATATCGAAAATTACAGTCATGCAATATTGCTTATGTAGAAATACATCTTTTTTGTAAGATTCTAGGCTCACAAGTTGATCGTCGGTAGATCACCCCACCCTGAAGGCTGCCTGGCAGCTGTCGATGAGACCATTGTACTCCAAAATGTACACCACTGTTCTGTTAACCATCTTCTCGAGCAGCTTACACAGGCAGCTTGTCAGGGCGATGGGACGATAACTTGCGGTAGAGGAAGGGTCCCTTCCCTCTTTCAGAAAGACCAATACGACGACCTCCGTCCAAGACCGTGGAAAGTGCCCCGAAAGAAATATTTTGTTGTAGAGGCGAATGAGGGTTTCAAATGTGTCTGCGTGTATGTGTTGCATCATAGTGTATATAATGTTGTCTCCACCCACAGCTAAAGGCTTACAAGTGCTGAGTGCAATCTTCAGCTCATGAAGTGAGATAGGGGTGGTATAAGATGAGGCCGACTTATCTTGCAAGGACTTCTCACATGATGTTTTGTGTTTTATGAAAATGTTGGTATAGTGCGCTGAACTGGACACATTATGTAAGTGTTGTGTGAGTGTGTTAGCCTGTTCTTCCAGGGGCCCCCTGTTGTACTAACCAGGGGCAGGCTGTGTTTCGTCTGTCCTTTAAGTTTACGTATTCTTGTCCATACCTTGTGAGTGTCTCTGTATAAGTTGATGGAAGTGAGGAATGCTCTCCAAATCTCCCTTTTGGCCTCACGACGCACACGCTTTCCAAAGGCCTTTGCCCGTTTAAACAAGATGATGTTATCAGTCGTGGGGTACCGGCGAAGGATACCCCACGTCTTGTTCTCGGCCTCTGGCACCCGCCTACACTCCTCGTTCCACCAGGGCATCCTTGGCTTGCAGAACGCGTTCGAGGCCTGGGGAATGGACTTCCGGCAAGCGTCGAGGATCTGCACCGTGACGAGTTGGGTGGCTTAGACCACGCGTAGGTGTTTTATTGATGTTTGGTGTAGTTGATATCTTCGCGTGAATGTGCTCCAGTTTGCTTTTGATTCAATGAAATTCTTATGGGAAGATTGACTGCTTGTGCCTGTATCTATATCTGTTAATGAATTTGGGAAATGGTAACTACCATAAGGGTGTGGGCCCACACCCCACTCAAGACAACAGAAGTGAACTGCGGAGCCAATAGCCAAGTCAAAATGTATGTACTGTGTCCTAAGTTATGGTAGGTAGGCTGTTTTTGTTGGAAAGGCATGCTCCAGAGAATGTAAGAAAATTCTTTATCAGGCTACCTCGGGCATCCGTCCTGGAGGAGACATCAAGAGAGTTGTGCGCATTATGTTGCCTGTGAGGATGTATGCCTCGGGTAGCTGGTCAACTAATGCCTCATAATTGGAGCCGAGAAGTGCAAAATCAGGAGACATATAAATGGAGCATATCGTTATCAACGTATTAAATATTATAGTATGGTTCGCTACAGCCTCAAGGACGGTGATTAAAGTGAGAGGGTGGCATGCTAATGATTTCTGGACCACAACGCCCACACCGCCTGATGAATGGGTGTAGCCAACCCTGTCCTTTCTGAATAACATGTACCTATTTATGAAATAAGTCTGTTTGGAATTAAGGTGGCTTTCCTGGAGACACATGATACTGGGCTCACTGGCATGCAGTATCCCCCAAAAATCGTTAAGATTTTTAAGGAGGCCTGTGCAGTTCCATTGGATGACGTTTTTGTTTCCTTTATTTACGTTTAAAAATGACTGGAGTGTGTGTGTGTTCATGTGTCGTCTTTCAGGGCTGTTACTCTTGGATTGGGCTTTTTGGGATCTTCTGTAGACTTGGAAGGCGGAGGCCACTCTTTGCCCAGCATTGCAGCAAGGAACGGCCCGACATCGATCCCGTCATTATTATCGAAGTGCTGCCCGACGGACCGGTCCCCCAGGACTTGGCCCCCGTTTGGGGGCCCTACGTTTGGCCCGCCACCGGCGAGGGTGTCGGCAATGCCAGAGGTGGCACGGGTGGTGCGGTAGCGGTGGGAGCCGATGCGGGTCCCCTGTGTCCATTCCTCGGCATCCTCCAAAGCACTGAAGGAAGGAGGCAGGGACGGGAGCGGCACCAGTCCCGACAGAGGTGGTTGACACCACAACTGCTGCTGCTTCAGCAAGCGGCGTGGGGACAGGTCGTACTGCCTGAAGCAACCCAGAAGGGGGTAGTGGAGGGACCAGGTCAGCCTTGCTGAACTGGATCCCTGTGGAAACCAGACGCCGCTCCATCCCCCTGCGAGCTGCGTCGGCGTACCTCCCCAAAAGGAAAGAGGCGAACCTCTTTCTCGCCTCCTGGAAGGTGATGTTCTCAATGACATTGATGTTTATTATCTGTTTTTCCAACTAAAATTTTTCACATTTACGGGAGTATGCTGCATGCGCCTTCAGCAGTTCACAGAAGTTAAGGTGTCAAATGCGTAGTTGTCACTCACATGATCGTGTACCACGCAGTTTGTACAAGTTGTTCGGCCACGGCAAGAGTTTGTACCGCGCCCAAAGCGCTGGAACTTAAAACAGCGCCGCGGGTTCGTGATTTACGGAAGGATTGAGCAACGAATAAGGCCTGCATTTACATGTTGTCGAAGAACTGTGTGGTCAAAAGTCAAGATGATTTGCTCGATGTGAATCTCCTTGTCGTCTCTGCGGATGGTGATGCCTCTCACGGCAGTGACGCCCTCTCTTTCAAGCCGGCAAGGAGATCCGCATCCGTTTCGTTCGGGAGATATGACTCGGATATTACACCCTATGAGCTGTTCAGGCTCCGATGCGGTGTGACCCTGATGTCTAGATCAGCCAGTATAGTCTGAGCTAGAAGCCTTGTGGACTGCTGCTTGTAATTTATTTCGACGAGTAGTTAACCACAACTTTGTTTTTTTGGACTTATACGATTTTCCTGTTGTTGCTTCAAGATATCTTGCCACCAAGAAGACTGACTGCGAAGCAAGAGGGCGGACTGGAGTGAGTGATTCCATAACAAGAAATCGAGAGTAATGGTCTGTTTCAGCAAAAGTTAGACGTCAATGGGGTGAAAGATGCTTCGGTGCGGCCCATTTAGGGTGCCGATCAGTGGGTTTGGGGAATTTAGACAAACCCATGCAGCACGTATAAATGCAGGGGATGGGGGTACTTTCTTCATCAGCCTTACCCTGATAGCTGAAGAGGTCCCGGAGCTCCCTGCCCGGTACAGAGACAGGGAGCCCCTCCGCCGGAGCTTGCCCTGGGCTCCGATGGCCCCTGTTTGAGGTTTATATCCTTCACCTTAAAACACATCGCCACGTTTATATCCAGCTTATGTATGGGGGCTAGGGGTAGGCGGTGTCGCGAACACCGTCACCAAGATTGCTCAAGGTGCCCCGTGCGGGGTGTTTGCTGCTGCTGATAATAATGATTACTTTCTGTCCCCTTGAATCGGGGCGTCAATTTTCAACAACCCACTTGCCTGTTTTATCACGTTTACTTACCCTACTCCCGGCTAACCTATAGATTTGCTTCCTCCCTTCCATCACTACCTCTTTAAACTCATTGCCCGCACACCTCTTTTCTCCCCTCGCTGTTCTAAATTCTCATCCGTATGATTACTCCGCCTGCGTACCCTTCCCTTCCCTACTTTTCCCCCACCACCACTCCAGTCGCTTCTCCGTCACCTCTATGGCCTTGAAGTTAAGGTTCCTCTTCGCCCCAAATCGCAAAACCTCCGCCAGCATCGTTTCCTCCTCACCCCGCGGTGGCTGCATCTCTGTACAGCTCCTGACAATATGGTCTATAGTTTCCCGATCACTGCCGCAGCATGCTCAAGTTTCATCCTGCTGCTTGTAGTTACCCGTGTATGCCCGCGTTCTCAGGAACCCTGGCCGTGCCTCGAAGAGCAACGCACTGCCACTCGTATTGCCATAGAATCCCTCCTTCCTAATTTCCTGTTTCTCTGCCCTATAGGTCTCCAGGGTTTTTTTCTCTTCCATTCTCTGTGCCCACTTCATCGTCTCTGCTGCCTTTACCTGCTTTTTAACTGTTGTGTAAACCCTGCCTTCCCCTACCGACTTTCCATACCGCTTGGGCAACTGTCTGGTCCTCCGTCTCCACCGCGTTTCCACGCTCCTCATATACAGGTACCTAAACACCCTCATGGCCCATTTTTCGTACTCCATGTCACGAAGTACCTCCTCAAACTTTCTATTGCTCTGCGGCTCCCGCACCTCAAAAGACGCCCAGCCCATACCCCCTTGTAACGCTTCATCTGCAGTTCTGCCGTGGGCCCCAAGGGCCTATCTGCCTACCGCCCTCTGATTTACTTCCAGGCCCGTTTGGGTCTCAGGCTTCATGCACAAAACCGAATAAGCGAAAGTTAATTCTGGTATTATGACCCCTTTCCAGATTCCCCTTACCACCTCCTATTTGCTGCATACCCAGAGGGTTCTATGCTTCATTATAGCCGCGTTCCATCATCCTTTCGTCTTAAGGTGAGCCTCATAAGCCTTCGTGTAATCTTCGCTGTTGTTCAGCCATACTCTTGAATATTTATACTCTTTACAAATGGTATTTCGAATTGTTGCACTGATACTGTTTTGTGCTCCTCGCCGTCATTAAAGACCATGATCCCCGATTTTTCTCTGCTTATGGAAAGCCCCAGGTGCATCGCTTCTTCACCGCATATATTCATCAAGCCCTGCATACTTATCCGGTTGTGCGCCATCAACAATATGTCGTCTGCGTACATTACTCCCGGAACCTGTTGTTCCACCACCTGCCAGTTTTTAATGTAGGATAAATTGAACCCCAGCGTGCTGACTTTCAGCTTCCTTTCTAACCCTGCCATGTAGATCATGAACAGCAGCGGAGAGAGATGACATTCTTGTTTCAAACCCTTGTAGGTGTATACAGGCCTATTGTATGTTACCCCTCCCACACTATTTGCACTTGGTTCTCCCGGTATAGCTCCCTGAGTAAGCTAATAAATTCTGCCCCAACTCCCTCGTCCTCCAGGATACTCCAAAGCCGCTGCCTGTCTACATTATTATACGCCGTTTATTTATCCAGAAAGGCTAACCACAAAGGTCGGTTTTGCATCTTCGCCACCTCTATGCATGGGCTTACCACGAATAAGTTGTCGTCTAGTCTTCTTTTTCTTCGAAACCAATTTTGAAGCTCCCCTAATATCCTATTTTCTTCCACCCACTGCTCTAGTTCGAACTTCACTGCCTGCATTGCTAACCTGTGCAGCACTTACGTGACGGTTACAGGCCTATACGAACGCGGGTTTGTCCTGACTCCTTTGCCCTTGTACACTAAGTTCATCCTGCTCATTTGCGACGCGGCCGGTATTGCCTTTTCTTATATCCTTGTTATGATGGCTTGCACTAGCTTTTCCTACTCTTTTGTCCTAACTGGTTAATCAACTCCATCGGTATCCCGTTCGTGCCTGGCGCGGTATTTTTGGGTTCTTTTACTCTGCTCTTTTCTATTTCAGCTTGTCCCCATCTTTGTTTAGACATTCCGGCCTACCCACCACGACATCTCTGTGTCGCTGCGGGGCCTCTTCATCCACCTTACCAACCTTTTCCGTAATAACTTTTTTATAGGTATGCCAATGCTTCTTTTCGCTTGAGCATCTGCGCCTGCTCTTTTTCTATAGTACCGCATTCTGTGGGACTTGTACGTTTCCTTAATGCCTGCACATGGTTCCAAAACCTTTTCGGTGCGTCTCTACCCCTTCCTCGTATTTGCGCTAACTATCGCTCGCTGTCCCCCTTTATTTTCGCCTGCACAAATCGCTGCACTTCTTGTTTCATTTGCTTATACAGCTCCCATTTTAGGTCCACCTCCTTCTGATGTCTCCCCATCCTGTTGGCCTGCCTGTGCTCATTAGACGCCTATTTACGCCTCTCTATCGCCTCCTTGATTTCTTTGTTCCACCAGCTTTTGGGTGTTTTTTTTTCTCCCGTCGATTGGCCCTCTCTGCTTTGCCTTTTTTCCCCTGCATAGTATTGAGGAGCCTGTCATATTCCCACTCTTCTCCAGGATTTCTTTCTATGTGAGCCTTCATGCTTTTGGCTATAACCGCCGTTTGTTTGCTGTTTAATTTTGAGCGCTGCCCCGGTCAACCCGTTTTATCGCCCCCCAGTTTCCTAAAACACATGTTTATGCCCTTGTGGACACTGCCCAGACTGTGGCCCCCTTCCTCATCTATGGTCTTTCCATCCAACCATTCATAAAGTCCCTCTGAAATAATGTGATAGTCAATAATCGACTGTTTTCTACCACACTCCCACGTTATTTCACACTCGCATTTTTGTTCCCTATTTACCATGATCAGCCTCTGGTACTTACACATGTCTAGCATTAGATTTCCGTTGAAGTCTACGTACTCCTCTAGATCTTCAATGTGGGCGTTTATGTCCCCAACCAATAGTACCTCCCCGGAACCTTTCCGAATCTTCGATGTCTTTTTTAAGAGCGAATGCACTTTATAAGCGACCCCGAACCTTCCGCCGTCCGCATAGCAACAGCTGCGGGTGCGCGCGCTTTTCGTCTTCCTTAGCACCGGGGGGAGATGGGCGCGCGCTGCCTGGCCGCTGACATGGCACATACCCACGTGGGAGATTGGCCAGGAATAAGTGCGAATGCACTTCTTAAGCGAACCTGAATCGTCCGCCGGGGAGGAGGGGGCAAGTGATAAGCGACCCCGAACCTTCCGCCGTCCGCATTGCTCCTCCTCCTCTCCCCTAGCAACGGCGCGAGGAGCTGTTGTGCCAGAGCGCCTGGCCCAAAGGCGTTGCACGAGGCGACGCGCCGACAGCGAGGCCGAGTCACGCCTCTCCCTTTCATCGCTGCGGCGCGGCCGAATCCTGCATCTCGAAACGCTGCGGCGCGGCCGACTCCTGCATCTCGAAACGCTGCGGCGCGGCCGACTCCTGCATCTCGAAGCGCTGCGGCGCGGCCGAATCTCTCAGCGGAGAACGACCCAAACAAGGGCATGTCGCTACGCCCGGAGGCGAGGTCACGGAGACGGCGGCGGCATCGCTCTCCCTTTCCCCATTGGCGGCGCAGCCGACTCACCGCTTCGCTACCATTCGTCGGAATTCGAACTTCAGGCAGCGAGAGCCCTGATTGGAGCTTTTCGAACTTCTTGGGGCCACAACGAACTTCCCGGGCTATAAAAGAAGTCCGGAGGCTCTCATCGTCGGCTTTCCTCGGCGGCTTCTCTCCGGCACCAGTCTCTTCGGAAGCACCGAGTGAAAGGGTGCTGTCGCCTTTGTCCGAGTTATGTAACGTTTGCTTACCCTGTACATACTGTATATAAATGTTACTTTAAGTTTTCGTCGGCTCGAGAACTTCTTCGCTCTGCTCTGCGCCGCGTTGATAGCGGACGGAGCGAGGCAACGTCGCTACACCGGTGACTGCGCTCGGATGGCCAGTCGCAACAGCGGTGACAGCGGTGGGATGGCTGATTCCCAACTTCGGTGACGAGCAGGAAGGCGAGTCACAACCTTGGCGAGCGCCCTGGGATAGTCATTTCCCAACAGTGGTGGCAGCGGTGGGATGGTCATTCCCAACAGTGGATGGCAGCTGCGGGATCGACCGGCAACGGCTACTACCTGGTGTGGTAAGCGCTCGACGTTTTCTCTCAGTTCACCAGACTTCTCTAGCACAGGTTATGGTAGTTTAGAGAAGGGCTGGGTGAAGCACTGTGTATAGCTTTGAGTGTTTCAAGCCTAGAGAAAGTGTTTGAAACCAAAGCTAGTGTCGAGAGGTAAACAAAGGAGCGTAGAGGATTACTTGCGCGTGCCTTACTAGTAGCTCGATAGTATAGGAACGGCAAGGGAATTCTAACGCGGGTAAGCAGCAAGAGGCCAGTGCAAACGATGGAGGACCTTACAGTGAAGGAACTCATCGAAATTTGCCAGGAGCTGGGCCTTGGCTTAGGCCGTGCAAAACGGAAGCAAGCAATTCTTGAGGTCTTGCGGAAGGAGAACGTAACCGCTGAGGAAGTCAGTGAGGCCAGGGCTGAAATCAAAGAGCGCCGCGAGCGCGAGGAGGCGGAAAGACAGGAACGCAGGGAGGAAGCCGAAAGGCAGGAACGGGAAGCCGAAAGGCAGGAACGGGAAGCCGAAAGGCAGGAACGGGAAGCCGTAAGGCAGTTCGAGTTGAAGCAGTTAGAGCTCCGGCAGGGTTCGCCGGCGCCTAGCGTGACTTGTCCAACAGTTCAGGCGAGTGGTCCGAGAAGTCAGGACCAACGGCCGCCGTTCGTCGTTGAGAGGTTAGGGCCGGAAGACGGAGCGTCCAAGGCCAAACGCGAAGCGACCGCACTCGTATTCTTGGACAGAGAAGCGAGCCAAGAGAGCGAGAACGGCGCGGAGGCAGAGACGCCGCTTAGAAATAAAGATTTCGAAACGCGCGCAGAGTCCGCAAGCAGTGGCCAGTGCAAGGCACTTACGAGTTCGCAAGCGGGGAAGCTCTCGGAGAATATTGACTCTTCCCCAGCGAGCGAGACGCGAAAGGACGCCGAGCAGCTTAGCCCGAACTGCGAGCCGACCGAAAACTCTCGGGGTAGGTTAGTAGAACCGCCAGCAGCAGAACGAGGTTGCGCGAAATCCTTCAGTGGAGAAACGCAGCCGGGCGAGACGAACGATACGTTGTCACCGGTTTCTGATGAGCAGTTACGCGACGACGAGCTCGAGGTCGAAGCGCTGCTGACAGGGCCGACAGAGAAATCCGGTGAGCTCGTAGCGAGTGACGTTGACAGAGACCGTACCGCCGTCTCGGAGAGCAAGGGCGTACCTGAAGTAGATAACGCACTTGCTGAGACTTCCGATAGAGGGCCGTACGAGTCCGCTGATCGTGTTCATGTGTCGGTCTCGGGTTCAACGATCTCGGCAGAACGCTCAGAATCAGAGGAGGCCTCAGAGACGGCTTCCAAAAGGATCGCGCACAGTGCGCGAGATAGCGAGGTTTTGCGGGAAACCTTGGACAGCGAGGCTAGCCGGATGAAGCCGCTAGAGCCCCTGAAAACAGAAGGTGTTCCTTCGGGTGCGAGCTCTAACGCGGGCGATGTGGTGGCTAAGCCTGCGAGCGGGACACGAGAGACGAGCGAGCTACGAAGACCGAGCGGCGAGCGGACCGAAAGCTCTGGCAGTAGCTTAGTGGAGCCGCCGGCGGCCGAAGCCGAAGCGGGTTGCGTCATCCCCATCGGCAGGGAAACCCAGGTGGCCGAGTGTTGCGAGGCGAAATCGATGTTGTCCCCAGTTCGTGATGACTTGCTTGAAAGCAAGGTGGGGCACTTTCACCCGCATTTCAAGCCAGTGGAGCGAAAACGCTCAGTGCGAAAGCGAAAGTTCAGAGCTTTCTGCTATGAGCGGAAACGCGATTGGGAGGCATGCGTGCCGGCCGCTATGTTGGCCTTGAAGTCAGCTCCGCGCGAGATTACGGGCGTCAGCTTTGCGAGGTTTGTATATGACCGCGGAAAGAGAACGCGTTGATAACGGAACTAGCTTGCCGGGAAGAGCTAGTTGTAACGCTGCGTTCTTTGTTTCCCCGTTCGGACAGTCCTTCCCGTCATGTTGAGTATCGGTCTCAAACGCGCGTCGTGTGGCCTCTTGAGTCGAAGCTAATGGATCGGTGTTTCGTGGCCTGTCGTAGTACGCGCTCCATTACCTCGACGATGTCGCCAGCTTTTCTAGCACATAGTAAGGAGCCAGTAGAGCACTTACGAGTCTTGCTGAGCAGGCTCAAAGCAGGCCTACAGTCAAACAGTTAAAAGTGTCACATAAGTTACGCCGAAGTGACGTATCTAGCGCATGTGGCGGGGGTAGCGCGGCCGACGCAGACCGTCCGAAATCGAAGTAGCCGCAGTCGTAAGCTATCGCCGACCAACGACTAAGTCTGAGATAACGACTTTTTCGGGTTTGACTGGATATGGCTAAGCGTATGTGAGAGATTACTCCACACTGGCTATTCCGTTAGTGATGCTCTTACAACGACTGAGCCAGTTAAGGTGGAAAGGGCACAAAGTAGGAGGACGCGTTTAAGCGCTGAGACGAGCCTTGAGCGAGGAGCCAGTTCTAACGGTCCCCGACTTTTCGAAAGGTTCGTTATTCAGTTCGATCGAGCGATCGTGGCATGGAAGTTGTACTATGCCAAGAGGATACGAATGGCCGGGAACGACCAGTGTTGTACTTCAGCCGCAAGCTAACTTGCAGGAAAGAGGCTAACCGTACACCCGAAAATGGAATGTGGTTGCGTAGTGTGGGCAGTGCAGAAGTTTGCGTGCGCTGTAGCCGGTAACGCTAACGCAGACGCCCTAAGCCGGGCGTTCTTAGTGCTACATTCGTCCTCCCCGTGTCTTTCGTTTCGTTTCTTCGTGAGCAGATTTTTGCGTAGCAGGTAGATGGGAGCGAAATTATTGCCCTCATTTGCTGCCTCAGTTGATTATTTCCGCACCGCGTGATTTCAAGTAATCAACCTTAGTTATCATTTAATGTCGTGTGTTACGTTTGACACTTAGTGTGAGTTCTTCCTTTAAGAGTTTTACGTCCCGCATGGGTCTCTTGGTGTAGAGGGTCCAAATTGGGGATATACACTTAGCTAGGAGAGTTTGTCACGCTTTGGAGTCTGGTGTTCTGACAGAGGACAGAGGGTGCTTGCTTGCGCTGGGCGTTGCCTGTTGTCGGTCGGTTCTTTGCAAGCTCCAGAACGATGAGCAACCGGTGCTGAGGACAGACCGGAAGAGCCGGACGAAGCTGGTCGAGACACCTGGGCAGCACGGCGAGGTACCTGTGATCCGGACCTGGCAGGCGGTGCCTGTTCAAGGAGAGGAACTTGGTGGAGTAGCCCTTTTCCTGGGGCACTGGAGGTGTACCTGGATGAGCCTGGCGAACGAGCGCGCCCAGCATCCGAGCCACGTGGAGGCAGCTCGTCTTCACGGCGCATTGTCTGGCGGCGGGGGTGCTGTTGTGCCAGAGCGCCTGGCCCAAAGGCGTTGCACGAGGCGACGCGCCGACAGCGAGGCCGAGTCACGCCTCTCCCTTTCATCGCTGCGGCGCTGCCGAATCCTGCATCTCGAAACGCTGCGGCGCGGCCGACTCCTGCATCTCGAAACGCTGCGGCGCGGCCGACTCCTGCATCTCGAAACGCTGCGGCGCGGCCGAATCTCTCAGCGGAGAACGACCCAAACAAGGGCATGTCGCTACGCCCGGAGGCGAGGTCACGGAGACGGCGGCGGCATCGCTCTCCCTTTCCCCATTGGCGGCGCAGCTGACTCACCGCTTCGCTACCATTCGTCGGAATTCGAACTTCAGGCAGCGAGAGCCCTGATTGGAGCTTTTCGAACTTCTTGGGGCCACAACGAACTTCCCGGGCTATAAAAGAAGTCCGGAGGCTCTCATCGTCGGCTTTCCTCGGCGGCTTCTCTCCGGCACCAGTCTCTTCGGAAGCACCGAGTGAAAGGTTGCTGTCGCCTTTGTGCGAGTTATGTAACGATTGCTTACCCTGTACATACTGTATATAAATGTTACTTTAGGTTTTCGTCGGCTCGAGAACTTCTTCGCTCTGCTCTGCGCCGCGTTGATAGCGGACGGAGCGAGGCAACGTCGCTACACCGGTGACTGCGCTCGGATGGCCAGTCGCAACAGCGGTGACAGCGGTGGGATGGCTGATTCCCAACTTCGGTGACGAGCAGGAAGGCGAGTCACAACCTTGGCGACCGCCCTGGGATAGTCATTTCCCAACAGTGGTGGCAGCGGTGGGATGGTCATTCCCAACAGTGGTGGCAGCGGTGGGATGGTCATTCCCAACAGAGCGGAGAGGAGCGTGAGGTTTGCCCCCACCTCCCCCCCCACGATTCGGTGCACGTTACCCCCAGAGGTTTGCACCAGTAGAGTGAGGTCTGCACCTTTGAGTGAGGTTTGCACTTTGGAGTGAGGTTTGCCCCCACCTCCCCCCCCCCACGATTCGGTGCACGTTCCCCCCAGAGGTTTGCACCAGTGCAGGGAGGTTTGCACTCACCCTCGGCGCGCGCCTCTCCCCTCGCCTGACAGCTCCCCCTCGCCGGTACTGCGCCTCTCAAGGCGATGGCACAATTACTACGCCGTGTACTCTCGGCGCAAGAAATGCATTCGCACTTCCCCACGATTCCCTTCGGGGACGTGGGGGCAATTTTTTTAGACACGCCAGCAGTTTTTCGGTTTTTTCTTTGCTATTCTTACCCCCCCCAGGTAAGACACCCCTAAAGCCATTTCCCTACCCTCAACTATCTCTTTCATCCACACATGTTCTTTACAGTCTTCTTTCACTCTCTTTCAATTAGCCCCCTGCCGTGCAAGCATACATACACCACCGTCTTTCCTCAATCCAACCATCCTGTTACAACATTCCCACACATACTCTCCGATTACCGGAGGTTCCTCCAAGCTGCAGCAAGTCCAAGCTGCAGACCGGTCTACTGGCGCCACTCAAAGGCAGCCGCGGGAGAGAGATTTTGGTTTTTTTGACATTCATTCCACATATATCGTTGTCGGATGTGAGGTAAGCCAATGGCATTTCCTAATTACTGGAGCTATAAACTTCGTATTGTCTTGTTGCACAACCAATATACGTGATCCGGAAAATTATGCAAAAGCAAATCTCAAAGCTGCAGGCCTGATTACTGGTTTGTCGGCTACTTGAAGGGGCTTTATAGTGCCAAATAAGGTAATTTTCGTTTTTTGTCTTTTAGAAATACAGAAATAGAACGGGAGCAGAAATACCTTGAATAAAAGCTGCAATCGAAGCCAATAACTCAGTGTAATGCTTGCGGTGCGATTCCAACTTAGCTTCCCGGTAGCGAGCTGTCTCGGCTTCCGCTACACTTGCTATGAAGAGCGAGTTACATTTCGGTAAACGGGTACCACCTCTCGAAAACCCCATTAGAACAGAGCGTCTAGCATTTTCCTAGCAGCTTGGCACGTGAAACCTGGTTGGACGTTGGGCTACGCTAAAGGCATATCTTTACTGCTAGAGCTGAACGCTCGTATTGTTTTGTTACGGAACCGAACTGCACGAGTACAGGAATATTATTAATAGTAATACTAATAATACGTTTATTTAATCACCATTGTCCTCATGATAATAGGGGCCCGTAGTAAAAGCTGTCCAAATTCAGCTTATCCGAAGCGGCTGACGACAAACTTTGCGAACTGAAGAATCATAAAGAGAAACATACAGCCAAACGTGCACGACACCAATACATCTGAACACTGTGTTAACATTTCTAAGCCTTGTTAAGAACTACTACAAAAGAGTAAATGGAGAAGGAAAGCATTAAAAGAAAAAGGTGTGCAGAACAAGAAAAATTACGATTGGGAAGCTGCAATGGTTTGTACTTACCAAAACAACACAAAAAGAAAATAAGACGTATTCAAAGAACGTACACTGTTAAGGCGCAGAAATTACAAAGAGATGAAGCATATATTATGAAAGAACAAATGGTAATAAATCTGTTTGTCAATATGTCAAGGCGGCATTTTTAGCCGCGAGTATAGTGAGCAGTCGTGGTACCTTGTTTTCTAGGGTTTGCATGCCATGAGTTGTTCTGTATGTTTGGAGGGATCACGTGACAACACACATCAAAGATGCAGTCATGATTTCTAGTTCACATCGTCTACTTGAAGGTGCTTTAAATCCCTAAATAGGGCTGCTTCACAGTAATACAAATGCAAACTCCGCTGAAGCATCACCATGATCGGAAGCTGAAATCACACACAGAACCTGTGCCTAAGTGCTCTTCAAACGGAGCCATTCCGGCTGCGCAATCTATGGAGAATATGACGGAGGTTACTATTTAGAGAGGTTTACGTGCCAGTCAGCTGGCACCGCCCCTCCTAAAACGAGAGAGATGCGGAAAGCGTTTCACTCTTCTAGCCGCTTTTCACATAAAAAGTGGTCGGATTTCGGCGTAATGAAATGGCGTTTACGGACTACTAGAACCACAATAATAGTAATGCATTTCTGCAGATCCCAAATATATTAGATTATGGGATATATAACAAGCAAAACAAACTTCAGTCCTGATTGCCAGTGCTTTGTGGATACGTGAATGTGGGTTATAGTGCGGAATAAGGGAATTGTCATTTTTCTGTTATACGCAAATACAGAAGTCAAAGTAGGTAAAAAAATTGCCGTCATGGTAAACGGCAATCCAACGCACGACCTGGGCATAAAATGGGTTCTGTTCTTGAAACTACGTTCTACTAAGTTAGAATACCAGTCTACTGGCGCTTTTGTTTTCACAGCGGCTCGCAACGTGGAACATGCTCGGGCTCCAGGTTAAGCCAATGGCACTTGAGGACGACTTGAACCAGACTTCTCGTAATGTGTTTTTTGCAGAACAGAAATATATCTGACAATTAGATTCGATAAAAAGGCACATTAACAATACAATCCTGTTTGAACCATGCTATGTGGCTACTTGATGGTGCTTTAGAGCAATAAATGAGGGAAATATTATTTATGTGTCATACGGGACTACCGAAATCAAAGTAGAAAAAATTGTCATCCGAGGGCTGCGTCCAACCGATAACCTCAGCATAAGGTGTGTGGTGCTCGTTTCACAGAGGTATTTGGGAATAGAAATTTATCTCCAATTTTACGGGGATTTCTATTAGGATGGCATTTGAAACCGCTCAAATTGCGCTGCCATAACCAGTGCGGTAGGCGCTTAGAGTATTTTGTTTTCCTAGCGCCTTTTAACGTAGAACGTTGTCAGAGTTACAGTAATCCAAAGACATTTGTGGAACTGCTAGAGTTGGAAGACTCGTAATGCATTTTTGCGGAACAGAAATATATGAGGCGAGCGATTCCATGAATATACACAACAAAAAGCTGTCTTCAGTGCCGGGGCTATTCGGCTGCTTGAATGAATCTCCACTTTTGCAGGGATTTCTATTAGGATGGCATTTGAAACCGCTAAAATTGCGCTCTCATAATCAGTGCGGTAGACTCCGTGAGTCTTTTGTTTTCCTAGCGCCTTGTAACGTAGGACGTTTTCAGAGTTACAGTAATCCAAAGACATTTATGGAACTGCTAGAGTTGGAAGACTCGTAAGGCATTTTTGCAGAACAGAAATATATGAGGCGGGCGATTCCCTGAACATACACAACAAAAAGCTGTCTTCAGTGCCGGGGCTATTCGGCTGCTTGAAGGTGTTTTCTAGAGCAGAATGAGGTACTCCTGATAATTTTTTTACAGAGAAATCAAAGTAGGCCGAAATTCTCTTTATCAGAAACGGGAATCGAAGCCACGACCTGCGGAATGCTTGTGCGGAATTGTTCTAAATGAGGTGACCCGGCGAATAAATTTTCAATTGACCTCTGCAGTTATTTCAATATAAATAGGTTTACATGCCGGTCAAACGGCACGTCTCCTCGACAGCCGCGGGGGACAAGATCGCCTTTCGTTTTTATTGCGGCTTGCAACATGGCGCCTTATCAGATGTCCGAGTAACGTAATCACAATTCTTCAATTCGGGATCCATAAACCATCAAAATGAGTGGTTTTAGAACACAATTTAATGAGGCAAGGGATTCCGTAAAAAACACATCAAAGATGTCATCCTCATTGCCGATGATTTTTGGCCACGTGAAGGTGAAACGAACAAAGTAACTCTTGAATTTGTGTCAGAGGAATCTAGAAATCAAAGTGGGCAAAATATTGCAGTGTTCGGAAGCTCAAGTTGATACGAGCACGTCTCTGTAACCTGTGTGGGGCTCTTTTCAGTGAGCTGTCATGCAGCAGACCTTCTCTTGACATCGGCAATGGCTTATGTTAACAGAGGTTCTCAAGCTGCTCAACTGGCACCGTCCCACGACAACGGCAGGAAATGAAGAGCGTATTTCTCAATCCTAGTAGCTTGCCACATGATACGCGGTAATGCTTTTGGATTAAACCAATGACGTTTCCGGACTGCTGGGGTCAGAAGCCCTTTAATACAATTTTTAGAACAGATGTGTAATTCACGAGAAATTAGGTATAACAGATATCAAAGGTGTTTTACTGATTTTTAGTTTCATACGACTACAATAACGTGCGTTATTACACTGAGCTGATATGTCATTTTTGTGTGATAGAGAAAACTGAATACAAAGTCACGAACAAATTGCCACACTTTGAAGAGGGAATCAAACCTATAGCCTTCCCGTAACGCGAGGTGTGGTCTTTTCATTCAGATATCGTCGCAACAAATTTTCGGTGTACTTCGGTGGGGGTTTTTATTCACAGATATTCCGCGCCTGTCAACATGCACCACCCGTCGACAACCGCGGGAGACGAATCGCGGCTTTTGTTTTGCTCGAGGCATGTCACGTGAAATGTGATCGAACATAATGCTAAGCTAGTGGCTAATTCGACCTACAGGAGCCAGAACCTTAATAAATAAGTTTTGGAGAACAGAAATAAATGAAATGAGGGATCTCATATGAACACACAACAAAGATGCAGTCCTGGTTTTCTGTGCGTTTCCGTCATGGAAGGCAATTTATATGGGCAAGCAAGTCAATTGCAAATTTTGTTGAATATGCATTTATAGCAAGCAAAGTTTACAAAAAAGGGCCTTATTTTGAAGCGGGAAAGGAGAACACTATCTACACATAATGCGTGTGGCGCTATTCCAACTGAGCTATCCCTGAAGCAAGTTCTCTCTGGACCTAGCCGGGGCCTTATATTTCAATATGTTTACAATTCGGGTAACTAGTGCCACTCCTGGATAATAGCGGAAGACACAGTGCGTCTTTCTCTTTCCTAGCGACTTGCACGTGCAACGTGGTAGGACGGTGGCGTAAGCCAGTGACACCTCGCGCTGGTGGAGCCTAAACACTCGTAATGCGTTGTTACTGACCGGAAACATATATGATGTGCGATTCTCAAAGAACACATGAAAGATGCAATCTTAATTGCCAGTGCTATTCTCATACTTTATAGTGCTACTTAGGGCAAATGGGGAAATACTTGCATTTGTGTGATGGCTGCACGCAGGAATCAAAATAAAACAATCGCCTCAATCAGATGCGAAAATTGAGTCCACTACCTCCATTTAACGCGTGTGGTGCTCTTCAAACCGTACTATCTTGCGTTTGTTTTTTTATTACTGTTTTTGGAACAAACAGTCGCGTAAGTGTCGTTTGAAGAAACGACGCTTAGGCGACTATCTACAATTCGCTGGCGAATACTGTCATAAACATAAAAAAGGCTATTTCTCTCAAATTCGCAACGCTGGAAGCCCCGGGCATTGCGTATTCAACGCCTGTTTCAACATCCTGACATTCTGAACAAAGTGGATGCTGGCAGTCTTCCGCTAAGCATTAAAATGGTGCCGCGTGGTAGCAATGGTCAATGTCGCGTGTAAACCAGAAAAAATGATAAAACACCCTGTACACTACCTTATTTCTTGACTGGAATGATGCGTTTTCCAAGTGGTAGTAAGGGGAAGTATTTTATACAGTCTCCTGTAGGACACCCCACGAAAATACCGCATCCCAGCAGTCTAAGAAAACGTGGTGTGCGGATTCGGGTATCATACACAGAAGACCGACTTTTGTCCACGGCACAAACAGCCCCTAATCGGGCATTTATGTTTTGAACTCGAGACTTCATGAAAGAACTTCCAAAAATAATGTTTTATGCCTGCTGGGGCTCTCATCTTTTTGTTTCAACGCAGTACTTCTTGCCCTTCAGTTTGGTACGTAGTTCGGTACAGTGCAACTGAAAAAGAACATATTTTGAATACCCTCCCAGACGTTTTATTAAAACACTTGAACACTTGAAAGGTATTTAGGAAAAAACTTTGAACAGAGGAATCTAAAAGTTTCGACGTTTTCCTTAAGGTAGCCTTTGATGGTGTAACGTTCATCGGCACTAGAAATAACAAAAGGCCGGTGTTAACCCGCCGAAACATTTTGCAAAAACATACAAAAAACAATATTCTCTCGCATACCGAAGAAAAAAAAAATCAGCTTACAGGTTGCTCCAAAAAAAGCGATAATTCAAGCTGTCCCGCTCGCACATCACCACAGCGATTCACAGAGCTGGTTGTTTCTTCCTGGCAACCCGAAATACCGTACCTTATAGGTGCTGTATCCAAAATTACCGTGCAGTGTCCGCACACGTACTGGCGAACAGTGTATTACTTGCATAACGTGACATAGCTCTGCCAGAAAGATGTTGCAAACGTTGGCATGAGGAAACACCGATAGGCTGCTTCCTGACCCTTCGTTGCCATATCATGCAATCTTATTGCTTCTTCCTGCCAATGCTCGCTACATTTATAGCATTCAAGCGGTCGTCCAAGACGATATTTCGTTACCAGAAACGACAAGATCTTTTCAAAAGTCTTTGCGTTGGTTGGCCTTCCTCTGTGCCAGTGTGGGAGCACTTTCCCCAGTTTACAATGATACGAAATTGTGCACGAAAATATTTTGTATTTTCCGTCTCTCTTTGCATGCCCTCTGTACTGTCACAGATGGTGCAATGTCATACCCATGACTAACAAAATACACTTCAATTGAGTAAAACTAAAACACTTTCCTTCCTTGCTTTGCATGAACTTAAAACAAAAAAGCTTTAAAAATACAAGGAAGCAGAGAAGACATCGGGCAATTTTTCCTAACTGACAATAAAACAGAAAAGAAAGTTCCAAAGTCTATCCGCACCATTGAAACGCGGCGGTACAAAAAATACAGCATTGCTAGACAGTCCGCGCAGCGTGTACATGGGTAACAATACTTCTCCCACGACTCCCACACGTCTGCTTTGGCTCAACTAAAACATTATGGATGTTTGTACTCTTTTCTCTATTTTTTTGTTTTATGGACATTCATCTGACTGCTGAATAAACGAATGATCACATTTGATACTATAAAAGTATAGTTCCAACAGATTTGTTTGAAAATTTCAACAAAAAGGTAAATGTCAATCGTAAACGTCTTCTGAAACGCCGCATTTATACCATCCAGTATCGGAATTTCGCACACCTGCATATCTACGAATTTATTGCTATTTTGCATAGTGTCAGTGGCTTTTCTAAACATCTCCTCGCATCACCCTTTCATTGCGGTATAAGCAAATGAATGCTGATTTTAAAATCCTCTATTTGCCGGCACAATGACCAAACAGTTTCCCATATACAACCAGCAATGCTGTTTCTATATTTTGTTCCTGCGCTTGCAAATGTTCGGCGCATAGCTATTTCCGTAATGGTATTTTTTGTGCATATTTCTTCTGAAACGCAATTGAAACGCAATTCCCTTTTATGGCGGTTCTCAAAATAGTAATATTTCGCAACGGACACGCACGGTGGTTCCCTGAAATTGGACTACCTATTGGCTCTACTTTGGGTAGTATTGCTTCTATATATACGCCAAATAAAACCGGTCTTTCACTCTACTACGAAGACCTGGTGCCCGCCCATGCTCAGGGTACCTATGTTGAGAGCCAATTTTATACACGTCCCTACACAAGTCATAAAAAGAATGACAATGCCGTCATCAAATATACAATACTTACGTGATATAGGTTCACGATATTTTGTACCTCTAGTTGACGGTGATGGAGGTCTTTCGGCGTTGAGGCGTGTCCGCAGATCACACAAGGCGCAAATTCACATACATTGCACACACGTAAACGGCACAGAGGGACAGTCCCCACTGAAGCACGATACTTTTTCGCCCTTCTGTTTGTTTGGCACAGATGTGGCAAATACCTGACGTATTTGGCATTCGGTCTGTCGGAATATTAGGCTTTTGTTTGGGCGTTGTGCACCTTTCTTGGTCACAGTTTCGAGGCGGCTCTCTCAAGCCTTCGCTGGTTTTTTGTACCTCGACCCATGTTGTTCTCGTGACCACTCTGGTGCCATAGAGGCTCTACTGGTGGTATCGAAGGTCATTCTTTTCGGCTTGGGGTCGTCGTCCTCGTTACCTGTATCCGCGGCGCAATCAACAGTCCTCGCATTTTCACTGCCACTCACAGTCACTTGAGACTGGCACTGCACCCTTTCCTCTTTCCTCCTACCGACATCTTTCGGGTGCCTCACCTCGATGCCTTGTGGCGGCTGGTTTCTTGAGCCATTCTCGCCATCATCCACTGCTTTGCTGACTGCTTCCGTTTCCACATCACACACTGCCAGTTCGGGTTTGGCCATGTTGATATGTCACGTTGCGGTGACAGCATTGGTCTTAAGGCATTGTTGCGCTTCGTGTCCAACGCGGCGCAAAGAGGCAAAGACGTTACACAACTGGACGCTGCAATCCCTCCTGATGGTTCCGCTCTGCTCCGTGTGTACACACCCCGGCAGCTTACTTGGGACAACGACGAGGGCACTGACTCTTGCAATAGACATCTGCTGCTGAATGAACTCGGGTGTCAGGACCGCCTTACCTGCTGCGTCCTAGCATAGTCACCGATCTTAGCACCTGTCAAAGCCCCTAGTTTGCCAAATAATTCCGATTCGATGCCCTCCTCGGCTCCATCCGGTACGGAACTCCGTTCCTCTCCTGGTTAACCTACCCTCGCAGCAGCGCCTTTTATCTACGGTTGATGTCGTTCAGACAAGAATAAAATTTCGTCCTTCTAAATTTAAACGCTAGGAGCGTAACACAAAAAATACCTACCATTCTCTCCCATGTTTCAGCGCATTCGCTTCACGTCATCGGCATAACCGAAACGTGGCTACATGATGGTATTCTGTATTCCGAGTTCACTCCCCCAGGGTACACAGCAGTTCGAACCGATCTACTCGTGGGGAAAGGGGTGGTGTTGCTCTTCTCATTCTTTTGGACTTAAAATTTTCTGTTATTCTAGGCCCCGCCGACACAGAGTCTGTTTGGTGGAAACTTGGCCTCGACAAACGTGCGATTGTCATTAAAGTTTTCTACCGGCGTCCTGCCTCGACTACTGAAACATTACAATGTTTCAAAAACTTTATGTACGAGCGCAATTTCAGTGCATCTAACTTCATTTGAATTGGGTGCTTTTAACATCCCATTAATGCACTGGCCTTCTTTTACGTCTGATGGTCGCGAAATTATTATTTACAGAGAACTTACAGACTTTACAGTATCTTTCAGCCTAACTCAAATTGTTCATGGAGCAACCAGGGTGAATGTTGTTCTCGATCTCGTAGTTTTAAGCTCCGCCCTTTCGTATAAAGGCTTTATCTTCCAAATAATTTAATGGCCTGTATGACGATCAGGCTGTTGTCGATTGCTTCGCATGCGTAACCAATAAACCGCGATCTGTTTTCGCTTCGTTTCCTGACTTTGAACTTGCAGATGACTTCTATGTTTTAGTTGCTTTGGCCGATGCTGACGATGATTTTGTGCTACTCAGCGCTTCAGGTGACCTTGATACACTAACTACCACTTTTGAAAAGCTAGTAAAATCATGCATTTTAGAGTTTATGCCTAAAATACTAAAAAGAAAAACAGTGATGTTCCCTAGATGAACCGTGACCTTTTACACTTATGTCTTAAAGTCTGGAGACTTCGGCGCTGCAAATAATCTAGCAATCCAGAAAGTATTTCCAGGTTTACTGAGGCCAAGAGGGAACTTCGAGAGCAGCAAGATATAGCTAATGATTTCTTTTTCGTTTTCAAATGCAAAGTTTACTATCCAACAATCCCCGCTAGTTCTGGCTCTCGCTCCTGCCCCGCGATGCTTTCTGCAATTCTTTCTAAATAAGCGACAGAATCGTAGATGATCCGGCGAAAATTTCGCACACTTTGAACTCCTTCTCTCAGTTTTTTTAAAGTTGACAATCTTGTTTCCTTTTTATCCACCTGGAATCCAACGTCTCCAAGCCGCGATGTAGTTGTCACTGAAGAGGGCGTGTTAAATGTCATACTTAATATGCACACTAAAAAGTTATGGACCCGAGGGTATCTCTCAAGTGTTTCTCGTTAGCTACTCTCTTTGGACCTCTCAATACCTTACAATAATTTTCAATAAATCTTTAAAACCTGGTACTGTTCCCAAATCTTGGGAAATTTGCAGAATAGTACCTTTACATAAATCTGGGGGCAAGCAAGTCTCCAGCAATTACAGGCCCATCTCTCTTACCCCTCATTCCTGCAACCCATTAGAACATATCATTGACAAACATATTATTGCAATTCTCGAATCTAACAATCTTTTTTGTGACTTCCAACATGGATTCACACAAAGTTATAGTATTGTTACGCAGTTAACCCAATTTGTGCACGAAAGTACAAGTATCATGGACATTGGTAATCAAGTTTACGAAACATTCATTTACTTTTCGATAGCGTTCGACACTGTACTTCACTCTAAATTACTATGTAAAAAACACTATAATAAACAACCGAGAACTAGTTACTTGGATTTCAGATTTTCTTTCTGATGGCTCAAAATACGTTCGTTATAACTCGACTGACTCCGATATCGTTAGTGCTAGTTCAGGCGTTCCACAAGGTTCTGTACTTGGCCCGTTACTGTTTTTACTGTGTATAAACGGTTTGCCTAATAACGCCACCTCTAATATTCGTCTGTACGCGGATGATTGTGTTTTGTTTGAACCCATTGACTGTCCTGAAGCTCATCACCTAAATGACTCATTTACAAAATTTTGTGAATGGTGTGCAAACTGGCAAATGAGTATCAATTTTAACAAATCCGTGCTTAAGTCTTTCACAAATAATCAGTCCCCTTCCTGCTTCACGTACTCGTTTAATGGATCCACCCTGAAAAAATTAACACAATACAAATATCTTGGCGTTGTTCTTTCCAGCAATCTATGTTTGTCTCATCATATACCCTTAATCTGCAGAAAATGTTAAAAAATTAGGCTTTTTAAGGCGAACACTGTCACAACCCCCAAAAAGCACTAAATTACTTATGTATAAAACACTGGTTTGTCGTGCGCTTCACTAGGCGTGCCCCGTATGGAACCCACACAAGCAGGGGGAAATCGATAGAATCGAGCCCATCAAAAAAAGCTATCAGATTTATTTGTAATCTATATGACCGGTACCGCTCACCTTCCATTGCCATGTCTTCTCTTCAACATACCACACTACGCGCGCGCCGACTAAATTAATTCTATGAAATTGCTTTACTGTCTTATTAACTCAGTCTATAGCATGTCTGACAGTACCTACGTCTCATTTTCCTCGCCGTCCATAAATAGAAGTAATCAGTACCTTAATACCAAGCCTTGCCAGTGTCGAACCAACGCATTGAAATTTAGTTTTTTCACCGTTCACTGCCTAACTATGAAATGGATTGTCGGGTGATACTCGCTCCCTTCCACTGGAAACTGTTTTAAGTGCGAATGCACTTCTTAAGCGAGCCTGAATCATCCGCCGCCGTCGTCCGCATAGCAACAGCTGCGGCTTCCCTAGCAACGGGGGGAGATGGGCGCGCGCTACTCTCCTCCTCCTCTCTCCGCTCAGTGACTGCGGGTGTTGGGCGCCTCTTCTCCACTTCGGGCGGGAGAGCTCTCGCTCGCGTAGCGGGCGCTCCGCATTCCGACGCGTGAGGGCGCTCGTGTAGCCCTCGCCGTAACGGCGGGCGCTACTCTCCTCCTCCTCACTCCGCTCAGTGACAGCTGGTGTTGGGCGCCTCCTCTACACTTCGGGCGGGAGAGCTCTCGCTCGCGTAGCGGGCGCTCCGCATTCCGACGCGTGAGGTCACTCGTGTAGCGGCCGCGTGGCGCGGGAGGGTATTAGTCGAGCGCGCGCCGTCGTCGAGAGCGGTCGCTGGTCCTGCATCTCGTAACGATGATGGCGGACCGGGCAACGGTACTAGCAATAACGAGTGAAATATCTTTCTTTGTAGTTGTGTGCGTGTGTGTAATCTCTCGACTACTCATTAAGATCACGATATCCACCGTAATCGCGCAATCAACAACCGTGCATTCGCACTTACACACTCTCCCCCTCGGGGAAGTGCGAGAGAATTTTTTTACTTGCCCTTGGTGATTTGCGTAGCTGTTCTTTGGATGTATTGCTGTGTTGATCTGTTCATTTGCTATTTTTGTTGTGTCAATGCTCACTCCTGCCATAGTACCAAATTTGGGTATCCAGTGCGTATAAATAAATAAAATATATAAATAAGATTACGCACGTCAGGGTACACTGGGTGTTGCTCTGCTGCACGCGGCACTATCCCGTCAGCTCGGTCACCCGGCCATTGGTCTCTAATGCTGTCTTTATTTCTTCGGCTGGCGTGGTGTGCAGCATACAATGCGATTTTACACGAACGTCTCAGATGCACATGTAAATCCCGAGGCATTACCTTCCCTTCACATTTACACCTGAGCAGCGGCAATATTCGCAGCTTCGGCGCTGTTAAACGTCAGAGCCTATACATAATTCCTTTGGCAGGCACCAAGTACATTCCGTTGCATTAGGATGTCCCGTAAGTCTTCTAGTCCGTATGGCCACACTTTGACATCAATGTCAAAAAGCAGTGCTATTATAGGTTAACCAGGTTGGCAGAGATGGCAGTATGCCAGCGTAATCTTCCTCTTCTTCACTGCCGTTAGCGCGGGTCGGCTGGCCCACTGTACGCTCTCTATCAGAGCTCATCATCACATTTTGAATCACCACGGTTGCAGGAAGTGGAATTCGAGGTAACAAGGCTGCGAATTTTTTTTTTACCTCGGCGCTAAATTGTTTAGAGGTTAACATGCAGGTCAAGTAGCACCACCCTTTCGAAACCGCGGGTGATCAGAGCGAATTCAGTCATGTAGCAACGTGCCACTTTGAGCCTGGTTGGACGTTGGACTAAGTTGATGGCATTTATTTACTGCTGCAGCGAAAAACACTCGCAATGCCTTGTTTCAAAACGAAACAATATGAGACGAGAGATTCCGTAAAACCCACATCAAATATGCGTCCGTATTGCTAGTGATATTCGGCAACTAGTAGGTACCTAGTATTGCCGAATGAGGTACTTCTTATTTTAGTGTGACAGTGAATAAAAATTAAAGTTGACAAAAACCGCAGAGTTCTGAAGCTAGAATGAAACCCCAAACCTCTGCATGACACGTGTGGTGCTCGTTTCCGTAAGTTTTGCGGGCAGCGAAAATTTTGTTTACTTTGACAGGGACTTCTATATAGAGAAGTTCATTGGCAGGTCAATTGGGGACGTCCCATACATACTCGGCGACGCCGAGGGTTACTTCTTCTAACAAAAGCTTCCTAAGTGGATTATGGTCAGATGACAGAGTAAGCTGAAGGCATTTGTAAGCTGAAGGCTTTAGTAAGCTGAAGGCTTTAGGTAATTGGTATTTTTTCTGATTCGGGAATACAGACATCAACGAACACAAAAAATTGTCGCGATCTGAGCGGGAATCACACCCATGACTTCTGCGTAAAGCATGCAGAGCTGTTAAAACAGCCTTTCCGGCAGAACCTATTTCTCGACTGCACTGAGGCTTTCTATTGTAAGAGGTTCACATGCTAGTCCACTAGCGCTGCCGATGGACCACTGCGGAGGACGCAGAGGGTATTTTGTTTTTTCAAGCGGCTTGCCGCGTGCCACGTGGTGAACGTCGAAATAAGCCAATATCATCTCCCGATTGCTGGAGCCGAAACCCTCGTGATGTGTTGTTGGAAAAGAGGAATACATGACTCGAGGGATTCCGTAAGTACCCACATCAACGATGCAGTCATGATTGCCAGTGCTATTCGGCCACTTTCAAGTGCTCTAGGGAGAAGAAACCGGCTAGCGCCACATTTTCCTTTACCGAAATACAGAAATCAATGTCGGCAAAAAATCGCTGTGATCAGAGCGGGAAATAAAATTAGGGCCTCCGCATAGTGTGTGCGGTATTCTTCCAAAGAAGATATCTCGGGAAATGTCTTCCAGCTTGGATGTCTGGGATGGTGCTTTATAGTTCAATTGATGTCATTTTTTACAGGAAAACAGAAAACATAGTCGACAAGATACGGCTGTGATCGGGTGGGGGATTCAAACTTACCACTTTCGCATATTGCGTGTGGCCCTCTGCTAACCGGGCGATCCTGGAAGCGAATTTTAACTCGACTTTGGTGAGGTGTATACTTAAAGATGTTCACATGACTATCATCTGGCAACCCACTTCGACAACCACGCGAGTCGCAGAGGCTCTTGTTTTCCAATTATCCCGCCCCGTTGAACATGGTTACACATATAGGTTAGCTATTGCCTTTTCTGGAATGCTACAACCGAAACTTAATTCGTTGTTACCGAACAGAAATATACCAGGTGCGAGGTTCCCAAGGAACCCAGATCAAAGATGTAGTCCTGATTGACAGTGCTACTTCGCTCATGGAAGACGATTTAAATAACGTTTTTTATGTGCAACACAGAAGTCAAAAGTTACAAAAAATGCGGTGATCGAAAGCGGGAATGAAACTCACGACCTCCTAATCAATTGCATTTAGCTGTTCCAAATTTTTAAGGGCTTGATTGTGGTGCTCTTCCAGCTGAGCCGATCCCTGAGCGAAGTTCTTGCGAACTATATAAGGGTGTCTATTTACTGAGGGCAACACGCCGGTCATAAACCACTACCCTTTAAAAACGCGTTAGATGCTGAGCTTCTTCGTCGAGGTAATATATGGCCTTTGCGGACTGCTGGAGCAGAAAACCGCAAAACAATGCGTTCTTGCAAATTAGTGATTAATGGGGCGAGGAATCGCATAAGAAAACAGATCAAAGCTGCAGTATTAATAACTAGTGCTCTTCTGCTACTTCAAGGTTTTTAAAGCCCCTAATGGGGTAAGTGTCATTTTTGTTTGATACAGGAACACACAGTTTGAAGTAAACGAAAAATCAGCGTATGCCGAGGCGGCAATCAAGCCCACGACTTCCGCTTAATGCATGCTAAGAAACTTATTCTGTTTTTATTTGCCATATTTTGACATCACTTGAACAAAGGAGACAAAATCAAAATAACGATAAAATCTACTAGCCAAAACATCTGCTAGCAGAAAGCAGGTAAACTTTCCTGACGTTCGTTATCGTCTCCATCACGGACAAGTACTCTATGGGCAGGTGAAGCATTCCACACTGCACTCGTGAATCGCATAAAATCTGCAAAATGATCTTTCGAGTGTTTAACATCAACACCAATGTAACGTATCGCCAGACATGACTTCTCAGTACCGTGGTGGGCTATAACCACGAGGAGGTTGCATGGTTATAGCGAATGGCGATTGGCATGGTTATAGTGCATGGCTTTTGTCAGTCTCAATAGTTAGAATCCTCACCCCATGTGCATCCAGAGGAAGGTCCCTTTTTCAAGGTCCGCGGAAGGACGCCCCAAAAAGAAATCGCTTCCACGAACTGGTGGAGGACATGTGCTACGGGCTAGAGTTTTTTACGTGGGTAGCATTCAATCCCCACAAAAGGGCACAAGTATTTCTCTTTCTGCCACATTTATTATGGGCATGACACCAACGTCATGCACCAAAATCAAGGACTTAACCCACGGTTGTACCACCATTTGTTTTACACGTTCCAGCACGTCCTGTCCGGGCCCGCACTGTACATTTTCGTGTACAACCACACAGTTAACACAGTGTCAACCGAATCGCGGAAAAAACGTTTCCCACATAACGCTCGAAAAGTACTCGTTACTGAAACGTCCACGAAAGAACCGTGCGAATTGAGCCACTTCCCGAACGTAGAACTGGATTACTCAGACGGAAATGTATCCATACGTAAGGACAAATTCAGGTAAGGCCCTTTACAGGTCCAGCTGACACACAGTGCGCAAAAAAGGATCGCTCGCATCACGAAACAACAAAAACCGATTGGTGACTTGCTGCTAAAACAATTCGCACAAAGAAAATCCTTCTTTACGCAGCACCGAAAAAGATGCATGCAGCCTTTTCTTCCCCATGTTGATTCCTGCAAGAGTGCAAGTATCCGGTGCACGGCTTATACATGAAAACGCAAACAATGCAATATTTGAAGTACATACCATATTTTGCTGAATAAAAACAGGTTGCGTAATGATTGTCTTGCAGACATGGGAAAGCTACTGCCTTTCGATTTTGCGGCTTCTTCCCGCCCTTCAGCAGTCTGCCGAAGCCAATTGTGAAATACGGGAAATAGTGATCACCGAACGAGAAAAAGTATCACATGGTATTCTTCACCCTGGCGCAAACGATCCAGCGATAGGTACACCCCATTGTTACGCGCATGGCAATTGGCCTAGAAATATGTGTAGCTGAGCGGGCCAGAACTGCCTAAGCTATCGCCAACGTCTTTTAAACTGAAGTCCGCGGCATAATTGCTTAGTACTGCCATACTTGCATCCCTAATTGGTGACGAGATATCTTTGTCGCATTCGGAACACACACAGATAAGGTCAAAAGGTGCAATTACCAGCTGGTCTGTCCCATGCAACTTTTCCGTTAGCTAAAAAATTTGTTTTCCCCGTCCTTTGTGGGGCCGTACACCCAAATAAAACACCATTCATTTGAACAAGACGTCGAATTACACAGAACTAACCACCCGGAATCCAAAGCAGGGGCGGTATTCAGGGTGGACCCTATACGACGCTGTAATAAAAGTGAGCAACCGCAGGGAAACCGACAGCATGAGAAAAACAGACATCGTAGCCGGACAAAACTTGCCGCACCATACTGTCTGCTTGGCCTTCTTTCTCAAGCTAAGCTTCCTGCAAGGCATCAATATCCAGATCTGGGTCTGCCAGAAAAAGGTACACCTTATTTTCACATTTTCACATTGAGGGTGAGTATGCGTATAAACCTGCCTAAACAAACCATTCTAAGATGGCAACGAGATTTACAGCGTAACAGTTACGTCCGTACATTCGCTATACCAAAAGCACTGCGCAGGGAGGAAAAAATTCACATGCATTCCAAAACACAACTGCAACCACAACAAAAAACACTCATGCAAACACTGATACATAACACATTAAACTTCTAACGCCCAAACGGTTTCATAAACACAAACAAACGTGGTCTTCCACTTTTCCCTCCCCCTACACTCCCCCCAAAACACTGAAAGAAACTTCAGAGACAAGAAACACGTGATAGACAGTCAAAAAGTGCTCCTGGACACGAATTTCACAAAGTTTATTTTACTCCTGCTTCAGCACAGCAGTGTAACACCAGACACAGAAGAAAACGTTGCCGACTACTTTTCCAAGCGTCCTGCTAAGAAGGTGAACGCAGCGGGGGGTTTCGCACGGTCAGGGCTTCGGTTTGAAGTTCGAACAACTCCCTGCAACCTCCTTTCTAGGTGACTGGTTGCTGCGGGGGAGTTGGTCACCTTGACCTCTGTAGGTACCCTCGCGCTTCCGCTTTGCGACTGCAGCCCCCCCCCCCTCCGACGTCGATTGGCATGGCGCCCTCTACGGCAGGCGATGACGCCATCGAACCCTGGTTTTCCAGTCGGGGGCCGCCATCCTAATTCGGCACGTCGGAATAATTAGGCGTCTTCGGCTATCCGGGTGGACCTCTATAGGCATACCCTGGCAAGCCTCTGCCGCGACCGATTCCTCAGGCGTCTGCTGCTTTGCCGCCACGCGGATGGGTCCTTCTGTTATCTTCACATCGTCTACCTCGTCAATGAGGTGTTGCCGGAGGTCGTCGTCCTTTGGAGGCCCGGTGACGCTGGCGTAGGACGTGATGCAGATGGCGCCTCACGCCTGAAGCGATAGCAGCACGAACGTGAGCTTACATTCCTGGCGCACGCATTTTGCTGTTACAGCGCAAACACTGCGGAGCCTTTCCGGTGACGACGGCGAGAGCATTTTCACCTGCCATAAGTAGTTCGTGCGGCAGGTCATCCACAGTCACTCCTGCTTTAAGTTTCAGCTTCATCGACCAGAGAGTCGAACCCTTATCTATAATTCCGTTGGACAGGCCATCGCATTCTGCACTCCTCGCCGACACGCCCGTAGGGCACTAGCGCAGCGCCACTGCACCGTCCGGTACGTTGTTGCAGTAGCCAATGTAGTTTCAGGCGCGCTTACTGGTTGGTTACACAATACAAATACGCTGCTGTTTTATCTTGACGTTGTTTGCTACCAAGCCTTTCTTTACTCCTTCCCCTCACTTGTACGTCACCACCCAGACGTTATCCATCTGATAGGCCCCCACGCCAAAACTTCGGGGAGTGGTGCAAGACCAGTCAACCTGTTGTGGAAATACTCCACACGATAGCTGAAGCATGGATGACCGCAAGCAGAAACACCGTGTTTAGCACAGAAGGTCTTCTCGGAAACTGAGGCAAAAGTACCTGGCAGGCCTGGAAATCCTGGGCAAAATTCCTCGTTACCACCATCCGAAAGGCCTGCAAAGTGCAAATGCCATAACTCCCACACTATGGAAACGCACAGGGTTTCTGTTTTTGTCACTTTAACGGACACAAGGCTTTTTTGAAAACATCAGAGAAGAAATCTTTCTCAGTTCATTACATACGTGAGAGGAGTGGGTATTTCATAGTGCATCGAAATCAAATAATAAACATAAGTTATTAACATTTAACATAACTGCAACAAGTTTACATTCACACTGGACCCATTTATGTGCATGCAAATAACTGGAATGTGGTGTGGAAAAAGGTTTAGTCAAAGAATTGAAACAACCCTTTTGACTTTTTGTTGTTTTCAGTAATAACTTATCGCTGCACCACCGCTTTAGAAAAATATTGTTATCCTGCAAATATTTCATTGCTGGTGCATAATTATGCCTAGACACAGGTACCCTGTCATCCGCCTACTGGAAAACTTTGCTACGAGTTTTTGACCTAGTGAGATCATTACATATATGTAAATAAAATACGAGAAAATACAAACCGTCTATGCACGCGAGAGGTTAATTGCTGTGGATTCTTTTTTATCGAACCCCACGGGTGAATAGGCAAATTGTAAAAATGGTAGAAACGGCCTTCTGAATCCAATCTGTAAGGGGTTACCTGATACAAACAGTGATTTACAGAAGCGAATGTTCTTGAAGCGTCCAAAAACACGGCACACGCAGTTTCGTTATAATATAGGTATCCTTGAGACGTCAGCAAGTTCTGAAATTTTTTTTATGTCCAGCGTCTTTGAACAAAACCATATTTCTTAGGAGAGGTCAGCTTATGCGTTTCAAAAGAAAAACACAGCAAAACTAAGCCTTATTTAACCTCTTATTCAACCTTATTCAGCCTTATTCAACTCAGCAGCAAATATCCGCGTGTGATCGCCCGTTTCTTAGGCTACATGAAAGGTATTCAAGGATGATGGAGGGCAAAACAAATAAAAATTGAGATTATTTTATTATACCGCCAACTTGTGCTAACATTACTTGAGAACATTCCCACCAAATGGAATCTTCACTACTACAGTAGATGTCACGTATAAAGGGCACAAAGCGTGGACGAATGTGGCCCCGCTTTGTCTCTCCAAGTTTAATGCGACGAACAACCGTATTAACGTAGGTACAAAAACGCGCAGTAACGTTTTTTAACACTAGAAATAAAGCGCATCGGTACTTCAGTTTTTCTCCACTCCAGTATAAGCTGCGATTACGTGGCGTGAGTGCAAACGGTATTTAACATGCATTCCAAAACGGTTGTTTACATCAGGCCGGTCGTCTAACAATCTGTTCGTGCGCGAATAATTGGTTTCTTTTAAACAGATTGCAGCTTTCTTTCACGCCTGAAACGAAACGAGAACTTTGAAGTGGCATTTCTCAAAACCCACTTTCCATAGAGAAAAGGAACAATTTCTCTTGAACTGTGTGAGTTCCGGAAACTATTCTTTTGTGAGTTGTTAATCAATGCTATATACCCATACTGAAATACAATGAGCATCTGTCACCCAAAGTAGTTTTTTTTTCACAGTATTCTTCGGTCGGAAACGAACAAAATTGGTGTTTGTGCTATGAATTAATCTGTATATCAACTCTAATTGCTACTATGACACTTCTGGTTCACCAGGAAGACTGGGAGACCTAACAGATATAAAAATGTGTCACTACAGTGCCTGTAAAAAAACATTTCTTAACATATTCGTAAAATGGAGAATAAAAGCTTGAAATTCAACAAATATATTTAGAAACCAAGATGTATTTCTGTATGAGATTTTGCACCTGGTTAGTTGATTGTCATTATCCATTCCTTACAAATTGTTAAGTTTATTGATGAAAAACCGGTGCAGCCAGAGGCGTAGTTGGGCACCTGCACGCAGTTTCTCCTTACTCTTATGACTCCGAAAAAAATATTTGTCTCCTTTTGTCTGACGCAAGATCACAGAAATTAAAGTAGAGAAAATACCGGAGTTATCAGAAGAGGGAAGAGAGCCCACTACATGCGCATAATGAGAGTGGTGCACTTCTAACTTACCCATCACAGAAGTAAACTTTCTGTTGAATTTTGCAGGGGCTTTTATTTAAAGAAGTACAGAGACAGGTGAAGTGGCATCACCCCTCCACAACCGTGGGAAAAATAGCTGCTTTCCCTTTCCAGTGACTTGCCACCGGCAATGTTGTCTCACTTCAAGGTAAACCAATGGCATTTCTGTTAAGCAGGAAGCAGAACATTCGTAATTACAATTGGAGAACATAAATATAAGGGACGAGGTATTCTGTACTAAAAACATCAAAGATACAGTGCTGACTGTACTTAGATTCGGCTACTTGAATTGCTTCATGGCTCCCATTGAGGTAATCGTCATTTTTGTTAGATCGGGAACACTGAAATGAAACTAACCAAAATCTCCCCGTGATCACAAGTGGGCATCAAACACATGACCTCCGCATAACGAAGGGGTTGTTGTTCCAATTTACCTATTCGTGCTGCCAATTTTCTTGGAAAGCCCCAAGGGGGGTTCTTCGTAAAGAGGTTCCCAGTCTGGGCAACTGGCATTTCCCCTCGAATACTGCCAGACACGCTCATTGTCATTTGTTCTCAAGTGGCTTGCCACGTAGAACGGGTTCGGAAGAGAATTAAGCTAATGGCATTTCCGGACACCTGTGGCCAGAACCCTCACAATGTATTTTGTGAGAACAATATTTGAACAATTTTATGCACGGGAGATTGAATAAAGACGCGCATAAAATATGCATTCGTGATTGCAATGGCCATTCCGGTAAGTCGCGTTATAGCACCCAATTATGTGATTGTCATTTCTGTAGCAAACACTAGCATATCGAAATACAAGAAAAAAGTCAGGTGACGGAGACGGGAATCGAATCCACAATCTCCACATAACACCTGCAATGTTGCATTCACTAAGCTATCCCGGCACCAAATTGTCTTTCAAATTCAACAGGGCTTTCTTGTTACACACGTTCGCAGATCGCTTAACCGGGGCTGCCCCTAAAACAAGCAGTACACGCAGAGAGATTTTTCTTTAGCCGCTACAAACACCGAACCTGGTTGGACGACAGGGTAAGCCAAAGGCATTACTGAAACGTGGTTGCCAGAACCCTCGTAATCTATTTTTGCAGAACACAAATATAAACAGGAGGGATTCCGCTAGAACACAGATAAAAGATGCAGCTGTGATGGCATGTGCAATTTGGCTATTTAAATATCATTTATTACGGCTAATGAAGTAACTGTTCATTGCAAAGCAACTGTCCGTTGTACCAGTGGAGAAAAAAGTGGCAAATAAAATCGCCATGACCCGAATGAGGAATCCAATTCACGACATCCGCATAATGTTTGAGGTGGTCTTTTCATTCAGCTATCGAACAGAGAAATGTCTACAGACTGTTTTGTGCTTTTTTTATAAACGATCAGAGAATGGTCAACTGGGGTCACAAAACGACAAACTCTGGAGAAGACTCAGAAGACTTTTTTTCTAGCATCCTAACACGTGGAACTTGGTCGGATCTCAATTTTAGCCACAGGCATTTTCGAACTGCAAGAGCCAAAACCCCGCATAATTCATTTTTGTTGAACACAAATATCCCGGACGAGCGACTCCGCAAGAACATACATCAAGGTTACAGTACTGATTGACAGTGTTATTCGTTCTTGACTTGCTTAGTAGCGCCCATTGGGGTATTTGTCAAGTTTGTGTGATACAAGAACACGGAAATTAAAATCTAGGAAAAACTCTTTATCGAAAGCGGGAATCCAATCCACGTCCTCGGAATATTGCGTGTGGCAGTCCTTTAAAAGAGTTGCTTCGGCAGTAAATTTCGTCTCTACTGTGGCAGGCGTTTCGATTTAGTGATGTCCACAGACTGTAATGGGGCGCTTCTTCCCAACAACCCGGGGAGATGCAGAGGCTTTTTGTTTACCAAGTGGCTTGGAACTTGTAACTTGGTAGGACGACGGGGCAAGCCGTTGTCATTTCGCTATTGCTTGCGGGGAACCCTCCCATTGTATTTTTTTCAATGAGGGAATATATGGCAAGGGATTTCATAAAAATACACAGGAAATATTCAGTACTGACTGCCAGTTACATTCGGCTACTTTAATATTCTTTAGTGGTCCGAGTTGGACAATTGACATTTTTGACCCGCCGCAGTGGCTCAGTGGATAAGGCGTTGCGCTGCTGAGCACAAGGTCGCGGGTTCGATTCCCGGCCGCGGCGGCCGCTTTTCTGATGGAGGCGAAAAGCAAAAACGCCCGTGTGTACGAGATTGCGGTGCACGATAAAGATCCCCAGGTGGTCAAAATTATTCCGGAGCCCTCCACTACGGCGCGCCTCATCGCCTGCGTTGCGTCGGCGCGTTAAACCCCAGAATCAATCAATCAATCAATTGCCAGTTTTGTGTGATACACGTATACAAAAATCAAGTCGAGAAACCAACACTTTGATTGGAACCGGGTATTGAATGCACTACTGCATTTCATGTGTGGTGTGCTGGGAACTGATAAATTTCTGCCTACAAATTTTCGCTCAACTGGGGCAATGATTTTCATTTAGAGAGGCTGAAAGACCTGCCTATGGCAGCGCCCCATGACAACCACGGGAGAGAAACAGCGTCTTTCGTTTTCTGAGTCACTTATCACGTATATTTCGTCGGACATCTTAGGAGTACGCCAATGGTACGTCCAGCCTGCTCGGCCGGAACCGTCGTAATGTATTTTTGAAGAATCAAAATACATGGACCAGGTATTGTGCACGAAACAGTCCTGATTGCAAGTGCAATGCGGCTACTTGAGGAAGTTGTTACGTGCCAGATAAGGTAATTACCAATTTTTTTATACATGAGTACAAAAATCCGTCGAGCTCAAACCGCCGTGATCACAAGCGGATATCAAACACACGATCGGCCAAAACGAGTGCGTTCCTCTTCAAATCCGCTTTTTCGGCCGCGAGTTCTCAGTGCACTTCAGGGGGGAGGGCGTTCTCTGTAAATAGGTTCACAAACAAGTCAGCTGGCGCTGCCCCTATACAACCGCGGCAGACGCAGGGTGTTGCTTTTCCCCACCAGTGTGCAATGTACAACGTGGTCGGACATGAGAGTATGCCGTTGGATTTACACGGCTGCCTGGTCCGGACTCCTCGTAATGCATTTTTCCAGGACAAATTTATGATCAAGGAATATCGTGAGAACATATATAAAACATTCAGTCCTGATTTCTAGTGCCATTCGGCTACTTGAATGCGCACCTGATCAGTAAAGGTGGTGCAGTCAATGATGGTTCCCTCCTGGCCGAGGAACCACGTGTTCGTGAGCTTGTCCAGGGAGAATGCCACATTTTATAGCTTGAAATTATCATCCAACCTATAAAATGCCTAACGCGGTTGTACTGGTCGATCCTATCCGCTACATCTTCGCTTCGCCAATGCGACCAGCGAAGAAAGGAGGGTCGGGATGACGGCGTGTGAGCATCCATGCGGAGGGCGTAGATGTGATAGGTTCCGAGGTGCTTTCTCGCTGCATTGCTTACTCTCGAACCGGGTTACGACGATGGGAATGCAGATCCACTATTGTTGCTGGTAGCGGCAGAGGACGAAGGCGAATATCTACCCCACCACATGAAGGACACGCCGAGGACAGAAGGCAGATGCCTCGGAGATGGTCCACACAAAGCGTTTATTAGGAGCGGCAGCCCAAAGCACAAAACCAAAGGAATATATATGTAGATGGTTAGCAGACGCAGATGAGGTATTGCATGATGGTGATAGTGGTAATGAGAAGCTGAAGTACCAGATTATCTACAGAGATAGTAAAAAGTCAAAGATTGCTGCTCACACTTTTCACATGGCCCACGGTTACGTTGTTGCTCACGTTAGACAAGAATGTCCTTCCGCTTTCACTTAAGAGAACTCGGGAGCACACTCCCGCTGCCCTCAAGTTGAGCAGGGGCTTGCTTCCAAACAGCATCTGCTGAACCGCTTGCCTCACCCAAATTGCCGATGACTGGCGGAGAGAAATCCAATGGCGGAGACTAGATAATTGCAGAACTCCGTCGCGTCAGGGCAACCGGTGAAAAAGGTGGCCCAGTTTCTAAAACGCAGGCAGCTGCTTCTCCATCACGAACTCGACGTTTCCCACTCGGAGCTTGGTTGATGGCTGCGCTGTCGCTACATGAGCGAGTGGAAGATGTAGGAGGTGCTTTGGTATACGAGGGTGCCTAAGATGCTCCGTGAGCGTTTGATGCTGCCGTGGTCGTCTGCGGCGCTAGGTAACAGTGGGCAAGTTTTCAGGGAGGCCGACTATCTGGCACAGGCCCGCTTTTTCTGCTTGGCCACGAATACACCGGCGTTAGATTGCTTGGCTCTGCTTTTAGCCACAGGCTTTGAAATTGCAAGTGTGGGGGTATTGTCTGTTTCCAGCATGATGCTGTCATCTGAGCAGTCCCAGATTATGACCTGAAGTCTGAAATCAGGCTTACACTGTCCTCGAAATGACGAAACGTCAAAGATGGAATTCTCTGTTTCTTTAAAAACTAGGGGCCTTTCAAGTGGGTGGTTCAGTTCTCGAACCCCTTGTTGGAACTGTTGGGCGATGAGGTCGTTGAACATGATGTTCCCGGAAGTGCCGCTGTATTCCAACAGTTTTCACGTGGCACGTGGACGAGACATCAGCGCCGGCGGGATCGACTTCCGTGGGTGATTCCCCAAGGAAAGTATGAGTGCGCTCGAGGGAGCGCTCGAAAGACCTGGGCGGTCAAATTTAAAACATCGTACTGTCGATCCAAGAATTATCTTCACGGAGTTTAGAATGGCCGACAATCTCGAATACTGCCTTTTGCACCTTTCGAATACACCTTTGCCCCGAGCAAAATACAGATATGGTTCTCTCGAAACGTGGGAGCAAGTCTCGCATCAGTAGCAACTTGAAACTGATCGGCCATTTAACGAACGATTTCTTTGCTGACGGGTGGGCTTGTGATAGTCCTGCTGTTAGGGACTTGGAGTGCGTTGACTGTGATGTGCTGGTCATCATGCTGGCTTTGAAGTGTCAATGGGACTCCCTTGCACATAATAGGTGCTCCGGACTAGTGTTTCTCAAAGTAGCAAGCTATTTACTTTAGAAGCCGGTGACAGGACACGGGAGTGTTCGGGATACATTTACGTCGGGTTAAGATCCGCTGACGTCCAGTGTCCAGGAAAAAGCCAACGAGCAGCTAGTGGCTTGTGCCGAGGCCCTATGCACGGCCTGTCTGCAGGAACACTGGAGTTAGTCCTGGATTGCTGGTCAAGGCCGATGTCATCGCGCTAGAAATATCGATTGTTGCACTTTTCCTGCGACTCTGAGAAGACTCCCGTTTATCAGGCCAAAAACCTCGCAGAGAGCTGGATGACACACAGAGCCATAAAGCGCCGACGTGAACACTGGACGTCGCGGCCGGCTGACTTACCGTGTATTGCGAAATGACTGCACTTGCCTGCAGTCGTTTCCCCTTTTCCTCAGGCGGTACCGCTGCTTTGCAGTGGGCGAGGACGTGTTCCTGAGCGCCGCAAAGGCAACACCTCGGCAGCCCCCTAGACAGAATAGTCCCCGAGAGTGATCGCCACTGAAGGATCGATGCGTGGAGCCGACCACTAGGGCTTCTCCTTGAGGCGATGCGTGGACGAAAGAGAGCCATCGGACGAAGTCTTCTCTCGAATTTCCACAAGGATGTGGAGGAAGTCCAGGATCAGTTTGATTTTGTTGGACCTGGCAGAAGGAGTGGCGGGGACCTCTGAGGCGTAATGCTGCGACTCTGAGTCTGCCAATTGAGGAGGCCCAGGTCGTGTGGGAAGCTTGTCTGTAGTTGTACGTGATGGAGAACGATAGAGTATGGGTCCAGAGAGAAGCCCGGGCCTTCCAACGCGTTAATGCGAAACCGCGACCCTGGTGTACAGAGTCCGGAGCTTGCCGATGTCAGAATAGCAATACACAGGATGTAGGCCAATACTCGTCCAGGTGGTCGTCCATGAGATCTTTACGTCCATATCAATGGGTGATGACCTTCCCGGCAAAGTCATATTTTTCGTCGGCCAGCCTGATTCCATCGATGGCCCGCTTGGCACGACCGGTCAAGTACGAAAGAAAGGACTTAAACATCTCGAGTCGTGGCAAGGTTGCATTGTAGTGGATACTGGAATCGTACTCGTACCAATACCCTTCCAAGTCGCGTCGGTCGCCTGAGAACGTCGGTATTTGCAGGTTGGGCAGTGCGGTGAAGCCGGTTCTCTGCTTTGCTTAGGGATACCAAGTCGAGTCTGCGAAGATGCGCTCCCTGAAGGCTCACGGGGGTCGGCTGAAGCCGTGCTGGCTCAATGGGCGGGGCTCGTGATGGAGCACACGCGCGTGCGAAGGGCGCAGATGTGCTCAGAGTATTAATTCGCGCGCAAAACGTCAGCGTGAAAGTCCCTGAATTGCACTAAAGTGACTTTTTCGGCTTGTGTGTTGAACATAAATCGGGGACTACAGAGCAGCTTTTACATGAAAAGAAGGAAGGAGAACTAGACGCACACGAACGCTGGGACCAACAGTTCATTTGGAGAATTACACAGACATATATATGCGCTGTTGCCACGCTAGGCTGCTTGTTTATCAGAGGCGCGTGCGTTGGAAGCTTCATTCCCATTTTGACAGTGCATTGGAGGGCCAGCTGACACACGCCAGTTCCAACTTGGTAATCAGTTAGGCTTCAATTTTCTGTCATATGATACGGTCAGAGCATTGTTTTACCACAACTGTTTTGTCAAAGAAGGGCACACATCCACACCTGGAGCAGTGCTGGGCTAGAGACCAAGTTGAACGCCAAGAAGCGGTTGCCTATAAAATTCCACTTCGTTGCAAAAAGTGCACGTTGGGCAGACAGGAAGATGTTTAAATGATAGCTTCGGGGATCTTGCCAACAAAGTTAACAACGCCCTCGAAAAAAAAAACGTGAGCGATGGGTTTCTAGCCAAGCACTGCTCCACGTGCGGATGTGTGCCCTACGACAAAACACTTCTCTCATGGTCGCGCACATCAACCTAGCTCTTTCAGTACCCGCTCTTTAAGTCCCTCCACAAGAAGAAACGGGCATGAAGAAGCCTATCGAGTCGGTCATTGATACGGGAAAATTGGTACACGTCCTCCTTTGTCACATGATTGAGGTTTCTGCAATCTGTGCAAATTCAAAACCTGGCATCCTTCTAGTTAGATCAAACGTCTATCGATTATCATGTGCTTCAAGATGGCTTGATGACATCGTCGCACAACACCTGCTCCACTTGGCTGGTCATGGCTTCCCGTTCCTTCACAGAGACAAGTTACGGGCTTCAACCAAGTGATCTATAATCATTGACAATGATGCGATGTTTTTAAGTTGAGTTCACCCACCCAGATAGGAACAGTCCTTGTGGGTCATTAGGAGCGTGATTAGGGCTTGTCCTTCACTTAATGGCAAGCCGGAGTTAACGTCGAATATGGGACGGAATATGATTTTACCACGTGTGGTGCCTTGAAATGCAACACACTCGGCGACATCAGATGCGTCTGAAAAAGGAGCAACTGTCGTGCTTTTGGGCGACACGTTGGCATTGATTGCTGCAGTTCATAAGCAGCGATTCTGCATGGCCACCGAGTAGGTGCAACACAACTACATAAACCGCCATGCCGTGACGCAATAAAACTTAATCGATTCTCTTAGCTATGCCGCCAACAGTGATACAAATGACGAAGTGAATTGAGACTAGGATGCAGGTTCGAGGATGTACGTTGGCATCCTTGTCGATAACACGCCATGGCGCGCGGCATGCTGTGAGTTCTCGTGGGCTGTGGCACGGCGAGAATATTATGAAACATTTACCAACGTCGTTGAAAGCGCTTTACTTCCTTAAAAAGTGCGTTCTTAATATGGTCCTTTCAGCACACTCCGTGGACCACGATAGTACCCACGAAATCAGCGTCACCAGTTGGGATTCCGGCGGTGCACATCTAGTTCAGCGTAATTAAATGACCTCCAACCGATGGAATCTGAACCCCAATCCACGGCACTTTCACTTTGCTAACGGGTCGCCAACGGTGTGAACAATTATGGAGTTCTCTTGACCGGTTTCGCTAAGAAAAGCCACTTCATATCCATTTAAAGAATTCACAAGGTCGGCGCTACCACCTTGAGCGAAATTTATTCTCGTTGTATTTTTTTCTGTCGGAGACATCTACGCGTTTTTAAGGTTTTGCATATCTATACTACCAGCTACCCTGCCTCAATAGGTTGCTGCTTTTAGTTTCCCCGCATAGGCTTGGGGATCTGCCTCGCAGTATGCCTCGGAAATTCGCACGCTTAGGTAAAACTTCGTTCGCCGGGGACGGTGAACGTGATTGGAGTTATGGCGAAAGGTGTCGTCTCGCAGCAAGGTGTACCTCGATAACAGGGGGTCTGCCCAAGTAAGGGCACAAAGGCGTGGGTGCTAGTCCAATTTAGACGTACGGACAGTGGCAGTAGACATGGCCTGCTTTACCGCATTGAAGACATAATGGCCCGTTGACATTTGTGCCACATACATCAAAGTTAACACCTGTCGTCCTGCTGAAGTCTCCATTTGAGGCCGAAGAGGTTGGTTGGGGTGCACTCCTTGAGACTGGGGATAGGTCTTAGGCACCGGTTAGGCACGGGAATGGTCGGTACAGGTGGGTGAAGACAGAGAAGCGAAACATGTTTAGAGCTATTGCGGCTCGTTCTGAGGAACGGCAACGACTTGCCGGATCGCCTGACGCAGGATCCGGAGGCTTCCAAGAGCCTAACCCATTCAGCTGTACTTTCTACACTACTATTGGTCGAAAGAGGTCAAGCAGTGATCTGTCACTTTATACAGTCGCTGCAGCAGTAGCCGCCAGCAAACCGGCCGGCAACCGGGTCATACAGCCGGCATGTCTACTGCAGGGCACGCTCGATAGTGTTGACCTCCCTAAAAAAATCCGTTACAGTACAGGGATGCTTTCGTAAAAGGTAGCATGGACATCATAGTCTTACCTCACACCTTTATCAGTGACGCGTAAAGCAAATGCATGTTCGGGGTGATCGTATTCTTTACTTAGACTGTATTCTTTACGTATTCTTTACTTAGAATAAAAAGCGAAGAGCGATGTTCATACACATGCATGTAGATACGTGACAATATATATATATATATATATATATATATATATACAGAAAGATAGGTCAGCAGTCTACAACGCCAAAGGAGGCATAGGGGTGTGCTTAGGCTCTTTTCTTTTTCACTACGGTTAATGAAGTAAACATTTTTTTTTATATACAGAAGAAAGAAAGAAAGAAAAACACGCGCCCAGAGTGGGGACCGAACCCACGCCTTTCGATTACATGTCGAATGCCTTACCAATTCGGCTATCTGGGCGACTGTGTTCGCCACTATGTATATATATATATATATATATATATACATAGTGGCGCTTGCTACCACCACCAAGCACAGGAAAACATTACATTGGCATAAATACCCCAGAAAGCCTAGGGGAAAATCGCCCCGCCGGTAGCGTAGTGGTCATCGCACCAGACCGATAGTTTGAAGGTCGTGGGTTCGGATCCCACCTGGCGGGCAATTTTTCTTCGCTTTCTTTCTTTCTTTACAAATTCTTTAACTGTTTCAATGACCTACCACATTCTCCTCTTTGCTTTTCGCGGTTCTTTTAACTACCAAACCTTATTTCGTATATATATATATATATATATATATATATATATAGTCTGGAAACAAAAAAAACTCACACAGAGCGCGAAAGAAAATGAAAGTAGGGACAGATACACAGGAGACAGACATTACAAAATACTAATATACGTTTAGTGACGTTTCAGGAAGAGGACTTCCTTTCTTCAGAGTACAGAATAGTTTGGTTTCAGCGTTATATATATATACAGAAAATGTTGCAAGTGTGAGGGCAAGGCAAGAGAAGGGAGCGTTTGTACAATTGGATCATAGAGTAAAAAATCTCCCTTCTCCTGCCTTGCCCTCGACCTTGCTACATTTTCTGTATATATATATATATAGCTCTGAAACCAACCTAATCCGTACTCTGAAGAAAGGAAGTCCTCTTCCTAAAACGTCAGTAAACTTTAAGTTGTATTTTTAAGATCTTTCTCGCGTGTCTCTGCCTCTACTTACCTTATATATATATGTATATATTTTCACTGAGGCTCACTAAGAGGGTTCAACTTAAATTGAGAACGACTCAGCAGGCAATGGAGCGGAAAATGATAGGTGTAACTATAAGGGACAAGAAGAGAGCGGAGTGGGTCAGGGAGCAAACTGGTGTTAAAGACATACTAGCAGAAATTAAGAAGAAGAAATGGACGTGGGCAGGGCATGCAATGCGAAGGCAAGATAACCACTGGTCATTAAGGGTAACAGAGTGGATCCCCAGAGAAGGCACGCGTTGCAGGGGGCGGAAGAAAGTTAGATGGGCAGATGAGATCAGGTTTGCAGGGATAAATTGGTCACAGTTGGCGCAGGACCGAGGTAATTGGAGAATAGTGGGAGAGCCCTTTGCCCTGCAGTGGGCGTAGAAAGGCTGGTGATGGTGATGATGATTATATATATATATATATATATATATATATTGTTAGAGCACTGTAGTTCTTCGGGGCACAATATTTCACTGATTTCAATCTTCTGTGTAATGATCATCACCTCTCATCCTTTTCAGTAATGCTTCACCTTCGCCACCTGTACATGATCATTATCATCCATGAGGCTATTTCTGCTTGGCAGTGCGTTCGACAACTAAACGGCGCCGGTTTTCTCTGCTGTGTCAGTGAGGAATCCCTCCTTGAAGGCTTCTTACAATATATATATATATATATATATATATATATATATATATATATATATATATACAATAGAGAAGTCACAATAAAAAACGTAACAATATCTAGGCTAGCGTTTTGACCGGCGGCCGGTCTTTCTCGAAGATACAAATAGTGCAGATCGGTTGGGTTTAAATACATTTCAGTTGTCAGCGGGGCAAGCAGAAACTCTCAGCGTGCTTCTAAAGCTTTTCTAGGAGCTTAACCACTTTGAATTCGACAATAAGCACTTCGTGCAAGTCGACGGTACCTCGATGGGAAGTAAAATAGGATGGGCACATGGCAGTCATAATTTCAAAGAAATGCACAGGTTCACCCACTTCTTTATCGAAGATTCATTGACGATATTTTTTTGGTGTCATGGAGGAGGGGAACTTCTAAAATTTATGACCGCTTTCAACAACGCCCCCGAGAGCAATTCATTCTTACACTCATATTCCGCATCTGCCATTAACTTTCTCGATGTTTCAGTGAGGATATGGGACAACAAGCTTGTGACCTCAGTGTACAGGAAGAAAGCGGACCGACATCAATACTTGAATTTAACAAGCAAGCACTATAAACACTGTAAACTCGCCATACCATACAGTCAGTCTCTGTGTTTCAGAAGGATATGCTCTGACCCAACTGATTTTGCCTCTGTCAACAACTAACTAATGACCTAACACGAAACAATACCCACTGTCTGCAATCAGTGATGCTATTAGGAAGTCTGAGAAACAGGACCACCGCCACCTGATAAATAACTCAAAAGCAAAATCTTTGAATACGACCCCCAACCTTATTCTAACATAGGCCGCTTCGTCGTCCTGTGTAAACGGCATATTCAGAAAGCACCACCGCATTCTACTTCAAAGCGAAATGTTGCGAAGTGTTTTCCCGGAGCTTCCTCGCGTCGTGTACCGACGTGCGAGGAACATCAGATGCATTGTAACGTCATTTAAGGTACACACACCCAATTTCACAGGCACCGGACCCTGCAATAGCCCTAGGTGCAACCTCTGCCCCCTGGTGACTAAAGCCTCCGCTACCACAAGCAATACGTCTTCATTCTCTTTCCAGATGAGGGAAAATTTCAAGTGTGACAGCGCAAACATTGTCTACCTTCTTGAATGTACCATATGCCACACCCAGTACGTTGGTCAAACTGGGAATCCCTTTAGAATGAGAATCAACAACCACAGAGCACACCTAAAGTCCCTACCACACTTTCCCCTTTCTAAACATTTAAATATTCAAGGCCACAGCTTCAACACATTGACAGCCACGGTGCTTCAGTCAAATTTCAAAACGCATTATGACCGTGAAGCCTCTGAATAGTTACTTATGTACATGTTTAACGCTGTCTTGAGCGGCATAAATGAAAACAGAGGCCGATTGTCTCTCTTGCAGAATTATGCACCGGTGAAGGCCGATGCAGCGAGCAACTGCGAAATTTGTTCTGAAAGAGAAGCGTTTTCAGTTCTTGTTTTCTCTCTTCATTCAAATCTGTGTATAGTGTACTGTGTACATAGCGTACTTTGTACTGTGTCGCGTACTGTGTACATAGTGTACTTTGTACTGTGTCAGTGTATTGCTTGTGTGTAGTTGCCACACCGCATAGGCACGAATGTACATAGATTTCACCATAGTACCCCTTGGTTTATATTTGTATTAGTGTCATTATATATTGGTTTATTTGTATTAGTATCATTATATTTTGTGTTTTTTTTGCACTGAACAATTGCTATCGGGTAGATAAAAACGCTTTTTTTGTGGTAGTATTCTGTTAATAGTTTTTTCTGTGTGTCTTTATGCGGGTATGTAAAGGAATATGATCTTGCATGAATGCTGTTTGAGAACTTCATCTGGCACTGTATATCTCCTTTCTGTGTGTTTTTCGCCTTATGTCCATTTATTCCTTCGGCATTGGTGTGATCTAGCTTAAATTAACGTTACTTTGCATTTTATTGTCCTTGCAATCCAGGACCTTGCCTTTCTTCGTCCGCTTCGTGGAGGCCTGTCACGCTTTACGCAGGAAAACATTTGCCCGATTTGACGTGATGTGTCGCCACGTTCCGCTTGGGGCTTATCTTCAACCCTCTTTTATCCCCACATTCCCCCCCAGTGGTTTCGGCCCCCTCCCGCTAATCTCAATGCCCCTGTTCCTTCCTTCGTTTTTTAGATGCGACTGCATCTCATTCACTCGCCTTGTACCTCCATATGGTGTTGTTGCTGTCCGTCCACACCCTCCCCCCATTCTGCTCGCCGCGCGAGCTGCGCTCTCTGCCGCTCACTCCCTCTCCTCTACGATAGCGAACACTCTCTCACGAGGAGCATTGGATTGGCTTGGCTTGGCATGGCTTGGCTGGGCTTGAATTTGATTGGATTGGATTTTGATTGGAATGGATTAAGGTGAATTGCGTTGCATTGTGTTGCGTCATAGCCGCGCCACGTTGCGTCATATCCGCGGCAGGGGGTTCACGGCACGCTCCACGCGATGGGAGAATCAACCTAACGGAAACAACAACGGAACCCCATATGTGTCGCATCTACACTAGGGTTCCCGCGAGGGGAAGTGGGAGAATTTTTTGCTTTGTGTGTGTAGGTGTTAACGCTTGCACAAGGCGTCCGTAATAATTTCTGGGCTCTCCCATCTTTTTCTCCTCACCAGACAATTTCTTCTGCTTCTTTGCATATTTTCTGTATTTCGGGAACTCCCATACCCCGCAGGTCACCGTACCAGGTACCTGACGCCAGAAACAGTTCAAGAAACGAGCTGGAAACGAGCCCCTTCTTGGTCCTTCACTTTATTGCTTTCCCGTTGTGACTTCAGTTCCTTGCAATGCTTTCCTGTTATCCTATAGCCTCGCCTGTCTTTATTACGCCCCCTTTACCCTCTTTTTCCCGGCACGAGCCCACGGCCTTTCTTTGTTCCCACCTTTTTTCCCCCACCTCTTGCGTTCTGCAGCTTCGAATGCTTCTATGTCGCGTAGAGCCTATGTTTTGCTTGATACATCTTCTTGCCCCGCCCACGAGTGAAATGTATTTAAACCCAACTGATCTGCACTATTTTTATCTTAAAAAGAGCGGCCCACGGTTAAAACGTTAGACTAAATATTGTTCTGTTTTTCAATGTGACTTCCCTATCGTGCAGTGAACCTTATAGCCAGGAAGCTTTTCTCGCAACTATACACACACACACACACACACACACACACACACACACACACACACACACATATATATATATATATATATATATATATATATATAGAATAATATAGTAAGGAAAATGAGGGGCTCGTTGAGGAAATACAGAAAGATGGGTCAGCAGTCTACAACGCCAAAGGAGGCATAGGGGTGTGGTTAGGCTCTTTTTTTTTTACTACGATTAATTAAATAAACATTTTTTTTAATTATACAGAAGAAAGAAAGAAAAACACGCGCCCAGAGTTGGGACCGAACCCACGCCTTTCGATTACATGTCGAATGCCTTACCAATTCGGCTATCTGGGCGACTGTGTTCTCCTTCAGTTTCTGTGCTATTTATATTTACTAGAAGTGTATCTGACGCTTGAGGGTGGTAGCCAGCGACACTCTGACTACACGGGGAGAAGGGGACCTTCTTTTTAACCCCCGGGGCGTGACTGGAACGTCTACAGCCGGTCATGAGCGGGTTACTGGCGGGAAGCCCTCTTATGCTACCTAGGCATCAAGGCTGCCACAACCGAGACCCTCGCTAGGCTTTCGCAGAATAATATAGTAAGGAAAATGAGGGGCTCGTTGAGGAAATACAGAAAGATGGGTCAGCAGTCTACAACGCCAAAGGAGGCATAGGGGTGTGGTTAGGCTGTTTTTTTTTCACTACGATTAATTAAATAAACATTTTTTTTTAATTATACAGAAGAAAGAAAGAAAAACACGCGCCTAGAGTGGGGACCGAACCCACGCCTTTCGATTACATGTCGAATCGGAGTGAATTAATCGTAGTGAAAAAAAAAGAGCCTAACCACACCCCTATGCCTCCTTTGGCGTTGTAGACTGCTGACCCATCTTTCTGTATATATATATATATATATATATATATATATATATATATATATATATACAAATATACAAATAATACTTTGGAGAAGGTAGCGGCCTCAGACCTCTGCCAAAGTTTCGACAAGACTTGTCTTTTTCAAGGCATCAGGGTTCATCTCTGGCACACTGTGGGAGGAAGATTCTACATTTTGATTATTAGCGGGAGGGAAAAATTCCACTGTAGCAGGTTCTGATGTGTCTGCGGGGGACGTCAGATGAGTCCACCCTGGCAAGCAGGAATATACCGGTCAGCGCGCTGGATATGGCTTACGAAAGAGCATCCAAGCTAGAAAGTGACGAAGTGCTCAAGCAACAACGTCGAAGCGAAAGCCCCCGACCACCAGCCTTAATAACCAAATTCTCAAATGCGCTCCCTAACATAAACAACATTCTGCGGAAATACTACCCCAAGATAGCCAGTAATGTACGACTTAAACAGACGTTCCCGGAAGCGCCAAGAGTAACCTACAGAAGAACTAAGAACCTAAAAGACATTTTAGTGCATGCCAAAATTGGCCCTTCCCAGGAACCAGTCATCAGCCCTTGCCTCCTTCCTAGATGCAAGACCTGCAGACGGACTGCATTGTCAATAGCACTGCCTGCCAATACGTTCACAAAATAATTCAAGCTTCACGTGCAATTCTTCTAACATTGTGTATATGCTAGAATGTTCATTTTATCAGAAGCAGTACATTGTAGAAACGAGTCAACCTAAGAACTTACGCCTGAATGGTCATCGGACCGACACCCATAGCAGTGCTTCCATGGCAGTCGCGCAACACTTTAACCAGCCGAACCACAATTTCGAATATCTCAACGTCTATATTCTCCCGCCAAACTTTAAGTCTCTAAGCGACAGGAAATACAGAAAATCGTACTTTATCGATAAATTCAATTGCCTGGAGTCGGCTGAAAGGAATGCTTCGAAAGGCAGCTTAGAAACCTTACGGTATCTCAACCTATTTATTTATTTATTGAAAATACTTTCAAGGCCCATAGGGCATAACAGAAAGGAGTGGTAAGATACATGCATAACGTGCAGTTTTTTTACAAAAACGGCATAGAAAGAGAACTCAAGAACAAAAGAGCGATTCAACAAGGAGCGTTGTGAATGGCTGCATTAAAGAGAGTGGCATCAATGATAGCAGCGATGGTGGGAGAGAGGCGGTTCCATTTTACGTCGGTTTTGGGGGTAAATGATTCATCATAGATATCAGTACGAAAATATGGTACACCAACTTTACTGAAATGGTCAATTCCAGATGACACGTAACCGGGGGATGTGATAAGTGGATCCTTTATTCGAACAGAAAAATATTTCTCTCACAAAACGCGGGCCTCTCCATTCGCAACAACCCTGCCTGCCCATCCCCAAAGCTGTTACTTGAATACAATTTCGGTCCTTTCCTTTTTTTTCTTGTTTTTCTCCCTTGCTCCTAGCCGATTGAGACATAGCACGCGCACTCGCATACTTTGACCTTCCGCACACACATGCACGCAAAAAGGAAAAAGTAAAAAAGAAAGAAAACAGAAAAGAAATCCTTGGATCCACCGCAAAGCTACCCGAGATGGTACCCGCGCATTCCCTTTCTATTCTTCTACGGACACTGACCTCCACACTCGCAATCATTCGGAATAAATGGGCTGTCGTCGTTTACGAGTTTTCTCCCTCATACACAGTTCAGTAACGTGGTAATTGCACCCCGCAGACGCCCCTTTCGAAGCCAAACTTCCCGGAAATCTTCTTTTAGGTCGCCCGGCGCCACGGCAGCCCAGCTTAAACCATTTCCCCCTGCTCCCCCCTACCCTCTCGTAGTTTTCCCTCTTTCTCTCTTGTGGTGTTCTGTTCCATTCACTACACCTCCGCCTCTCTCTCGCACCGCGCCAGCCCAGCTTAAACCATTCCCCCTGCTCCCCCTACCCTATCGTAGTTTTCCCTCTTTCTTTCTTGTGGGGTTCTGTCCCATTCACTACACCTCCGTTTCTCTTTCACTGTTTCGGTCCTTTCAAACGACCATTGACCCACTCTGCTGTCCTCCTTTGAGCCCCGATTCTAACAACCTCCCCTCTCTCTCTCAAACTTAATCTATATCTATAAAACAGTGTGCCAGAGATGAACCCTGATACCTTGAAAAAGACAAATCTGCTTGTGGAAATGTTGGCAAGGTATGTGACCCCTACCATCTCCAAAGTATTAATTCTATCTGGTGACCATCTTAAAAGCAACCTGGTTCCCTATATATATATATATATATATATATATATATATATATATATATATATATATATATATATATATACATACATATATTTCTAGGCGTTGCAGGTCTGGCAAGGAGGTAGCGCATCCACCTGTCGTGCAGAATAATCGTGTTAAAATCCCGGCACCGGACAATTCCTACGGCGTTTATACATCTGCGTGCCAATGGAATTGCGGAATGAGGATTGGGGTGCGGCCGGACCGCCACGACTATCGCCGTTAACGCACTCCCTCACCAGAGCAGGACTTGCCACCCTGGTCTAGTAATGGCCACAACCTCCAATGAATACGCCAATTACCCGACGGTCCTCAGTCTGCAGTGGCTCCGAAGCAACAGACCAAGGCTGGGGTGAGACCTGTGATGCAGTATAGGGTGCTAAGGATAGCTGGAGCCGGACAGGCCGCCATTGGAATCTGAATCAAGCAACGTTTAACAGGAGAACTTTATCTAGCAAAGCGAGTCTCGAGGTGTTCGAGGAATTACAGGGCACACAATTGGATGTAATAGGGCTTAGTAGGTTAGGAGGACAGGTGAAGCCTTTACTGTGCTGAAAAATGAACACGTCCTGTGATACCGTGGTGTAGCGTGCAGAAGAGAACTAGGAGTGAGATTTTTAGCTAATAAAAGCATAGCGTGCAACATAAACGATAACTATAGCATTACAAAAGGGTAGCCGGTCTTGTATATTAGGCTTGATAAGGGGTAGAAACTCAAGGTGGTACAGGGCTACGCGCCGACATCCAGCCACTACGACCAGCTATTTGAACGCTTCTAAGGTAAAAACACGGTATACCGTAGTTACGGGAGACTTTAATGCTTAAGTAGGCAAAAATCAGTCTAGAGACAAGGCAGTTTGTAACTATGGTCGGGGCTGTAGAAATAGCACGGGGGACCTACTGCTCGAGTTTGCAGAAGGGAATACTCTACGTATCATGAACACATTCTGCAAACGGGAGAGCAGGAATTTCCGTTGAGGATCCCGATTGGGCAGCGTAGAAATGGAATAGACTTCATATTATGCTATAAACTTTGCGTCGTACATGATGTGGAAGCGCTCGGAAGGGTAAGATGTAGTGACCACCATCTGGCAGGTCATCTAATTAGGCTATTTTTTAAGAGGGATCGCAACAAGCTAGTACGTACGAAGCCAATCAATAAGCTAACAGTAAGACGTAAAGTTGAAATAAGGATCGCGCTGCGGAACCATTATTCACCTCTGGCAGAGTAATCAGATTTCACAACACAAGAAGCCAGTGACAATCTTACACGCATAATAAGGATAACGGTAAACTATCCCAGGACATGAAAGTTCTTTTAATGGCACGCCAAAGCATGACAGGCTATACCACAGCTGACAGAATAGAACTCGCGGAACTTTCGAAGTTAATAAATATGTGTAAGGCAGCTGACAAACGGAAGTATAACATTGAGAGGATCGAACATGCTGTAAAGAACGGAGGCAGCCTGAAGTGAGTGACGGGGCGTTTCGGCGTGGGGAAAAATCAGGTGTATGCAGTTAACGACAAGCAAGGCAATGTAATCACAAATAGAGATAAAATAGTAACAGTAGCCGAGTTGTTCTAAAGAGATCTGAACATTAAGTAGGACATCCACGATAACGTTGTACGAGAAAGTATTTCAGAGGAGACAGATATCCCACCAGTAAAGACAGAAGTAACGAAGGCTGTGAAATAAATGAAAGCGGCAAAGCACCTCGGCAGATCAGATAACAGCAGACCTCTTGAAGTATAGTGGGCAAATTGTACTACTAAAATGGGCAAATCTGTACCCGCAATGCCTAATGACCGCTGCAGTACCAGAATCTTTGTAGAACGCGAAGATCATCCTAATCCACAATAAACGTGACATGGAGGATTTAAAAAATGGCAGGCCCATCAGCTCAGTCATCAACAGGGTACTTACCAAGGTAATTGTTAACACAATATCTGCCACCTTAGATTTCAGTACACCTAAAGAACAAGCAGGGTTTCGTAAAGGCAATTCAACAATGGACCATATTCACACAATTGATCAGGTGATAAAGAAGGGCACGGAGTATACTGAACCCCTATATAAAGCCTTCATAGATTATGAGAAAGCATGTGCCTCGGTCGAAACCTCAGAGTTCATTCAGCCATCAAGAAACCAGGGTGTACACCACCATTATGTAAAAATTCTTGATATTTACAATGGGCCCACAGCTACCGTCATCATCCATAAGTAGAGCCATAAAATACATATATGGAAAGGCGTCATACAAGGAGACACAATCCTTCCAATTTTCATCACAGCATGTTTACAAGAAGTATTCAGAACATTAAATTAGGAACCGGTGGGAGTAAGGATTAATAGAGAATACATCTGAAACCGGAGATTTGGTTATGACATTGCCTTGCGAAGTAACTCGGGAGACGAATTCAAAAGCATGCTTACCGCACTGGACCAACACAGTTGAAGTGTGGGCCTGAAAATTAATATGCTGAAAACTAAAGTAATGATCAATAACCTCGGGACAGCACAGCGATTGCAGGTAGGTGGCGAGGCAATAGAACTGGTAAGCCAATATATCTACTTAGGCCAAGTTGTGACCCCGGATCCCAACCACCAGGCAGAGCTAATTGGAAGGATAAGAATGGGGCGGAGTATATTCGGCAGGCATTCTCAGATAATGAATATCAGACCATCATCGCCCTTGAAGAAGAAAGTGTATGACAGCTACATCCTGGCGGTAGTCACATACCGGGCCGAAAGTTGGAGGCTCACTAAAAGGGTTCCACCTAAATTGAGGATGACTCATCGAGCAATGGAACGGAGGATGATACGTGTCACATGAAAGGACAAAAGGACAGTGGAGTGGATCATGAACCAAACGAAATTAAGAAGAAATGGACGCGGACAGGCTATGTATTGCAAAGGCGAGATGGCCATTGGTCATTAGGTGTAGGATTGTGGATCGCCAGAGAAGGCAAGCTTGGCAGAGGGCGGGAGAACGTTAGATGAGCAGAAGAGATCAAGACGTTTGCGTGGATAAATAGGCCGCAGTTAGAAAAGGACTGGGGTAATACAGATTAATTGGGGATTTATTTAGCCTGCAGTGGGCGTAAATAGGATGATGATGAAGGGGATTATATATAGAACTGTTTGGTGAGCTTGGCAAGTTTGTATACTGCTACTGTAGCACAGCACGAAAAACATGTTCCTGGTGAAAGGAGGAAAGGCGTGATACGACTCAGACCTGGTTTATATTCGGAATGCGCGGGGTATTTAACCGTTGGAATCAACAGAACAAAGTAGAGAGAATACAGAATTATACCCTATCACACTATCTCGCCCCCATTCTCTTCCCCAAAGTGAACCCTCGCATTGCGTTTAACTTAAAAGACGTGAAGATGTAGTAACAAAACACTGCTGGGCAGAAGCAGAGTTGAATAAAGAAGAAACACCATGATCGATGCCACCGTCCTGCTGTCGGAGAGTGGCAGATGAGTAGGCAAACCATTTGTCACAAAGCGCTATTGACGTTCCGCGAAAAAAATCGGTGTGCCAGTTTTTTAATGTGAAAAGTTGCGATAATGTTTGAGCATGTCTGCCTGGCATGTCTCTGAATAACACTTTTTATTCATTGTACTACTGGTTAAAAACTGCATGCGTGCAATTGTATGCTACCCGAGAGAAGCTGGTCGCTTTTTAAGACTGTTTATGCACACCAAGGCGGGAATTGTAGCATCGACCACTCTAACCCATGTAGCGCATGTCACTGGAGACAGGGAGTTGATTAACTTGAAGGATCCCCCTTCGAGCGTAAAGGGTTCCGCGAGCCCAAACATGCCCGACGAAGTTACGCCGATCCGCATCAGAACAAATCACCGGTTTATTCCTGGAAAACCAAAACAGGAAAAAAGAAACAAAGCAGGTTTGTAGGCAAGAAAAAGAGAGCACAGCAAGCAAGCGCCGAAAGCGCGTAAAGAAAACATTGCAGTGGTTGAAAGCCTGCTTGTCCAGAAAGGTACAGCATGGTGCTGTACACTCACGACAACGTATTCAGTCACTTGTGCCGACGTCGGGTGAAGAGCAGCTGCGGCCGCCACCCGCGGCCGCAGCTGCTCTCGCGTGTCCCCCGGTGCGCACTGTCTAGCTGCTCAGGTGAGCGCCGCTTTTAGGCCACTGTGTTGGTTGTGCGCATGCTCTGGGTTCTGTTCCAGTACACGTGTTCGTTGCGGCTCACTGTTCATCGCACACGCCCGCACGGGCACATGACACACTGACGTCACTATCGGTGTTCGACCGGCACTCACTGCAGTGTAATCACCCTCCGCGGGCACACGTAGGGGCTGCGTCCCTACATTCCCCCTCCCCCAAGACCGGACAACTCGCTAGTTGTCCGAGAAGCGCTGGGGGCTGCCGTTGAGGATGCCTTCTCCTGTGGGTTTGAGATGAGTGCCGGTAGAGGTCTTCCCGCCGACACTTGTTGCTTCAACGTTGAGCGGATAGCGTATCTTGGAAGAACATTAACAAGACTAGATTTCTTCAGAAAGTCGCTCATAATATGCAATATGCCTTAATGTCGTCAATGCCTACGGGACCCGTATTCCGCCCTCCGTGCATGTTGCGAAGGCGATACGTCAGCCGAGATGTGCGCTTTGTAACCTTATAAGGACCTTCCCATCGGTCAGCCAGGGAAGCAGCAAACCCTTTTGCTGCATCGCTCAACGAATGTGTACGGCGCAGTACCAGGTCACCCACGGAAAAGTCGACCTGGCGCAGTCCCTTGTCGTACTGCTGGCGCTGTTCCAGGCGTGCCAAGTCCAGGTGTTGTCTGGCTTCCTGGAGGGTCTCGTTCAGGCTGCTGCGGAGATCCTGCGCATACTTAACATAAGTGCGAGGGTGCACCTCGACCTGGTCACTGAACGAGTGTTCGATAGGAAAGCACAGGTCGCGACCAAAAAACATGACTGCTGATGTGAACCCGGTGGAGCGATTGACCGTAGTCCAAGTGGCAAACGCCATTTCCGAGAGGTGAGCATCCCAGTCTTTGTGACGTTCAGTGAAGGCCACCAGTATCATCTTCAAGTTTTTGTTGACCCGTTTCGTATGTCCGCTTGTGGATGGTACTGAGTAGTCTTCTTATGTACTATGCCCAGAACTGAACAAGTGTCCACGAAGTTCTTGCTGGTGAAGTACGTCGCATTGTCTGTTATGAGCTGTTCTCGAAAACCAAAGCGGGTAAAGGTATCCAACAACTTCTCCCAGATCAACTTAGAATCAAGTCTACGTAATGCGTTCAGCTCGACCCACTTGGAGAAATGATCTGTGACGACCTGAAGGTAGCGATTGCCCTTCACTAATCTTGGATATGGACCCATCACGTCACACGCCGCGATTTGCCAACGGAAGCGGCTCTCGACTGACTTCATGAGGCCAGGTGGTTTGCCACCTCTTGGCTTGACAGACTGGCAAACTGGGCATGTCGGGGCGTACTTCATCACCTTTTTAAGTGCGAATGCACTTCTTAAGCGACCCTGAATCACGCGTCCACCGCCGTCCGTCCGTCCGCACCATATACCCACTTAGGGCGATTGGCCAAGAAGAGTTCCTAATTTCTTTAGCACATACCAACTTAGGGCGATTGGCCAAGAATCGGGCATGAGAAGGGCTAATGCACCCGCTTAAAGGAGTACTGACACGAAATTTCACAGCTGAAGTCCGCTCTAGCAATCAAGTACAACGACAACACAAATAGGTGTCTGTGCATGGCACATACCCACGTGGGGGATTGGCCAGGAATCGGGCGTGAGAAGGGCTAATGCACCCGCTTAAAGGAGTACTGACACGAAATTTCAAAGCTGAGATCCGCTCTAGCAATCAAGTACAACGACAACACAAATAGGTGTCTGTGAATAAATGCATCTTTCTTTCTTTGTAGTTGTGCGTGTGTGTGTGATCTCTCTTTCGCGAACATTACCGAACCGCGCAAATTCAACTCCTGCATTCGCACTTTCACATTCTTCCCCTGGGGAAAATGCGGGGAAATTTTTTTCTCAGGCGAGACCATGTGACAACCCGGCATAGCTTTTGGTACATTTTCAGACCGTCACTGTGAACAGCAAGGGTTGTGTCGTGGTAATATTGCAGAAAAGACCTTCTTAGGCGCTTTGGTACGAATACCCGGAAGGGATACTCACCACTGTCGGTGTCTTCGCTCGGAATGTACCGTAGTAGCAAGCCGTCCTGGCTTTGTACGTAGAAGTCGTAGTCCGGGGCCCTCGCCGCCGTAGTATCGCCGTTCTCTGCGGCCGTAATCGACTCCCGAATGCGCTTGCACTGCTCGTCGGCCTGCTGCGATTCAAGCATCTCCCGGCGACTTACCAGGGTTCCCCTGGCTTCTCCAGGCGTTGTAACTGCGAAGACCTGGGGTTCGGGTTGCTGTTGTGCTGGTAGGGGTGCGCGAGACAAGGCGTCCGCGGCTTTGTTGCTGGTGCCCTTCCTGTATTCCACTTTTTAATGATACTTGTGCAGGTTTAGCGCCCAGCGTGCGAGGCGAACTGCAGGGTTCTGAAGCCGTGACAACCATGACAGTGCTTGGTGGTCAGTCTGTATCGTGAAATCTGCGCCATCGAAGTACATGTTAAACTTTTTGAAGGCGAACATTATGGCAAGACACTCTTTTTCTGTCACTGAATAGTTCTTTTCGGCTGCTGAGAGAGTGCGGCTGGCAAATGCCAGAGGGTACAGTTCACCGCTGTGCTCCTGTAGCAAAACAGCCCCTATGCCGTACTCACTTGCATCGGTTTGGACAACAAAGGGGCGGCTGAAATATGGCAACCGCAGGCTTGTGGTGTCGGCGATGGCTGTTGATAGTGCCTCAAACGCCTGCTCCTCCAAAGCCGTTCAAGACCACTTGGCGCCCTTCCTTAGCAGCTGATGGAGGGGCCGTGCCAAGTCCGCACAGTTCGGAATGAAGTGCCTCTAGAAGCCGACCATACCCAGGAAGCGCTGCAGACTTTTGACGTTCTCGGGTTTCGGGAACTGCAAGATCGCCTTGAGCTTCTCCTCGTTTGGCCGGACTGAACCTTGGTCCACAACGAAGCCCAAGAGCTCGATCCTGCTGGCAGCCAGTCGTACCTTGCGGGAGTTTACTGTGAGGCCTGCGTTTTGCATGCGCTCCAACACAGCCTGCAAATGAACAACGTGATCCTCAAGGTTGTCTGAATACATAACCACATCATCCATGTACGCTATCGCATAGTTGAACTTCACGTCCCCCAGCACGATGTCCATCACGCGCTGGAAGCTTGCTGGGGAGTTTGACAAACCGAAAGGCAGCCTCACCAATTCAAACAACCCTCTGGTACAAGTGAACGCTGTTTTCTCGATATCCTTTTCCGCTACAGGGATATGTAGGAAACCTCTACTACAGTCAAGTGTGGTAAAAACCTTTGCTGAACCTAGCGCATACATAATCGCATCGATGGATGGAAAGGGATACGAATCTCTTGTAGTTATCGCGTTTAGGCGTCTGTAGTTTACGCATATGCGGGCACTACCATCGTTCTTATCCGCCAGCACAATCGGAAATGCCCAAGGGCTTTTTGATGGCCTCACCGCTCCTGTATTTACCATCTCCTGCAGGGCTCTGTCCAGCAGTGGTTGCTTGTGGACGCTCAAGGGCCTCGGGTTAAACCGTAGTAGACACGCATCTCCAGTCTCGATGTGGTGTTCCAAAATGTTCACAGTACCCGGAGCTTCCGTGAAAATCGCTGCGAAGGGTTGTAGTACTGCTGCGATCCATGATTGTTCCTCTGGTGGTCCTGCGAACGACATCAAGATTGTTCGCAAACCATTTTCAACCTCTCCGGCGGTGGTCTCCGCTGTCAGCAACCCTGACAGAGATTCTGGTGGTCTTGCTGCAAAGCTGTTCAGCGGCGTTCCTGGGCCGTAGTGGTAGTTTCCAGCCTTCACGTCAAGCACTGGCCCTGTCCTGGCCATAAAATCGCAGCCCAGAATGGCTGGACAGGAAAGACCGGGAAGGTACAAAAAACGTTGCCTGTGCTTGCGACCATCTGCGATTACCGTCAGCCTCGCTGCCGATGTTATCGGCACGACCTGATCCGAAGCTGTTCTGATACTGGTGCTTACGAGCCGGAATTTGATCTTCCTAGGGGAGCACCATTCTCCGACAACTCTCCAAACACAGAAACAGTTGCTCCAGTGTCCAGTAGGGCAGGTATAGTCAGCCCAGCTACCTTGACTGTAATAAAAGGTGCATTGTCCACGCTTGCAGCCTGTCTGCCAAGGGCCAAGGGCCAACAGCTCACCATGCGCTGATTGTTGCTTGCTGAAGGCCCTTCGTGTGCATTTCGCACCATGTCCCCGCCTTCCATGTCGTCCATGTAGGGTGCGGCATGCTCGAAGGCAGTTGGTGCGGAATTTTGGCTCTGCTGAGGCTGTTTTGGCCGCTTTGCGGCAGTGGGTCTTTGCACTGCTGCGTCTTCGGGTTTGTGCAATGGTGCCTGACGCGATGCGGCGAGTCTCGCTGTAGTTTCGAGTGGCGTATCTCGATTGGTTGCGCGAGGGGGTGTGCACAGCGTGCCGCTGGGAGGTAGGATGACCAGAATACCAGTGCATTGTCGCTTGCGCCGGTCGGCTTCACTGTGTCCGGGCAGGGTGGCGCCTCCGAGCTCGCAGAGCTTGAGTACACGGTCTGGTGGAAAGCCGCTTGCCGCCTTTCCTTGTTGCTCGACTCGGGTGATTTGGGCATGACTTCCTTGCTGATGTCTGCACAGATGGATTTCCGATGGTTAGTAAATGTCTCCTTACTGTGAGGTACTTGCCTCTGGTGATTCCGCCCGAACGGGCGCTCCCACGACGGCGCATCACCGCTCGGGTGAGTCGGCGCTTGAAAACCATCTCCCACGTTGGCGCTGCACCGCTGGGGTGAGTCAGCGCTGCAGCCATCTCCCACGGTGGCGCAGCACCGCTGGGGTGAGTCAGCGCTGCAACAGCTTCCCGCCGACACTTCCCACGGTGGCGCCACACCGCTGGGGTGAGTCAGTGCTGCAGCAGCTTCCCAAGGTGGCGCCGCACCGCTGGGGTGAGTCAGCGCTGCAGCCCTCCCCGCCGTGGCTGCTCTCTGCTGTTTGCCTTTGGCCATTCCCTCGTGGTTGCCGGTTGTCGGACCCCACGCCTGCGCACAGTGCTACCTTCCTGGCTCGGTGCGTTGCTCTCTTCCAGTGTGATCTCGGCTGGTCACGCCCGGAAAGGGCCCTGCAGTATGCACGCACTGGAAGGCTCTAAGCACGCTTCTTTAGGCGGTGGTGGTTGGTAGGATTCCGTGGCTATGAGCGAAGCTTGTATGGCTATGGCCTCCTTTGCCAAGTCATCGAAGTCTGATAACCGCCGGTATTGCAAGTACGGCTGGAACCTCGGGTGGCACGGTCGGACGACCCGGAAAACCTTTTCCGCCTCGGGTGCCGCCGGTTCCGCTCGCTCGTACAGGTCCTGCATACAACGCACATATTCGCGAAGGCTTTCACCATCTCCCTGTGTTCGTGCGCGAAGTTCATCTTTGATGCGGTATTCATACCCGGGATGCAGAAACTCCAGCCTAAAGCGCTCTTTGAAGTCCATCATATGCTCAAATGGCTTCTGGTGACGGCTCCAAACTCCGGCTGCCGACCGCAAAGCAACTGGCAAGATCCAGCTTATCAGCACGCTATCTGAAATTGCCATGGCTTGTTGGTAGTCCGCAATTCATAAAGAAAGTCGGAAACAGACTTCTTGTCTGTGTAGCCTGTGTACGTTGGCACGGCTACGTTTAACCGCAACGACGCATTGCAGTTACAGTTGCATTGATTATCTTGTGGCGCCCGATCACTGCATAATGCCTCAGTGTTAAGCTTGCTAGCCTGAAGCGACAACAGTTGCTTTTCAAACTCGGCCTTCGATGCTATCAGTTGGGCCATCAAGTCAAGAATTGTCTTTGTGTTGTGTGATAGTGGGTCAGTCTGTCCAGTACTATCCGGGAGAGGTGCGGAGGCATTTTCGCTTAACCAGGGAACAGCATTCTCGTCCGCCGACATAGTTGTAGCTGTAAAAGGCTGTCAACCCGGCCTGACATACAGCCTTTCTGACCGGCGCAGAAATAAAATGTTCCGAAGTGGGCGCGCACGGACAAACAGCGGTTACACTTTGTCCATAAGCGTAAATTCTGTGGCGAGTCACTCACAGGATTTGGTGCGCAGCTTTTTGCCGCTCTTTTTTTTCACGCCAGCTTTGTCGTTGAACGTTGGCTTGTGGTAGACGATTGGAAGCATCCTCCGCTGGCCAAGTGATGCTCGCAAAGAAGGCACGGCCGGCTTTCGGGGCGCTTAATCCGCAGGTCACCGCTGCGTGAAAAAAGGTAGCGGCCCGAACAAAGCATACACACTTCGGAAGCGTTCTGCAAGCATTCCCACATGCAGGCGGCAGTGTAGCTCGCGGGGCGAGTCAAGGCTTGAAGACGAGAACAGGAAAAAAAGGAAAGAAATCACGTTGGGCGCCAGTGAAGGATCCTCCTTCGAGCGTAAAGGGTTCGCCATCCCGAACCTGCCCGACGAAGTAACGCCGATCCGCATGAGAACAAATCACCGGTTTATTCCGGGAAAACCAAAACAGAAAAAAAAACAAAGCAGGTTGGTAGGCAACAAAAAGAGAGCACAGCAAGCAAGCGCCGAAAGCGCGTAAAGAAAACATTGCGGTGGGTGAAACCCTGCTTGTCCACAAAGGTACAGCATAATCCTGTACACTCACGACGACGTATTCAGTCACTTGTGCCGACGTCGGGTGAAGAGCGTTTGCCGCGGACGCTGGTTGCTCCTCACAGTCCTGGCGTCATGGTCGTGGCTCACCGCCACCCGCGGCTGCAGCTGCTCTCGCGTGTCCCCCGGTGCGCACTGTCCAGCTATTCCGGTGAGCGCCGCTTTTCAGCCACTTTGTTGGTTGTGCGCATGCTCCGGGTTCGGTTCCAGTACACGTGTTCGTTGCGGCTCACTGTTCATCGCACACGCGCGCACGGGCACATGACACACTGACGTCACTATCGGTGTTCGACCGGCACTCACTGCAGTGTAATCACCCTCCGCGGGCACACGTAGGGGCTGCGTTCCTACAAATTATACCAGTATGTCAACGAGAATAACTTGGTTTGCGGTGCAAATTACAACAACCCTCTCTACACTTACCCTCTTAAGGTCTGCGCACTTCAGCACACATGGAGTGACGTCGCTCAAAAACAAACAACACCCAAAACAAGGTGTTGGGCTACGTTTTTTTGCTTGAGACAGCCTATGTGCGCATAGTACAAACACAAACTAATAATTATATTCCGCCCACTTTCAAAGATCGATTAGTTGTGACTCAGCGCTCGTCTTGTCTATTTCCAGCGTCCTCCTCTTTTTTTGCGCTATTGGTATGGTATATATATTGATATGTATATGTGTGAACACCACCGTCCTTATTTGAATCATCCAAAACCAACCCTACTTATAATGAGTAATTGTAACCATAAGAGGGAAAATTATCATCCGGGCTGTAGAAGCCCAAGTTTATATTTGAAAGCTGGTCACGCTCATGTTGGTAGTAAAGAGGGGAGTAACAACAAATATCTACAATGTGCGCGCATGGAACTGCTTTAAGTTACTCATCGGTTGTGTATAACATTGTTTCTACAAGCGTGACATGGACAGATAGTAGCGACACCAAAGCATATGTTTCAGATAATACTTAGAGTACACACTTTGTACCTGGTATGTTTGTTTTGCTTTTCTTCGCAGTTTGGAAGGCAATAGTATCTACAGTGAAACCTCGATATATCGAACACCGGGGTGTCCCAGAAAAAGTTCGATATAGCCAGAATTCATTATATAAAATCACGTAAGAACGCCTCATCAACTGACTGATACAAATCAATAAAGCCTGTTTCGTCCGCATTAAATATCTCGTGCGGCTCATCTTCTATTAGAATCCGGGGCCACTCTTTATCAAGCCACTTCTTGATTTCCTGTTCATTAGCGTCCTGACTATCCCTCGAGACTGTCTTCCGGACAATGTTAAAATGGGCCTTAAAACGCTCAAGCATACCACTAGTGGCAATAAAGTTCTCTGCGCCGAGAATGAACGCAACGTTCATGGCCTTCTGTTGCAGCACCGGTCCTGATGCAGGAATATTCCGGGCCCATGAGTCGATGAACCATTTGTGCAGTGACTTTTCAACATCTACCAAGGCAGCTTTGCGCACACGCCGCGCACCCTAGCGCTGGTTTTGTTTTGTCTTGGCATATATTCCCCCCTTATTTTTCAGCAAAGTTTTCACTGTGCTTCTTGGCATGCCTAAAGTTTCGGCGACGCTGGAATTCTTTTCACTGCTCTCAACCCGCTGGATTGCCTGCAACTTTTGGGACAAAGTCAGGGTAGTCCGTTTTTTCATGTTTGCCGCCAAACCACTATACGATGCACGACAGGCGAGGCAGGTGTAACTCCGATCGTAGCACCTGTTGCACTACCGAGGCCTAGTCGCTGCGGCAACTGGCCGGGCAGCGGCTTGCGTTCGCCGCTACGTTGAAGTAGCGCCATAGGCGCAAACGATGCGTAGCAGTCGGGAACGCCAATCACGCCGCCGCTTATCTCAAGGGTACGGCGGGAAATCTCGCCGCCTGTCAACAGAGCGCGAGCGGTGTAGGGTGGTGGAGTTCGATAACAACCATTTCATGTCCGTTCCTGCTCGAAATAAAAAAATAAAAAATTCCATGTGATTTCTTCCGTAATATACGAAGTGTTCGATATCGGCAATATTTCGATATACCCGTGTTTTTTATTCTCGATGTTTGACTTATTACCACTGTTGTTTATGTTATAAAAATTGAATATAAAAATTTGCAGCACTCTCGCTGTTACCATAAATTAATGCCATAACAATGTTTTCTGGAATTCTTGCAGGTTCGATGTGGGGTACGTTTTTATTCTGTGTAAAACGCTTGTGGTTATTACGCGGACTTATCTGTCGTAATATGAAAACTATTACAAACATTACAAAATCGTATCTGCGTAAACCAGAACACCAATTCATGATGTGCAGGAAAAATACACTCGGTTTCTCTGAAAACTGATCTCCAGTTGTTTATTTGTAAGTAAAGGTCTCTAAACTGCAGCGTTGTGCAGATTAAAAAAAGGAATCATGGGACGGATGAATGAATGAATGAGCTGTTGATAGAACGAATAAATGAATTAGAGATCGCAATCATAAATGTATAGAAGAATGACAGAATGAACGAATGAATGAATATATGAATTAATGAATGACTGACTTCACATTCAGAGGACAGGCCAAACGCCTCATTTTAAGTCCTGCAGGAGAGAGATGAAAAAACAATACTGGTCACGGGGGAACAAGGTTCTTTTATAGGACTGCTCCGTATAAAATACCACTTGTTTTTTCGTTTATTCATTACCCTCAAGGCTTAGTACACAACACGCGGGTCCAATCTTTATCCAGGAAACTAGGTTGGCCTCCCGGATATAATCCAGCAATGAACGGTAGGCAGGACCATGGAGCCCCCGGTGGTAAGGCGTCTCTGGCCACAAATTTGGGCCTGCTGCCATCAGACATTTTCTTCGAAGTTCCTTTGTTCCAGGGCATTTCCATATTAGGTGGTGAAGGTCGGCCGGAACCTTTTCCTCAGGGCAGGTTGGACATTTCACATGCCCTCGGTAGTCCACTTTCCATCCACTCGAGCGGGCCGGAGTAAGAGCCACGCCCACTCGGATCCTTCGTAGTACAACTTCCTCTATCCTGTAAAGCTTGATGGAGAGGAGAACTGACCACGAACGTATCAGAGCACGCGTTTTCTTTGCAACCATTCTTGTGGCCCCTGAGTCAATTGGGAGCTTGGCGGGGTATGATGGGGCCGGGCAGTTGTGTCACACGAAGTCAGCAATGCGTTCCTGTTCATGAAGCGTCGATGTAAAGGAGGCATTGATCGTCTTATCCCGGGTTTTTTGTATGGGGGAGAGCTGCACTTTACCCTCGATGGTCCGCCTTCTGTGTGGAAGCTCATCCTGTGTGAAAGCTCAACCCTGTGTTGAAGCTCATCCTGACTTTCCGGATAAGCCAAGGTGCCCAAGTTGAATTTCTCGTACAGTGAATGGTGGTTCTGCAGACATGCATACTTTGACAGTCGCACAGCTCGGCGTTGATTTATGAGCTCATAAATTGTGTTGAGCTGACCTTGTTCCTGAAGGGCCGGTATCGGGGTGATGCGAGGGAGACCGCTGATGGCTCGCGTGGCTTCTCTAATAATAGCTTCCAGTTTAGCATGTTCGGATACCGTTAGACGCTGAAACTGGGCTTCATACACAAATAGTGGTTGAAGCAGAGCGCTTGCCAGCCTCCACGCGACCTCTGTTCTTGCACCACCCTCTTTTGGCGCAATGCAGCGGATTAGGCGAATGGTATTTGCCGCCGGTTGCCTCACTGCTTTCAGCCATGTTGTACCGGCACCAGCCTGGTGAAGATGCAGGCCCAGAATACGGAGCTCTATTGCTTCAGCAAGCTGATGAGCGCCTATGCGTATAGATGGAAGGTGGATGGCGAGCTTCTTCCGGCCAGCTTTGTTAAAGACTGTCATGTACTTCATCTTCTCGGCGTATGCAGCAGGACCAACCTTCACTTCAAATGCATGGACAACTTCAAGAGCCGTCTGCAGCGCTGTATACTGCATCTGTACGTTTTTCTGCGTGACCATACGGAGACATCATCCGCGTAGGTGAGGAAGCGTGTGTGCTGTACACTATCAAGCTGCCACGCTAAGTAATAAATACTATGTTAAAAAGTATACAGTCCTACTGGCTTCCCTTGTACACGGACAGTGAATGCACGTTTTCTTGAAAAGGTGTCGACATAATCAACCAAACGACGTGGCAGGCCCATCTCGAGCATAGCACGTATGATAGCGTCGTTGGATAGATTATAATTCGCCTTTAAAATATCGGGTGCCAGAATGGTATGAGTGGCGTGGGGGTAGGAGGAAACATTCGTGGTGTCTTCGGACAACCTCGCCAATTCATCTTCCGAGCCAATGCCAGGACAAAACCCGATTTGTGCTGGGTGATATTTACGATTCTTCATCGCCGACCAAGAAAGACGTGTCGCCAGCATTCGTTCTGCTAGTTTACTGATAGTGAGTGTCTAGGAGGTTGGGCACCGATTTTCTAATAGGTTAGCAGGTCTTCCAGGCCTAGCTAATGGGATAAATATTGCGTCTTTCCATTCGGCGTGGATTGTTGAGGTTGTTCAGGTTATTTATTTATATCCAGAATAGTATAGAAGATATCTCCCTGCAGGTTATGATAATCCTCGTACTGTATACCATCGGGGCCTGGGTTGGCATGCGTTTGGAAAATTCAATAGCGCGAGTAGTTCGGGAAGCGTAAACGTAGTCTCCAGGCCGTCCGTGTCTGCTGCAGGAAAAGAAGGTTGTTGGGAAAGCGTGTGCGGCACATCGAGTAAAAAATTGTCGAGCTGCCCGTTCGGCCAATTCTTTTGGAGTCTCCTGAACTGCAAGGCGGGTGCTTGCCACCGGATCGGGTGGTCGACGACCATTTTCCATTGCTCGGAATGTGGTCCAAAGTGTGCGATTTGGTGTAATGCCATTCGTCCCGTCGCACCCCCGTAGCCACCTTTCGCGGGAAAGAAGCTTTTGGTATTGTCGGACTTTTGCTGTAAGGAGGTTAACCCTGATCCTGTCCGGCAGGGAGTCCGGATTTATGCGAGCAGCGATGTCAGCTCTTTCCCGTGCCGCGCAAAAATCAAAGAGGCGCATGTCAAGGTTCGGTTTGGCCTCCTTTACCAACATTTCGATCGTGGCCTCCTTTAGCTTTTGAGTCAGTGTACTGCGTAATGCAGTTCCTTATAGCAGCACGTCCGCAGTAAGTGAACGGAATTTATCCCAGTTGGTAATACAGGCCTTCCGCACGACTTTGCAGGTAGTCTGCGAGCGTAGATCAATGAGTATGGGGAGTTTATCACTGCCCCAGGCGTCCGGCTGTACCTGCCAGTAGGGCGTCCGATTTACCCATCCACCACGTTAGATGGGGAAAATTTGTAGCAGTCGTGCGGGTAGGTGTGAATGGAGCAATGAGAAGATGACACGACGCGTCAAAAAAAGGTATCGTAATTTTTTGTGCAATGGCGGCACGTGATTGCGTATCCCCATTCTATGCTTGCGGCATTAAAGTCACCACCGACAAGGATTTGGACGCCCGTGTACTCTCTTCGTAAATGAGCAAACCAGCTAAGACATGTACGGGCCGAAGGCGCAGGGTGAATATAGATGGAGAGGAGTATAATTGTACGTGCGGGAGATGTACGGGGACAGCAACTACTTCGTGGTCGGTGTAAACGAAACATTATGGTCTATCTGTGTATGTGGGTATTGAGCAGATACATATACGGCAGCCTTGCTGGGATAGGCATCCGTGGCATTCTTGCACCCATCTAGCATGGTAGGGAAATGGTTCCCCAAAAAGCCAGGTTGTGGGTGCAATGCATTATGTTCCTTGAAGAGCAGTGCGCATATCCATAGCTTAGCGTATTGCGCTCACAATTTCAGTTCTCCTATTTTGATTGTGAGGCCCCGGAAATTCCACTGTAGGATGCCTGGGTAGTTTGCTGCTCGCTAGGGACTGCTGCCGCCATTGTGAGAGGAGGGGCGATATAAAGTCCAGGAGCGTCAAAACAGCAGCGGCTTTCGGAGATGAAAGGGGAGCGAGTAGGATCAGCACAGCCTCAATGAAAGAGGACAGCACCGAACACAGGCCCCCAGTGTTTCGCCCGTGTTTTGTTTCACGCTGACGTTGCCGTGAAGCTAGGCGAGCAGAGGCAGAAGACCGCGTAGTTGGAATCGTAGCCTCTGATTTTACAGACACCCCTGCCTAGTTGAGTGCCTTTGGGAGAAAGTAACTATTAAAGGGGCTCACAAGTTTTCTAATGTCGTTTTCTATGCCACAGAACGTCGACAATCTCAAGTTCACTGGAGAAAGCTTTCGTCTTGTCGCAACACCAGACCGACATCTACGTTTCAATGTAGTTTAGAGCGCTCTATAGAAATCATAGTAGGTATGAAAGTATTGTGCTATGTGCCACCTTTTTACATCATCTAGTTTGCAGAATTCCTATAGTAGGTTTTATGATTCGGTTGGTTGTTATGACATAGTGTGCACGGCCCGGAAGTTCTTTGGTTAGAGTGCCTTATAAATCTGTCTTTGCCAATCCTAGAATTCATTACTGCATATCTTCATTGGTTGGCGTACATTGTAGCAGTACCTAAGAGCTCCGCGAAATGCCTAGAAAATATATATCTCGGATTAGGGAGCGCTTTCAAGGGGCGTCCATTTCACAGGTTAATTTTATATTTTACTCAAATGACATCATTATTCGTTTCCACAAGGAACAATTGATGCCTACACGAACATGAACTCTAGATGAAAGGATTAGCTGCAGATTTTTTTGGGTTAAAGGCACTGCTGCTTGGGTTCTTCTGGTGAACAGAAGTTAATTTTACGAAGATGAGCTTGAACGGATGATCGATCAGTTATTTGCATTAAATATTTTTGGTTATTTATCTACTTCTTTGTTCATTTGTTGTACACTCAGATGAACGTGCATGTTAGAGTGAACCGGCGAAAAATAAAGAAAGAAAGTATACGAGCCCTAAAATAGTTTAACGGAAACTATATAAAAGAATTACAGATTTACACCTGCCTAATTGGTAACATTATTACGCGGTTCTCTGTTTTTATGTAAACAAAAAGTACCCTTGGAAGAGAAATAAATTTATATGTACTTAGCATTACAAGGCAAGTACTTTCCCGGAACGAGAAAACAAACTAGTGGTTAGCCGTTCCACCATCAGCGAAAAATTAAAGAAAAAAAGACAAAGCAAAAACGGCGATGAGGGCCCCTTTTTGACAACTTATGCACCCGCCCAAAAATTGCGGTACATAGAACAATCTATTGTGTTATCCCCTGTAATGAGAGAAGCAAAATCATTTTTGCCATCCCATACTACAAATTATTTTCTGCAGAGCCCGCGTGCTAATACAAAACAGCAAAACAGCAGCATCAAACGTACCCTAAAAAACATTTCCTCAAGCTGCATCTCCGCAAGCCGTTTCCGACAATTGCAGGGTAGCATAGCGGGAACAGGCGAAAAAAATGGAGTATAAAACTATTGACGTTAGAAAATCATTCTCTGCGTTTTAAAGAGAATCAGTTTTTCCATACTGGTTATTGAATGGGATGCGGCATACAATTAATTGAAGCGCTTGGGCAAGAACAAGACTGAATGAAGGGAGGTTGAATGGGCAATATAAATATTATGGAGATGGTGTTGGTTAGGTTCAATGTAGGATTATGGCCTTATTCAGATAGCTCGCAAAGCAGGGTTGAGATGGTACACTTTGTAAAAAAGGAACACGCGTGCATTTTTTTTCTGGTGGCGAGTGCGGAAAGGACGAGGTTAGACTTCATCTGCGGTAAACTGGATATGCGATAATCAAAACCAAGAACGAAGCGGGATGCGCGGCTTTGAATGCCTTCAAGTATATGAGTTTCATGTTGTGGCTGGGATTCCGCAATAAACAGTGGGGTTCCAAACTCCACCTGCCCAAAGCACACGCAAGGGCATGGAAGAGATGGAGATGAAGGAAACCGCAGTAGTTTCCTCTGTTTAGGAAACTACTGCAGTAGACGTAATCACAACTTAGGTAGTAGTAGTAATCATAACTTAGAAGACAATATATATTTATATCTTGACTTGGCTATTGGTTTGGAAATTCGCTTTCAACGTTTTAAGTGGGGTGTGGGCACTGACCCTTATGACCGTGACCACTTCCCCACCTCTCTCACTTATATAGGTGATGGTCCCCGGAGTCCATCTTCCCAGAACAGGTTCAATGAAGCACGCGCTAACTGGAACACATTTACAGAGACATACAAACTACACTACACAACCATAAGACACCCACACATGCATGAAGCCACTCAAATCCTCACGGCGCACATCCTCGACGCCACCGAAAAGCCTGTTCCCGCGCCTCTGGTGCCCCGCGCAATAAGAGGAGGCCGTCGTGGAATGAGGACGGTAGGCAGGCGCAAGAGACCGAGAACAAGGCGTGGGGTATCCTTCGTCGGTACCCTACGTCGGGCAACCTCCTGTTGTTCAAACGGGCCAAGGTGTTTGAAAAACGTGTGCGCCGTGAGGCAAAATTCGATAGTTCACACTTCATGAGCTGAGGTGTGCTCAGAGCACGTGTGAAGCCTGAGCTCCAGGCCCAGAGAACATCACATATACAATGATGCAGCACGTAACACCAGACTCTCTTAAAACACTCCTTTACCTCTTTACAACAAGATATGGCTTTCGGGGACCATTACAAATTTTTAGAGGGGTGCCATATCTGTAGTATTCTTAAAAGGGAGGGACCCTTCTTTTCCCGCTAGCTGTCGACCTATTGCCGTGACCAGCTATTTGTGCAAGCTTCTCGCGAAGATGATAAATCGGAGGCTCGTGTACGTTTTGAAGTACAATGACCTTCTCGAGAGCGGCCAGGCAGGCTTCCGGGCAGGGAGGTCCACAAACGATCAACTTGTGCTACTAGAGTCATAAACCAAGGGTACCCTCATTCTGTTCTGTTTAAATGTGCTTTTCGTCCTCGAAAATGCCTATGACACCTCTTGGCTTCCTGGGATCCTTAGTTACCTCACGTCATTCGGTGTTTCTGGTCATATGTTTAACAACCTTTCCAGTTACTTGTCGGAAAGAACCTTTTGCGTGAGAGTTGGTTCTGCACTGTGAAAGGTTCATATGCAAGACAATTTCGTGCCACAAGGTGGAGTAGTGAGCTGCTCTCTTTTCATAGTTAAGATAAACTCTCTTGGAGAGGCATTTGCACCTACAATCTCTTAATTTATGTATGTATATTACGCCCAGATATCCTTCAAGTCGTGTAATATTTCAATACGTAAACATCAAGTCCAGTTTGGCTTCAAGAAACTTGCCACCTGAAAAGATAAAAATGGCTTTAAAATTAACCCTAGGAAGAGCTCTTTGTGTTGTGTTCTCCTGAAAGCGTGGGGTCCACCCGGGCCCAGACATCACTCTTAACTGCGTGTCGATTGCTGTGGTCAAGGAGCAGTTGTTTTTAGGTATTTTATTCGACCAAAAGCTTAAATTCATTCCTCTTATCAGACAGTTTTAATGCAAATGCTTAAAAGCAATGAACATTCCTAAGGTCCTCTAACACCAATCTTATGAGGTCGACAAAGAACTCCTTCTGCGCCTTTACACAGCCTTGGTTGGATCTCGGCTAGACCTCGGAAGTCTCGTGTATGGGTCGGCAACAAAAACAGCACTGAAAAAGCTGGACCCAGTTCTGCATGTTGGCCTTCGCCCCTCATGCGGTGCTTTCTGCACTACCCCTGTCGAGTGTCTGTATGTCGAGTGTGACAAATGGTGCCTAGGGCATCAGCAGGAGTATGTTGACCTGCTGTACGCATCTAAGATCGTGTCTCTCACCAACACTCCTTTGAATCCTATCAGGAGCGATACAGCAAACCTACAATCCTTTTTAAACAGCCCTTTAATTTCTTTACCTTTCTCTCTTAGAGTGAGGGTGGAGGCTTCCATACTAAATGTCAACATTTCAGACACGCACAAGAAATCCACCCATAATTTTATTCCACCTTGGTATCTTCGTTCTATATCATGCGACCTGTCATTCACGCAATTAGAAAAACAATAGAGAACCTAGGAGTGCAATTCTGCAGCACTTCCGATCCTGCAGGACAAGTACAGGTGCGCACAGTTCTTCAGCAACACGTCGAAA